>NC_092818.1:28325741-28641019 GCF_023375885.2 Dermacentor andersoni
CGGGCGTTATCGCGCCTCAAGGAGATTCCGCCGCCGGCGCGGGTTTTTCTTTTTCCCTTTTCGTACCCTCGCTGCTGCCAACTGAGTTACTCGCCGCGTACTTGGCGCATTCGACCGGTGAAGTGGCGACGCGAAGTAGCGGCGGATACGCGCGCGCATCGGCGGCCATCGCAGTCAACAGTGTGCGGCTTCGTCGTCCGAGTGCGTGGAGCATCGACGACTTGCCCCGAGTGCGCGTCTTCGCCAAAGCGACGCCCTGCTCCGCGCAAGCGTGATGCGATCACCGTCCCTTCGATCCGGAGGTTCCAAACCTGCTCGGCAGTCAGCGAAAGTGCACTTGTGCGCGCCGTCGGATGGATTCTCTCGTTAAGCATCGCCTTGCGCAAGAAGTGGACCAGATTGCGGGTCGAATTTCACGGGCACGGCGGCGGCGCTGAGTGTGTCGTGCGCGGGCCGACGGCGTTCCGCAATCTTTCGCGGTGGGCATTGCACTCGGCTCGGCTAGCAGTGCGCGCGTGTCTCCGAAGCAGCCGGCCGAGGAATAGAGCCGCGCGCACCCCGCGTTGGGTCATCGCTCTCCGGCGTAATGCCGCGGTGAATCGCCCCGAACTGCTCTCGCAGTCCTCGGATTTTGGCGTCCCTTCTCCTCGCAAGCCATCGTCTCTGCCGAAACGGGTCCCTCGTCGTCCGACGCTCGACGAGTAGTCCGCGGCGACGTCGCGCCGAATAAGTGCCGGCGCCGTTCGTGGCCGAGGCGGAGCTGTCGGCAGCGTCTGCAAAAGCGTTCACGCTTCGACGTCTCCGCGAAGCATCTCCTCGGCAGGCGCTCCTCTCCAATCGAAGATTGCCTTATCCGATGCCACGGTCTCCTTTCGCCGTCGGACCGCGTCGAAGCTGCGCCTCCCTTCCCCTCTCGTGTAGCGCAGATTATCGCGCCCACCTCGCGGCCTGTGGCTGCACCGACGTCGTCGCGCTTTCCCCGCGACCACGTTCGCTCGCGCGCCGGCAAACAGCGGCGGCAGCAGCTGGTGACAGCGTCCTCGGCAAGCACCGCGGCGAAAAACACGCCCTCTCCGCTGCGCCTTCCCGGTGAAACGTGTCGCCGGGCCGTCCGAGCTTTCCGCGGGGCCTCAGCGTCGTCGTCGTCGTTCTGCCCGTGACGGGTGCCGTCGTTCACGCGGGTGTGTTGTTGTGCCGTGTCTCGTGTGTGACCACAAACGGGCCCCCGTCTCCTCTTCTGGGCCATTTGTGTTTTTTTTTCTTTTTTTGCGTGCGGCTGCAATGTGAGCGTGGTGCGTCTTTTTTTTTTTTCCCAGCTGGCCTCGGTGTGCTGCCGCCCCCATTTCGCGTGCGTCAGAGGCCGCGATTTGACGCCCGCATACGTCGATTGTCGCCCGCTGCGAAACCAAAGTGGCACGCGATCAGCGCCATTGAGATACGGCCCGTGCTGTGTGCTTTCCGTGGGAAGAACTTGGGCTCCGTCTCGCCGGCTCGACGAGCGCACAGTGGTGTTCGTTGGATGAGCGTGACGCGTGACTTCGCTGCGGAAAACTATAGGGAAAACAGCCTCGTCGTCGGCCCGTGCGATGGCCCCCGCTTCTCACCCCTTCCAGGCAGGTTTGTGTGTGTGACGCCTCCTCGCGGAGCCATCGGCGCGAGCCCGAGACTCAGTGTCGCGGGTCCGGGGCGACGTCCGAGCGCGCCCGCGGTGTTGTGTGCGCTCCGCGCTCGCTGTGTCTATACCGCGACGACGAAGACGACGTGTTCGGATACGCGGCGATGGAGAAGTTCTTCCTGCGGGCCCTGGGCCGCTCGTACACGTACTGCTGCGCCGAAGCGACTCCGCCGCTTCCGGCTCCGCCGCCGCCCCAGCAGCAGCCACCTCCTTCCGGGCGGACGTCCGGCGGTGGCCGACGGTCGGCGGACGTCGGGGGACCCGCAGTGCTTCGCAGCAAGGCCTCCTCCAGGCACCAGCACGCGAGGTCGTCGCCACGAAAACGACGTGAGTTGGGACGACGCCCCCGGGCTTCGACGTCGGGGGGGGGGGGTTACGTCCCGTGATTACGCCGAGTGTATAGTGAAGGCTGGCTCTCTTTGCCCGCTGTTTCGTTCTTTACTGTTTGTTTTCGTTTTCTGTTTCGCGACCGCTAATACGTTCCCGGTAAACGCTCTCACCGAAAGGAAGCGGGAATACAGGAAAGGCCCGCGATCGGAGCTCGCAGCGGCTTCCGCCTCTCCCCCCACCTGCTCTCACCCGATTGTGTGCAGCGTTCGTTCGGCACGTGTCGCGCCCGTGTGCCACGTCTCCCCTGGCGTCTCTACTTCAACGACGCTGCTTTGCCGTATATTTTGTTTCGCGGTTAACGAGGGCTTAATTTTCTTTCCTTTGGTTACTCAGCGTTGCGCTTGAACTATATGTGTGCCTTGAACCGTCAGCTTTATTTGCCCCTGCCTTTGATGTTTCGTTGGCCGTGTTCCCCTTTAACGAGCATTCCGTACAGTAACTGAAAACGGCGTAAAGCAGGAGAGCAGCAGCGCTGCTTCGAGACGTTATATACCGACAGGAACATGCGCGCATTGCTTCTTATATCGGCGTTCTTATTTAAGAGCACTTTCCCATTCTTGCCACTTTTCTGTTGCCTAATGCTCAATTGCGATGGGCTTCCCATCAGTGGCTAAACCATTGAACTGGCACTGTCAAAGTGACGTCACCGAAGTTTCTCCACCGAGCCCCGCGCGCACTTTATCCTCTTTCTAGCATTTTCTAGTAATGCGGAAACGCCCGTGAACTTGGAGTTAGGTGTGCACGTTAAAGATCCCCAGGTGGTCCAAACTTCCGGAGTCCGCCACGACGGCGTGCCTCATAATCGGATGGTGGTTTTGGCACGTAAAACCCCATAATTTGTTTTCTAGTTTGTCTGAAAGACCGGAAACATTTGCGTGTCGAGCAGAAACATTATAGGTGCCCCCCGATGGATGACGTGTGGCCGCGTGAAACGCGCGCCCGGATGTTTCGGCGTCGCAGCTACGCCGCGCCGATGCCGCACGTGTCTGTCTGCTCGGCGGGAAGCGCTGTCGGAGATCCGCGTCGAGAGCACAGGCTCGGCGCTCGTGGTTGCTGGGTTGTGTGATCGCGATGACGTCGTGAACGTGACGGCCCACTTGTACACAACACGTGCACGGCGAGTCCCGGTGTACCTATATATGCCTCGGAGACGGGCATTCGAGCGTAGCGCCATCGGGCCGGTGCACTTGCTGCGGTTTGTGGACATTTGTTTGACTGACTCATTCAATCAATCAGTCAATCAATGAATCAGTCAGTCAATCAATCAGCCAGTCAATCAATCGTTGATATGATAAGTGCGTCCATCGAAGCAGGCTGGAAGAAAGTCGTCCCAACGAAGACGACGAGCAACAGACACGTGGGCACGTTGTCAGCTAGACTGCAGGCGAGCGTTAAATAGCGTGCTTTGTATATGTACCTTAATTTTGAGGGGATTTCTGTGTAATTAGTACTCGAGTCGCGAAACAATACTGTTGGCTGTACTACATGGCCGCTGTAGGACTGGGGCACTAAGTGATAATCATAAAACAAAGATGTAAAATGCATTGCCGAAAGATTCCGCGAAAAGAGTAACTTGTACAAAGTACAGTACGAACGGACAAACAGCAGGAACACTTGCAGAGTTCATCGCGAGGATTACCCGCCGTGGTGGCCCGCTCATGTGGCCACGGCGTCCTGCTGCGGAGCGCGACGTCGGTTCCCGGCTGCATTTCGGCGGAGACCACGTGCGAGTCCCCCCACCACTATCTATGCGGCTTCCCTGAAACCCACTGTGCGGTGAACGTCCACGAGCCAAACCTATTTAATCGAGACGCTGAACTCAGAGTGCGTGTTGTGCTTCTTAGGTTGTGTCTTAGCGCTTCAAACAAACCCTTCGATAACCTCGTCCGTACGGCCGAGCACGGGTATTCGAAAATGCGTTTAAATTAAGAAATATATAACGCGCGTGGCTGCGAGTGGCCAACGGGAAGCCAGAAGCTGCCCTCTCGAGCAGAGAAGTGTGGCCCGCCGTGCGTAGCGATGTGTGTACACAGCAGCAGCGAGCGAGCGCTCCTCGTACACGGCAACAAGCTGTGCACACACACGCACGCACGCGACGTTCGCGTGTCGCCCGTCACTCGACCCACCCGTGGACGGGCTTCCCCCGGAAGCCTGCCGGCGAGGCTGCTCGGCGGGAGGCCCTGCGGCGAAGACCTCCTCGGGGGCGACGATGCCCACGTGCGGCCGGTTCTGGAAGCGCGCCGTCGTACAGCGCGCTGCAAACCAGATGCGCAAAGCGCTGCTGCACTGAGGCGACCTATTTTTTTTTTCTTCCATATTTGGCGGACTTACTTTCTCGAACCGTTCGAACGTGGCTCTGGCACAGACGCAAACTGCGTTTGGATTTCCCCGATTTAGCGGGAGCCAAAATAGCGGCCCCAAAAGCTTTGCGTCAGCAAACATGGCGGCACCCATCGAAGCGACGGCGCTAACCTAGCACCAAACTGGATTCGATACGTCGTAACGCGTGAAGTTCGCAAGCTAGGAGAAGTGACTGCGGTTATCGCTTTCTCTCAACTAGTGTGTGTTATGAAGATTGATTCATTACACGAGATTGATTCATTACACGCTCCTGATTCCGAATTCGATTGTAGATTTTATGGCTTGCAGGCCTAACACGGCTAAGCTTGGCTGGTGAAGGCACGTAAAGTTGGTTTGCCCAAAACTAAGCGGAACTAATTGCTTGCTGCTTACAGAATAACCTCTAAATTGTAATTAAACGCGAACACACGCAAGTCAAAATTACTATTCCTATCATAACATGGCATATTTTATTTAATAATTTCTAATACCTTTTCTTTGACGCCGTAGTGGCGCTGTCACCGCAAGACGCTATCCGCAAACGCAAAGCCCTATTCTAAAACTCTTCACTCCTGCGTGCCCCAACGCTAACACCCGCAAAGCTCTTTGGGGCCCCGAACTATTGGGACCCCTCTTCTAAAACTCTCTATTATCGCCGTCGCGTCTACTGCACTATTAAAATCCTACTTACGTTTCTTCAGCTTTAGGGGCGGAAACGCGTAAAAGGCAACGTGATCGAAGCAAGCTAGTTGACCGAGCACTCTCTACATGTTGCCCAATAAAACTAATGCCCTAGAAAGAACATCTAAAATGTTTCGTAATCGAAACTAGTTAAATGTGCTAACAATTGCGTGTCAGAATATACCGAACCTATTCGGGAACGTTACGGACGATGTGCTGTTCGTCTCGGTCACCTAAGTACCTGGTAGGTATCCTTACTTGCACGCACGCATGCATGCATGAGCAAAGCATGCACGGTAGTAGGCGCATGGGTGAAATAAAGATATAATCATCGTCTTGTCGTGCGCTCAGTGTACTACCGCGTCAACACTGACCACACACACACGCATTCATGCATTCTGTCTGCATTGCACAGAACATGTCTTCGATGAACGCTTTGCGTCACATTGATTGTCACAGCGCGTGCGATGTGCACGCATTTTAAGTTAACCTTTTTAATATTGCTGCAATTGCAAATGCCAAGCCTGCCAGGGCGCAGTGTTCCCAGATTTGGTAGAAATCTCGTAACTGTCACCAATATGACACGGTGCGGCTGTACTTGCTGTTTGACTAATGTTTTTCGTATACAACGTCTTGTCGCAGTGTTTCCGAAGTGTTAGCTAGAACACTAACATACTTAGCCGCACGTTTCGAGGGCGCATTTCTCTGAACTGCTGCGACGTAAAGGAAATCTCTAGCAGAGTGGTACGCCTTGCGTAACGGCTTGCTTCTGATTTGCAACTGCAAGATATATCGAGGCGCTGTAAATTAGTTAATTAGTGAATTTAAAAAATATATTTGATACATTATTAATGATCACATAGCTGTTGATGTTTGCGTGCTTAAAGGGGCACTAAAGGTTACTATGAAGTCAAGCTAAATAGATAACGCAATGCTCTAGAACGTCTAAAGCGTCAATATAATCGCGAACAGAGCTTTAGTAACCGAGAAATTGAGGTAAATGCATGACACAATTTGAGACTCCCCAGCGACATTCCGGTACTAGCCCGATGACGAAGGCACTCATCATCATAATTTATGTCACTAGTACTCAACTACTCGTATTAAAAAAATTAATTAGGTTATAAGACGGAAGAAAATGCTACTTGTCTACTTCTGTTCGATTCTAAGAAAAAATAACTCTTTGACGTTCCCTTCAGTAGTGTGGGTGGTCGAAAGGTTTCGATTTCGCTAGACTCTGCGCGCTCGACTCTGCGCCGCGCGCGCTTAGGAGTATCAGTTGTTTCGTTATCGCGTCCTGCTGCGCTGGTTCTGCTGGCTCGCGAAACTTGCATTTGGAACAAGCAGCGACAATGCCATGTCCTTGTGATGTCGTGGGATGCGCGAACGGTCCGCGGAACCTGGCCAAGGGTCGTTGCAGCGGCAGCAGCAGCAAACGACTTTATTGGGGTCCTGAGGAGCTAAGCGGGGGCCTGCAGGTCCCTACCTAGCCGTTGGCTAGCCCCATGTCGGAACAGAGAGGCCATGCCTCTCCGCTCGTTGACGGGCCCTCTGGACAGCCAGGAGCTGGACGTCCTGCCTCGGGTCTGTGATGGCCTTCGTCCCGTCTTCTTCTGTATTAAAATCCTGTAACACAGGTCACTGCCAGAACATGTGATTTAATGAGCTAAATTCAGTGCCACAATCTGGGCAGAGTGGATCGATGTCCGGGTGGAGGATGTTCAAAAAGCCCCTAGAGGGGTAGGACCCTGTCTGGAGCATGCGAAGCGTGCTAGCTTGTGGCCTGTTGAGTTTATGATGGGGGAAAGGAAAACTCTGCCTATTCCCTCTGTAATGAGAGGTGATCTCATGAAAAGTAACCAGTGGATCACTGTGGACGAGCTCTCCCGAACTCTCCCGAGACACCATCCCTTCGCGGCATACAAAACCTCGCGCACGGTCGTGGGCTATCTCATTGGGGTTCAGGTGACCCGGTAATACGTCTGGTCCCATGTGAGCTGGGAACCAGACTATGTGGTGAACAATGTCAGAGAGGTGTTTGCAGTTTAGAATCCTGGCTGCTTCTTTGGCTATCAATCCCGATGCGAACGCTCTAACTGCTGCTCGGGAGTCCGTGTACACCGTAGTGCGTTTTGAGTCCAGTAATCCGAGAGCTATAGCAGCCTGTTCTGCAACATCGACCGAGGAGGTTTTCAGCGAGGCTGCCGAGAGGAGTTCTCCCCTGTCATCGACTACGGCTACGGAGAACCTGTTGGCACTGGCGTGTCGCGCCGCGTCAACAAAGGTCTCCGTTCCGGATATGTTCTTTAGGAAAGTTCTAGCCCTCGCTAACCTTCGACCTTTATTGTGTTGGGGGTGGACGTTTCTTGGAAAAGGGTCTACAATAAAGGAGTTCCTTGTCTGAATATCAAGTTGCGTGATATTTCCTGATTGAAGCTAGGACGGAGGCCTGCCGCATCCAGAAGTCTTCTGCCTGCTTTGGAATTTGATAATCTAATAATTTGTGCTGATCTTTGTGCTTCTATTAATTCCGAAGTTGTGTTGTGTACTCCCAATGTCATGAGTTTCTCTGTGCTAGCCGTGATTGACACGCCGATCACCCTTTTGATACTTTTGCGCATAAGCGTGTCTAATTTATCCATTTCTGTTTTCGTCCAATTGAGGGCCGCGACTATGTAAATGACATGGCTGATGAGGAAAGCATGGTGAGCCCTAAGGAGTATATCCTCGCCTATGCCACCTTTCTTGTTGGACACTCTCATAATTAATCTAATAATGTTTTCAGTTTTCGTGGTGAGTTGGGCTATAGTCTTAGCGTTGCATCCCTTTGAGTTTATTGAAAGCCCTAGTATTTTGATAGAGTCGACTCTCGGGATGGTGTGCCCATCTCTGGTACGAACGCTAATGGGCACCTGATCGAGTGGGGTGAGTCCCCTAGCACCTCGTCTAGCCTGTCTGTACAGCAGGAGTTCCGACTTTCCAGGCGAGAGTGCCAGTCCCGTACCTTTCAAGAAAGACTCTGTAACATCCAGAGCCTCCTGTAGAGCTTGTTCGACCGTAGCCTCCGATCCTCCAGGACACCAGATTGTAATATCGTCAGCATATAATGCATGACCTACGTAAGGAATTGCTGCAAGGCTTTCCGACAACTTGCGCATTGCTATATTAAACAGAAGGGGTGAGATAACTGCCCCTTGGGGAGTACCCCTGTTTCCGAGTGTGAAATATTCCGAGACTGATTGCCTCAACTTTATCGCCGCCGTCCTGCTCTCGAGGACGGATGCAACGAAGGAGAAGAATTTAACTCCTAAGTTCAAGGCCGATATCTCCTGAAGGATATAGTCATGTGCAATTGTATCGAATGCCTTGGATAGATCCAGTGCGAGGACCCCTTTTACATCTTTGCTTTGAGAGTCGATTATCTATGTTTTGAGCAGGAGCATGACATCCTGCGTCGAAAGCAAGGGCCTGAAACCAACCATATTGTACGGGAATAGTTCGTTGCGCTCAATATGTCTCGATATCCTGTTATGCACTGCATGTTCCGCTACTTTGCTAATGCAAGAAGTAAGGGAGATAGGACGGAGGTTCTCCAAGCTGGGTGATTTACCTGGCTTGGGGATTAAGACCAATGTGGCCTTCTTCCAACTCTCTGGTACAACGTCCTCCTCCCATACCTCATTTATCTCCTTCACTAAAGCTTGAATTGCTTTGTCGTCCAAATTTCTTAAGAGCCGGTTTGTAACTCCGTTGCAGCGGCGAATCCAACTTTACTTATCCCTGTGTGCCAACCAGTGAACCTCTCCGTTCGGAGTGGTTAAGTGCCGTACCTCTGCCACAGCGCGTTTCAAAAGAGCCGAAAGATCGCATAGTGTGCTCGCTGCACTTTCGTCCAAAGGATTATGAGTTCAATGTCGACTTACTGAGGTCGTGTGGAGTGCCTTTCAAAGAAAAGCTTTCCCGTAGCGCTGTTCTGTCGGTCTTGCCTGCATTCTCCGAAGCGCAAGAACAACTCCAGGTCGAAGATGGGGCGGTGAGTGCGGCATTTGGTTTTCACGAAGGAAAAGCTACAAATGTGCGAATATGTACAGCCATGACATATAGTTGCCGTCGTAGTAGCACGCAACGACGCCGGCAGCGCGAGCCCTCAGCAGCAGGTCACGTTCATAAGTGCTTAAATCGCTGAAGTCGAGCCCAGTATCGCGAGCCAATGTGCCGTTGTCAGGGTCGTCCATTGCAACGAGCGTCAAAGTTGGCGTCATAAAATAATGAACCAGCTTATTGTCGCGCGCTTTCCCTTCCGCTAGCCACCATAGTTCCGCTTTCGCGCTGCTGTCGGCTCTGTCTTGGCTCTGCTTCTGGCCGCGCGTTTGCGTTTTTAGCAGAAAAGCCGTAGCACCGTGTGCGGGCGCCGTTTTACTCGCCGACGGCGCAACGTCACTATGAGACCATGACGTCACCACTCCTCGATCGGAGGGCGGGCGATTTGAACTGTGCTGGAGGTACACGGACGCTTCAGAGCGCCTTTTCTCTTAAAATAAGTCTCTTCTTCGCATGAAACGAGCGTTTCGAGGTTTCTGGGATGGTATTTCAACAGTCCACGTTGACTTAATATTAACCTTTAGTGTCCCTTTAATGATTTGTTGGCGAATAAACCTTGTATTTATGTCTGCTGCGCCTTTTTTTGATAACCACTTAGTTTTTGTCGAAACAATTGCTATACTGTCTGTTCGTCTATTGTATAAGCACTGCAAACATCGTACAGACTGAGGTGAACACTGGCCCTTTGAGGTCCTAACGAGTAAATACAGTACTTCGCGGCCATACACAGTGCAGGCCTGCATGTGTCCCTAAAGAATCATCGGTCACGGTGACCGGTGGGCTCCCGTACTAGGTTTAATGTTATTGCAGTGATACATGTTCATCCTGATCATATCATTTGTAGCACGTTTATAAGCTGCCGGAACACGTGCCGCAATAATTTGCTAATCTAGTTTCAAGTTATTTCACAAGTCTTACACTTTTCCAAAAACGAGTATCATAGAGGCGGAGTGCAAAAACACTCGCGAATGGAGCTTTGGATCAGGTGGAGAAAATTAATCTGAAGCTCTCCACTATAAGGCCTCTTCATAACCACTGTGTTATTGATCTAGAGCTTTAATGCCAATCCATCACTTGATGACACGTTCAAAAACCACAAGCGGTCAGGTATAGTGGCCGCAAGTGTCGTCATTAATTTGGCTGCAGAGGCTTTCCGCGGAAGGCGCTTGACGATCCTCACCTCTGGCGCGTTGTGGGCGTCGCCATTAATGAACGGCGCTGATTGCGTTCTTGGCTCGGCTGTGCGGCAAATGCCTTTCGCAGTGAGACTTTTGCCGCCGACTCCCTTTCGGCGCAGAACAAATCCGCCGGAAGCCAGATCCACGTGGAGCCAGATGCACGCAGGGCAACCCCTCGAGCTCGGAGGCTCGGAGCTAACTTTATGAAAGCATGCTCGGCGCACCGAGCTGTCTCGCAACCAAAAATTGAGTCTGCGATGTGCGACGCTCGCTTTGCGCCCGATTGTACTCGCAGCCTTCGCAGCATGACACATGTGAGGCACACGTATACCGCGTGCGCAACTAGTCGCGACAGAGAAAACAACGGCGAGAGAGAAAGATTTGATAGTGGAAGCGGGCGCTGCTTCTCAGCGGGGAACTCGCTCGGCGTCATTAGGATGTTGTTGCTGCGCTCCCTTTCTTTCTTTCTTTCTTTCTTTTCCGGGGCGCATGATTCTCCCACCTCGGTCACGTTCGGCAGGTGCACGCTGCAGTGGCGACTGGCCAGGGCCGCAGCACGCACGTGCGCCGCTGCTCGATCGCGCGTCGTCTCCTTGTGGAGGCGCAGCCACGCCGATAAAGAGTCGCTTTCGAGTGCCGCTCTGCATATAAGCCCGAGGGTGTTTCCATTCGGCTCACGCGGAGGAGCAGCTGTCGCGCGCACCTCTGGCCGGCCGATCCGATCTGACTAGTCGTGCGGCAGCCATTTTTTTTTTTTTTCTCGCCTTCTATTAATGCCCGGGAAAGTGGGCCGCACTGTGTTCGCGATGGGGCGCGAATCTCGATGACCCGCGCTGGATAACCAGGCACCACGACCACGTTCCCTGGTTATCGTTCGACTATTCGAGGGCAACAACCGGTGCACGCGGTCGCGTTCGGGTCAAGTGTATAGCGAGGTCGCTCCCCTGGGTTTCCCTTCTAACCGGCGGCGCTCGGTCGCGCGCGTGTCTACGTGTCGCGCATCTTGCTATGCGTGGTGTCATTTGGGTAATTGCAGACTTTATTTCAGTGTGCATCTTCGCACTTAGTGAGGCCAAAAGGCCAGGGAGGTTGATAACATTTTGGTGCCGGGGTTTAATTTGTCTCGGCACTTCAGGGATGATGGAGACGAAGGCCATCGCGGTGATCGGTTCAATTAAATGTCAAATATTTAGACTGTCACGAGTTTCGCTTCCGGTTTTCGAGTTCATTCTCAAAAAAATTGTTACACGCTTATGAACGTATAGAATGACATCTTTCATCGTCACGTAACCATTGAAATATTTCTGCTTTGAGAAGGCGTGTTTCTTTTACTCTGTTATGTTGTCATCTAATGGTCTCTGGAGGGATGTCGCGATAATCTAACCGCGAAGTTATTTACAAATCCACGAAGTGCTGCAGTGTCATTACACGGGATAAAGAGAACGGAGTGCTGCAAAGCAACAAAATTTTTTGTATGCACGGACATTTTATATTGATCTGCATGTGTGCCATACAATCTAGGTGAATACCAGAAAGCGCTATGTGTTTATTTACGGGTGAAGCCTCGTTTCTGAAATGGTAGTAGGGAAGGGAGGAAGGTCGCTTGGTTGCGCTGGTCGAGCAAAGGGTGAAGAGAGCGTCTGTGCACGAGCGAAGGTCGGGTCTCCTTCTCGCACCACACATTATGTGCCTATATTTCGGCTACTAGACCTTTTTAAGAATTCTCGCGGTAAGCGCCCCCTGCAAAACACAGCAACGCGCGATGGGGCCCTCCCACCTTTATTCAGGTCGGAATGATTTACTCCATGTCGCATTGGCTGGACCGGCAGTCGAGCTAGACTTTGTATGGATCCATATAAATTGTAATTGTACGACGGGTGAGAGAGACACGCACGAAAGCTGAGAATCGATCGGCGTCAAACCAGCGAGAGACGTCTCCGACGTTGGCTGCGGAGAGACATCAATCTTTCGACCAGCCGTTTGATCGCTCGGTGCCCATCTTCCTGCGAACATGGAAAGGCTAAAAACGCGCACCTGCGTTGTTTAAGGTTCTCTTCGCGTCTCATTCGCGGTGCACGCGGTGACTGCGGCCCGGCGGACGCGTCTTGCCGACGGCCCTGCATCGCGGCCGAGTGGCGGCTTCGTACGTCAACTCCCGGCGTGTCACGCTGCGCGGGCCTATAAGACGCGTGTATCACTCTCGAGATAGAGACGCGATATGCACATCGTGACGCGTTTGAGTGGACAACAACGCGAGAGGCTGTGCGTGACTCGGTCGCCTCGCCGGGACGTCCCGCTTACGTAGGCGCGAGAAAGTGGCCGCACGCTCATCCATCGCGTCGGTTCGCGTGCCGCGTTGCACCGCGCGCGGCGTCCCCGTTGCGGATGAATGGGCGACGGCTCCATTGAGGGCGCGACGAACAAGGGCAGGCCGTTCACGCCGCGGCTCGAGACGTCGGCGCGGAATGGAGAAGGGGGCAAGACTTCGCGCCCGTCGGTGTCCCACCGCCGCGGACTGGCCCGTGACGCGCGGGCAAGGGCTCGGCTCTGGGCGCCGCAGCGGGTGATTGCGCGCTCTCCTTTCGGCGGTGTCGACCGGCGAAGGTCGTCGTCGCCGCCGCACGATTTCACCGCGGGGTCGTACCGCTGTGCGTCGCCTTTTCTCCCTTAACCCGGTTGCGCGCGCGTTTTGCGTGTGTCGTCAAAGCTGGCAGCGCTGCCGCGCACACCATTGGCGCGCGCGCTGTCTCCACAGCGTTGGGGCGGACGAGCGAGAGGCGGCAGTGTGTGTACACACACACACACTGTACGGCTCGACTGGAGCCGGTGTTGCGCGCCAGCCGTGACAAAGGCGACTCGAAGAACCGAGGACTCGAGCTATCCATTTTATTTACTTATTTTTATTATAATCTTGCGACACCGTAGCCTCTGCGTGCCTCGCGCTGTGGTCGTGTTTTGTCTATCTCCGCTGAATGAGGCTGGTGGTCGCAAATCCACGCAGTTAGAGCTTTGAAGGAAGCAGTGGCAGAGACGGATTATTATTTATTTTTTTAAAACACGTACGAGTGGAGAAAGAAAAAGAAAAAAGCGAGCAAGCTCGCAATTGAGGGGAGAGGGGACTGGGTGAACGTCTCTCTGTGCTTTTCGGGAAGGAGGTGACAGAGACATAAAAATGGAAGAGGCCAAGTAAAAACAAAAGAAATAACAAGACGTCTGATCGCAAAGGCTAAAGTAAAACGATGACAAAAAATGGAGTGCCTCAGTAGGAACAGGAATAAGTTACTGGAGATCACGATACTAAAAAAAATCTTAGGAAATAAAAGACATAATGCTAGAAGTGTTGTCCCTCGCAGACAGAAAAAAAAAGTGACAACGGCAAGGCACGTGATACGGGCCCCGTCCAGACGCACTACTACTGCATGTAGGGTACCGGGGCACTCGTCGATGGTCGTGTACGGATACCTACACAGAAGTCCGTGTCGAATGCACACACTGCACGCGCAGAACGCGGGCGCAGCGCTCCGTGTTTGTTCTCGCTCGTCCCATCTTTAGCTCTGTTCCCGGCTAGCCGGGATTCCGACCCTACATAGTGCGGCAGGGCAATTACACGGTGACGACATTCAACTGCTCAAGTTGTCGCGGCGTCGCTCTCCAAGTCAACCGATGTGTATAGAGACAGGCAAACGTACAGCGCTCACAGTCTGTACACAACTGTTTCACGTGTCGCCGTGTGCGAGAGCTCGTCTTTGTGCTGTGCTCAGTTTTGTTCCCACTGCTTTGCTCGCCTTATTTTGCCCGCTCCTAAGCGCAATGAAATAGGGTTGCAATCAAGGGAGTCAAGGGATGGCAGGAGCCTTGAAATTTGGCGACAGTCATGGGAGCCGAGGGCTTTCTTTTTAATTACTTAAGAATATCATTAAATGAATACAAATGTGTGCACACACTGTATGGGCCTATCCAATGACTAGTAATGAGGACATTAACAAAATATACAGTGGACTGTATATTCAAGGTTAGTAACATACTATTTCGTATACGCGCAAAGAGGTACAAAGAGAGACTCGCAAATAAATATACACGGAAACTTAGATCATACCAGTGGCGGATAGCAGTTGTAATTAACAAACGAAAGCCTTCTCTCAACTCTAACGTCAATGTAAGGAAATAAAAAAAAATCCGTTACGCAACGAAAAGTGATTATGCTGCGTTGAAGTATGTAGCCATGTGTTACGGTTCACTGTGTGCGCCGATGAAGGAAACGGATGCCAAACGCCAGATACACTACGCGCTTAATCATCACAAGGCTCGCCAACATGAAAAGACTTGTCCGCCGGGTGTGTGCGACGGGATTGTGCAACAGTGCAAATCGTACTCTCGTTTGTGCTGCGTTCACGTTCACGCCTTCTACGCCAGGGAGTGGTTTCCTTCCGAAAATCCCGTGTGCACGTGGATTGACTGGAGTGTGTTGACCGTACGTTACCTACGCTCCCCACCTCGTCACCAGTGAGTGGGTTTCCTCCGTATTCCTCAGTGTGAACTGACCAGTGTGCTGACAACGCCCTCTACCGGGAAGCAAGAGAGAAAGCGGTTCCCCTGATGGTGCATGAGGAGGTCAGCGAGGCGCCACGGGCAGAGCTTCTCTGCCTTTGTGAGCTTCTCTGCACGCGCGCCGAACGTTTCTGTACTTTTTGTCTTTGAGCGCACCGTTCACCCGTATAACGATGTGTTGAACTTTCGTTGTTTGTTTTTTCATCACCTCGTCTTCCCTGCGGGACTCTATCTCCCGTGATCAACCTCGTCGCAGACGCCGTCGACGGTCGCCGAAAACCCGTCCCCGTAACAACAGGAGGTATCAGCTCGTAACAGTTGGTGGCAGCCGTAACACCTGGTATAGAGCGCGCACTATAGCTGGTGCACGAAGGCGATCGACGAATGCGCTCATAGCTGTATACCTGCAGAGACAGTTGGCAGCAGCACGCTGCGCGGACTCGGCATGTTTTTGTAAAAAAAAAAACGTGCGGTGTCGGAGCGCGCGCGCGGTCTCGAGGAGATAGTAGCTGCGTCCCGCGTCTTGCAGGGCTTTAGTCTTGCAATGCTCGGAGCGCCGCATTCGCGAAAGTGCGCGCGCATTGCGTCCCAAGGAGGTCGTCGCGTGGCGTGCGCCTTGCGGCACAATGGGTGCCCGCCGCCACTAGCGTGCTCGGTGCGCACGTGCCTCGCGGTCTGCCGCGGCGAACGCCTCGGCTGCGCAGCCGTACGAGGCCGGCTCGTGCGCTTCGACGCGGCAGCTGTGGCGACCGCCTTCCGCGCATGCGTGGCGTCGTTCAATCTTTTCTTCTTTAATTTTGTTCGTAATACAGCGCGCGCGAGCGAGAGAGGCTGTATAAACGTCCTTTATGCACGCGCACGTGATGCATGCGTATGGTACGGCGCCCAGTGCACGCCCCCCGTGGCTTTTAAAGCGCTGTCTTGCGTGCGTGTGTCACGAGAGGGCGCACGCGTCCTATAGCAAGCAAAGAAATGTCCAGGGATGAAAAAAAAAAAAGTGTCCGGAGACGATTAATTAGGGCAGGCGTAACGCGCGTCACCGGCAAGGTCGGACAGGAAGACGAGGACGAAGGTTGCGCGGCAACTCGACTTCGCCCTGGTCTCGACTGCCACGGCGCACCACGGAGATGCGGTATACAGGCGGCCGAATACGGGCCCTCATAAACCGTGCTGATGTATACTATCTCGGTGTATGCTGAGTATATAGGCGATGTCCTGTCCATTCCCGTCCATTCGAGCGAGAGAGCGCGCGCAGTCGTCGGCGCGTCAGCAGATTCCAAGTCTAGCCCCGCGGTCTGCCTCGGATACCTGTGCCGAGAGCAGCACCCAGTGCTGCGTATGTGCTCTAGATCGCGTGTCCACCCGCTGTCGTCCAGCGTAGGTCTCGACGCGACGGCGCCGGCCGCGCGTGCCCTTATCGATAAACTCCACAGGCGGACACGCACCCTTCCGGTTCCAGCTGACAAGATATACGCTTCGACAAAGGACAACGTGCTCGTGGAGCGGACAGGTGAGCTCGCCGATAACGCCCGCCGGGGCGACCAGTCGGAGCGGCCGAGTTCCCCTGTTTCTGTAGTCACCTACGCAGTGTGCTGTGTTGTCGGCGGAAAGCTATTTTTAATTATCGCCGACGGGACCGTATGCGTGACGTGCCATGGTCTGTGCCTGTCTGGCTGCCATCTTCGAGAGCCATTCGGCGCCCTCGTCTTTACGGAATACACCTTCACAATTTAACAAATGGTTTGGCGGCTGTTAGCTGCCGTCGCGTGAGGTTATATGAGGGCTTTATAGCAAGGCGCCGTCTTGTGTAGGTTCGACGTTTCAGCGTAACTGTGAGGCGGTGTGCGTGTTGTTGCACTTAGCTGATGTTCTAGATGAGAAGACCAGAGGCATGACGTCGTCAAACTTGCGCGCTGTTGCGTTTCCTTGTTTATGCGCTCACGTTGATGCATCTGGCTTCCATTTGACAGCGCTGCTACCATCGTGCTCCGTTCGAAGACCTTGTCTGCGGTGGGCTGCGGCTCCCGGTGCGAGCATTTCTGCAATACGTCACGTGTCGACTTGGGGGACCGCTATTAAGTTTTGACTCCCTTGCGCAGAGTATAGCAGGCCAGATAGTACTCCACTTTCTGGCCGACCTCATCTGGCTTTTCCAGTCAATAAACTTATTCTTCTCGACTCCGTTATGCTTAGCAACAGAACGTCCGCATCTAAGAGGCAATGTAGTTCCGTCTCAAACACACCAATAAGGTGAATGTAAGAATAAAAATAAAAGGGAGGCTGAGTGCACTGTGCTGCCTCAGTGGTTATATAGTGCTCAGCTGCTGGAGGCGAGGTCACGGGTTCGCTCCTCATTTGCGGAGCCGGAATTATCGACAGCCGTGGAATCTAAAGACGCTCGTGTACCGAGCTATTCGGGTGGTCGCTTCAGGCAGCTTTGGCAGCGCCACAAGGATCGTGTAATGGGGTAACTAAGCGTTACTGCTTGCATACGGGCTCCACTGATGAGGAAAAGGAAGGAGGGTCATCACTTCCATTCCCGGTTATTTTTCGTAATACAGCTTCAAAGCTACTTTTCACCACTTTCGTAGCACTCTGGAGGTGCGTGCCAAGCGTCAGATAAAAAGTGGCATCTGGCCCACGCTGTCGTCTGCGTCATTCACGCTGAAAACGATGTCGAAGTGTCTCGTCAAGATAGAAAGGTGGGTTTGTTTACATAAATAACATAAGCAATCGGATAACGTTACATCTCGGCCGTCTACATGACTGTATCGAAGCGCACTACGCATCTCGGAGCACCGAACACTCCAGAAAAAATCCCAATGTACTCGCTTAAAATACCGTCTGATCTGCGTACATCCAGGGAAACCATGTCACCTTCCTCCAATCGGCGTGTCCGAAAGCTTCATTGCGAGGGGTACAGCTGCCTATGTTCACTGAACACGATGTGGAAAGTACACTCAGGCACGCAAGGATCACTGCCCCAGAGAGGCCGGAGGGAAACGCTCGATGGCACAAATATTTTACGGGACGGGGCTCAAACCCCTCCCAGTTGACGCAGCGTTGCTCGTTTAATGGCTTATGCTGTTTAGCTGTCTCGTTTTTTGACGGTCGGCTCGCAGCGGCTGCATGGTATATCCTCGCGACGCGCGCCCTTTCCACGGGGCTCTCGTCGTCGTAGCGTCGTACATCGACCGCCGCTCGACAAACCACGTCGGCAGGTGCCTTGGTCGGTTCCGCCTATTGGTTCGTGGTTCTATAGCTGACCGCTTCGCAGGACTGACGCGGCTTCCAGCAGGAGTGCTGCAGTCTTTGGCAATTTCACGACCCCGGTGTCCCATCTTCGGCGCGTACGCCAAACCCAACGACCGGAGCGCCCTTGAACGATCACCCCATACGAGCGCGCGTTAAAGAACGCCGAGCGTGCAAAATTAATCCCGAGAAAAAGACATTGACTGACAGCGAAGAGGAAAACCTTCGGACGTCACCATAAATGGGTGGCATGCGTCTGACGCCCGCATAATCCCGGACCCACCAGCACATTCCTAGTAGAAACTGTTAGCTTTGGGGGTGCCAGACCGCATTGCCGAGTCAAATCAAACCAACAACGTGCGGCGATCTCTCTTTCCCAGTTTCTAAGCGTCCTTCTCGCGGCAACTTCTAACTCCGTGCGTTCCTTTTTTTCCGCTCCCAAAAATAGCGCATGTAGTGGTACGAAACACACCTCGCCTCCCGACTGCTAACGGGCTCCCGTGATAAACGACTAGTGTTGATCCGCCGTTCGCAGGCCGGTTATGTATGCGTGAGGTGCACCGAATCCCCGCGTGAATGACTCCCTTTTTGTTTTCTCTCTCGCTCGACTCCAAATTGCCAACGCGCCTTCTTCCCTTACAGGCCAGGCCTTCCCATAATCCCGACTTTGAAATCGCCTCTTTTCATTGGCCGCAAAGGGTTGGATTCGCGCAACCGCGGAGCGTCGAGCCCTTGTTTCCGGCTCACTAAACGCGCGCTCCCTTTCTCCGGTGCACAGCGGTTCCACGGCGCGCGCTCTGTGGCTTCGTGTGAGGGTGCGTGTAATCTCATTTTGCACGCTGCATTTCTCCCTCATTGCCCGAACTATCTGAGCCTTTCCTCTCTCTCTCTCTCTCTCTCTCTCTTTCCGCTTGAAAGGCAAGGCATGCGTGCTCTCCGCAACGACCGCTGTTCGCGTCAGCCGATTATTCGTCCGTTATTTTTTTTTTCTTTCTTCTGATGCTCACGTATCGAAATGATGGCGCTGCTGGGCTTGTTTTGGCGCGCGTTCGGGGATTGTTCCGAGCCTTTGTAAACGACGCCCACGTGTGGAAGTACGGAAGCGCAAATAAAGACTAAAGTGCGGTCGACGCGGTGTCGCAAAAACCTAATAGAGGGAGTGTTCTCTGCCCTGCATGGGAAAACTTTTCGTTGACTGAGATTTGGCTTATCGTTAGGGAACTTATGCGATCGCGCAAACGAGGCGCGTACATCTTGCGGTGGAAAACGCTTGCAAACAAGTAAGGAAACAACCGGACAGCACAGCAACGAGTAGTAATAGGAGACACGTACTGTGTGAAGCAAGGTATAGGACGTAAAAGAAAGTCATCGGCGGTTATGAAACTTGCAGGGCTTGCGATAGAGCGGTCCTGCCCAAACGTAAGCACCGACACGAGCATCCGTGGGGTGTGGAACGTGGTTTTAACCTGTTTATGTGCAGTACTGCCTGAATGGTAGATTGTGCTTCGTAATTGTAACCGATAAGAGAGCGAGTTCACTTTACACAGCAAAATAAATTTTCTTTCGTTGAGTTCCTATATTTTGGTTAGATTCCATATTTCTTGTTCCTTGGCTAGATAAATCTCCAGTTTACAAGCGAGCAGCATGATAACTTCTAATCGCACGAGTGATATTTACTTGATGAAATTTTAATGAATGTTTACAGGAGTATATGCACATCAGCGCGCATCGTGCACATTTTGCACGCTCCGTCTTCCGCATTTAATTTGCTCATTAAAGAACCCCAGCTGGTCACAATTAATCCGGAGCCCTCCACTACGGCGTGCCTCATAATCGGATCGTGGCTTTGGCACGTGAAACCACGTAATACTATTCAATTCTTCCCAATGTAACTCGAATATTACGGTTTGCAAGGACAAACTGCATTCTAATTATGGTATTGCTTGTAGCGCAATGTGGCGGACCGACACAAACACAAAGCAGAGAAGTACGGGAGCTGCTGTCAACTGTTCATTAACAGAGCGCATACCGTTACATGTACAGTTTGGAGCGCGCGCGCTTTATCGCATAATCTTGTCACTCAAAATCAAGAACACGACATAAAAATCGCGCATGTCAAAGAGCGGCATTCGCGAAATCTTGGAAGTGTGCCGGCTTGTATAGACGCTTCCCTGTTGCAGACAGATGCATTCTTTTTGTCAAAATAACGACTCCAAATTCAACCGAGCCGTGCTGCCGTTTATATTAGCGCTGGTCCTTGTCTCTAGCTTAATCCACATAAACTCGACGCGAGCGGGTCGAGTCGAAAGTTCAGCTGACCCAGCCCGACAGGCCGAGTTTACACGTATTTCGACGAACAAGACTGGCGAGTCAACCCGTCTCTCGCAGGTAGGTTGGCTGAATTCGCCGCGACGCTCGCTCGACTCGACTCGACTCGACATAGCTTTTTACATGAGCCCGAAATGGGTTTTCATCCCGACAAGCCGATGCGAGCCGCCTTGGTCGGAGTCACGAGGGCATAGCTTGGCTTTGTTTGTGGGCTTTGGCACGTGAAACCACGTAATACTATTCAATTCTTCCCAATGTAACTCGAATATTACCGTTTGCAAGGACAAACTGCATTCTAATTATGGTATTGCTTATAGCGCAATGTGGCGGACCGACACAAACACAAAGCAGAGAAGTACGGGAGCTGCTGTCAACTGTTCATTAACAGAGCGCATACCGTTACATGTACAGTTTGGAGCGCGCGCGTCTTATCGCATAATCTTGTCACTCAAAATCAAGAACACGACATAAAAATTGCGCATGTCAAAGAGCGGCATTCAACACACGCAAGTCGCCGAGGCGGCTCGACTGAGTTCGCCGCAATATATACGACGGTCGCGGTGTTCCGAGCCTGCAGGCGCTCGCTGCTCGATTTTCCAGCTCGACAGCTGCAGTCCCCGAACTCGCCTATAATAAGTAAATTATTTGCGTGTCTTAAGAGGACGCCCGAACACACGGTCGTCTATCTTACTGTATATACACATACGTGCAGCTTATATCGCGAATGTAGACGCAACGCCGCTGCCAATTTCGCCAGTGCGTGCAGCACGCACAGGGGGAGCGCGATGCGATCGTCGCCCTATACATTCGACTCCCGTCGTGACAGGAACAATGAACACGCGTATACCCCTCATTCTCACACACGCTAAGTGTAAGGAGCCAACGTTGAGGACCTTGTAAAGAATAAGCACTAAGGTGCACATAATAATGTGGGAGCAACCAAATAACCGGCGGCAATGTCCGCGGGAGAAGCGAGAAGGCCCATAACGGGACGCTAGACAGATAATTAATTGGTTTGCGAATTGTATTGAGAAAATTGCCATTCTGCTGTATGCCAGGAAGTCCATTTTTGCTTAAGAGCTCTCACGGTGACGTCATGAACCTGGACGGCTGGTTGCGTCTAAGTAATTTCTTGATCGGTAAGTTTTATACGTAAAAGAGCCAAACCGTGAAGCTCGCATATTGCGAGAACGTTTACTGAGACACATCCATTTGAATATACGTATATCTTTTAAAGAAGAAAATATCAAATTAGGGACGTCACAATGACGTACAGATATGCTTGAGTTACCTCCACGCGAAATTCCAGAAATGGAACTTGCACCTTATACTTTTCCCTTTGCAATTTCGCTCGCTGTCGTGGCGTCATGATGATGTCGATAATGCCGCGGGTCCTGCTTTTCGAGACCAACTATATAATCTTATATTTCCCAAGATTTAGCGTTGCAAATTGCGACCCTCATTGCTGCAACTTGCAAAACGTGTCTCCGTACGCTCCTTTAATCAAGCATTTTCCACGTCTAAGCCGCGCTTCGTGTTGTGGAAGTCGCAGCTGCAGTCTGCGGGAGGAACCGACAGCTTTGAGAGCCGCAGCTGGCATCGTTTCAGCCGCTCGGAGTTAACAGCGCCCAGCGCGCGTCTCTCGTGCAGCGCGTAGGCGGAACCAGCGGAATGGCGATCAACTCAAATTAATGTTTATTCGACGTCTTAGATGTTGAATGAGCATTGAGAAAGGTCATGGCGGACCCGTGGGCATCGCGCGCGCAATGCCGATTCCGCATTGGACGAGCGTGTGCACACCTGACTCCCGTATTTCGTCATTACGCCCTCCTCCCCTCCTAACCTTTCGAGCTACAGAGGACATTCGACCGACCTTCGTTCTTTCTTTTTTTTTCTCATTTCTTTATTCGTAACGTGACATTTGACTTTCGGGCATTAGTGAAGCGGGCGGGGATGTATTGCGGAACCGTACGATATGCGACATCAGAAATGCGGGCAGTCGGCCCCGAAGCCTTCCTCTCTACGCGGGCCGGGTTCCGCGAGTAAGCAGCCCAGATTTAACTCGCAGTCAAGTGAAACAGTACGACACTGTGTTGGTCGCGTACGCCACTGGACGTAGTACATTTGAAATTCAAGTTGCGTGCCTAGGTTCGAGAAATGTCCTTCTTTTCCTCAGATCTCGCATCTCGTAAGTTATATATATATATATATATATATATATATATATAGCTAAAGCCAGCAGTAGAAATTTCCTAACACTACGGTAAGCGCTTTACATTGAAGTTTCCTTTCTTTTCTCTCTCTCTCTCTCGGGCCTTGTCGCAACACAGCTTATGACCTTACACGCGCCCGTCTGCTTGGAGCGGCAGTAATCGGTTTTAAGTGTAAGTGGCGACGTGCTTGTAATAGCAATGTATGCTTGGAGGTGGCAACGTGCTTGGAGTGGCATGTCGCGCGTTTATCGAATAGAAAGAGCAGAATGCAAAATACAGTGTGCATTGGCAAAAGTGCCTTAGAAAATGATTGCGCTGGGCACTCGCCAATCCCTCCGCTCGAGTGGTTTTTCCCCGATGGCCCCGAGTACCCTGCTATGCCGCAGTATGTGCGCGTGGTAACAGTGGTTACATTGCCACTTCGGCGATGCATGTTAAAAAAAAGGGAACAAAGAAAGCGACAGGGACAGAAAAGTGGGTGGCTGACAACTCGAGAGGAAGCAAATAAGAGGCACGCGGGTGCATTCGCTCGGTCCTGTCACCCAGTGAGGGGAGAAACGGAGGCCTGCTAGTATTCGGGCGGGAGTGCGGTGGGGGCTCCTCCTCGCGTCACTACCCTCGGGTCGCTGAAGTAAAGTGTAGGAATTTGCGTCACAATGCCGACCCGTGGACCAGGCTGTATAGCCTCGGTCTCAGCTCATCTCCACTCCACCCTGCAGCCCTAGTGAGCGTGTGTGTTTGCAGCGCCTATTTGGCTTTCTTTAGTTTATTTCTCCTTTGATTGCTCAGGCAACAGGTGTTCCTCTTCTGTCCCCTTCGTATCTGTCTGGCTCTGAACTTTATCGCTTCTTTATTTTGCGCGCATCTGCGTGTTCGGCATGTTCTCTCCTACCTCCCCCCTCTCTTTTCTTTTTTTTCTTTGTAAGCTCCTGCCGCATTATTTTGTTGATTTTCATTCTCCATTCTCCACTTGTCTTCTCGGGCGCTGCGCTGCGGCATGTGTTCGGCCAGCGCGGGCCTGCGCTCGTTGATCGGATGGTGGCTGTGACTTTCCCCCTCTCCCTCTACCCATCGGCCCTTCTTTCACCTCCTCTCTCAGAGGTGTTCAACGACGCCCGGGAGGTGTGCAAGCGGAGGGGGGGGGGAAGCGAGAGCGACGCACCACGTGACCTCCTTTTATTCGCTCGCCTCTCTCCCGCACTCGACGTGGTGGCAGGCGCCTCCTCCTCTCCCCGCGCGTGTTGTCTCCGGCGGCCACCGTTCATTCATTCGTCGCGCGCTCACGCCGTCGCGAAGGTGCGCACCGTCGACGCACGACCTGCGGCTCGGATAGAAGTCGTCGAGCAGCGATGGGCCCGCGTCTCGTCGAGCGGACTGCGCCAAGGACGGCGCCCCTGGGTGCTGCCGCCGTCGCGTGCAGCAGCCCCGTGTCGTGACGCGTCCGAGGTGGCGAAACGGCGACCCCTTTCGGCGCTTCACACTCGCGCCACCGCTGGATGTGAACGAGAGTGCTTCGTCCGTGCGCAGCACCTTGCGGATCGGGGAACGCTGCCTCCAGTTGTCCAGTCTGAGGGAGCTCGGCAGGATTCGTCAGCCATCGAGTGATACAGTGCTGTGGACTTGCTTACAACGTCGGATAGACGCGACGAGAAAGAACGTCTTCGACGCCCAGCGCAACTGTGTCGTTCAGCGCCGGCGTCTGTTGGCGTTAGGGAGTATCTCGATTGGGGCGAACATTTCGTGACCTCCTCCAGGCGCCTGAACCGTGAGCGCTAGACGAGTCGGTTCGTCGCGGAGAAAATAAGGCTCTCGCGGGCACGCCGTGGCAGCAGCGACGCTCGAATCCGTGGCTCCTTCGTCCTAAAACTGCGACCTCGGCGCGGTCCTGCCCCGTGTCGCGAGGTTGTCGTCAACACTGACACAGGGCTTCTTAAAGCGGGAAGTTCACCCTGCCGAGCCCGTTTCGGTTCCTGCCTTTGGCTATTCACGTTGTGCCAGCAGGAGACACCGCCGTGGAGAGAAACCAAGTTCGCTTCCGCGCCTAGCGCGCCAACTCGTCTTAGGACAGCCTCGGGGATTCCCGCTCGGGACAAGCGGTCGCAAATCTCCGGAGCATTCGGTGGGCCATTGCCGCTTCCACCTGCAGTTTGTGATGACGGCGTCGCCGATTTGCACGTGTCTAGGGCAGTTGCAAAATGTTCGTTTGTGCTATGACGGATGTTTCGGCGGGCCGTCTGGACAAGGCCTTGTCTGCAAGTGGCTGAACCTTTTGTGAAAGCTCGTCGATTGGAAAGTCATTTACCAGCGACTGCTCGCGGACTTTCTCCCGAGCTCTAACAGCGACGTGCCACCGTGTGATTCTTCCGTGCGCAAACGCCTCGAACGTGTGAACTGTGCGAAGCTTCAATCGTGGATACTGCGATATCCGAGGACGTGCAACGGTATCGTCGCAGCCGAATCGAGTCGTTGGAGCGACGCTCCGAAGCTGAAGCGACGTCCAGTGGGAATAGCGCTGCGATACGCGGAGCCTGGGCAACGTCTGCGCTTCCGGCGTTTGTGGATAACAGCACGACCTCTGGGCTTAAATCGCGGTGGATCGCACGTTGTTGCTCTGTTTAGGCGGCGTGTTCCCGGAGCCCTGATATCGAGGATCCTTCGCGAGTTGCTCACCGCGTTCGCGGCCGGCGGGCGAAGATGAAGTTCCCGTCCCTGACCGAGTGGCTGCCCTCGAGCAAACCCCGCTCGCCGTCGTCCAAAGGCGGCGTGCGACGCCAGCCCGTGAGCATGCCCATGCTAACGCTGGCGTTCGCCAGGCGATCCTTCCGCGTCTCCAAGAGGATCAAGAAGGTCGCCGCCTCCGCCGGCTCTGGGGCTTCGGCGGCCGTCGCTTCTCAGCGGTTCGTCTTCAAGAAGAGAGCACTCTCGCCCGGTGAGCGTGGTCACCCGTTGACACCCACTTTCCGCCATGTTTCGAGCGCGCGCGCGCGCGAGGTCTTCCTGCGTAGCTGACCATGTTTCACGGCTTGAACGTATTGCTTGCTGGTCCGTCGCGCGTGCGGCCATGCCCTCTTCGTGTGCGTTTTCTATAGCCTATAGGAGAAAGATGTCGGCAGAATCCATCTCGCGATGATTGTCAACGTTGAGCGATTAGCATTCAGGAAGTGTGGCGACACACTGTATTGCGGAAGACACTTGTGTTTGCAATGTGTACATGTGAGAGTAGATAGGCAAACGATGTTACGCGCCTTTAAACGCACGCGTGACAGCGTGAGCCCGGGTCACAGCGTCTACAAAGAAAGCTTCACTATAAACTCCGCCTCCCAGCCACGGCCAGTTTTGTGTCGCTGGCACTGCGGAATCGTGTTTCAGCATATTTGATTTCGAATGAACTACCGCGTGATTGCATGGGTGTCTCATTCGAGCGTAAAAATAACTTTCACTGTTAGCTATAGCAGATTGCGCGTTCTAATTTTCATCTGTCGGACATGTAACTTCTCCAAAGAGCGACGTTTCAAGTGCTAGATGGCAGCACGCCAAAGTGGACGAACTCAGCCAAGAATGCTAGTCGCATTAATAAGGGGATCTGAGAGGTTCGATTTTTTCTTTGTTAGTTATAGCCATACGAACATAACAGACAGTGGCGTCAGAGAAAGCATGCGGGTTGTTTAACCACGGTCGGGATCCACACGAGCGATAAAAGTTAGCGTGTTTGCGGGCGGTGAGAAATTAAGTGACGCGAGGCAGCTGCCGTTAAACTTGGACACGCTTGTTTGTATATCGTCATGTACGTATTTTCACTTCTTCGTTCGTCTGCAACGCGCCACGTTTACTGCTCATCTGGATGTTTATGCCGGCACATAGCACCGCTGGTTGCTGTTCGTATTTTACGTAACACGGTGGCGGCAGCAGAGGTAACTAGAGTCAGTTTTCGAAACAAGGACGCGCCGGGGGCCTGTCATAATCTCGGTTGATATCGGGCATATTACTTACAGTACGCGAATTCGTTGAGTGACCAAGCTAGTGGACAGGATAGCCGTCGCGCTAGAGCAAACGTATACCCCGAAACTCTGTCGACCGAGAGTACGACCCCGGTACGTTCGACAGTCGTAAATACGCGATCGCAGCCGTGCTATAGAAGACGGTCGTCCACGGCCGAGGACGTCTGTACCTGGTCTTGCCAATTGCGTTCAGTGCAGCGAAGGCTATACGAAAGTCGTGTCAGTGTGTGACCCCACCGGAGGAACTCCTCCATCGTCCACCTCTGATCGCGCGACGCGGACGTAAACGAGTCTTCGCCGAAGGATCCCTGGAGCACGACGGGCGAGCACTCGCGTGGAAAGCGATGTCGGCCGTCGTTGCCGGTTGGCCGACGCGATCCTTTCGCTGCACCGCGGCGGAATCGGTGAGACGCTATCGTCGCGGCGATAGACCGTGCCGCGCGCTTGTCTGTCGAGCGCTTCGTGCGCCGGTCCGCCTGCTGCGCGCAATGGTGCCAAGAGTAATATGACGAGTTGCGCAACGCGCTGCACGGGCGTCGGCCTCTCTGCACGCATGCATATGCACGCGGCCGCGTCCTTGCACGAGTGACCTGTCGGTCGGTGCGCGGTCGCCATGGAGCGTATGCGCGTCGGTTCAGCGTGCTCGCGGCCGCGTGGTCACCGCGTGCATCCGAAATGACGCCCGCTGGGGGGTCGTGCCGGTCGCGGCGACGAACGTCTCGCGCATCGGCGGCGGCAGCAGGTGGCGGCCATTAGCTCGCATCCTGCGAAGAAAGGGGTGCGCGGCCCGTGGCCTTCTGTATGGCGCGCGCGCGTAACCGCTGTCGTGGTGCCTGCGCACCGGGCCGCGTCTCGCTCTGACGAACCCGCGGAACCCGTAGTTTCCTGCACAAAAATTACTATCGGAATTTAACATTAAATGCTTCAGTGAGAGATACAAGATGGGACAAAATCCAGTGTATACACCCCGCATTTGTCCAGTTTTCGTGCCTGTGGCTTTGAACGTTTATTGTGGCGTCATTTCTTACGCTGTATCTTTCTAAATATCCGAGAAATAGCATTATTTCTTTCTCGAAGCGTGCCGAAGGCAACGAGTCTCCGCGCATAATCGTTGCGTGTATAGCGGAGTGTTTTGTCGAATCAGATTAATCCACGAAGCCGTTTGAAGCCTTAGGCAAATCCGTGTACTCTAGCTACCATCGTTTCCATGCTGGCCGAACGGCCACGCCATACTTCTCTCCGGTAACTGTTGCTGCGAACTCCATTGCGGAACCCTCGGCTCCGTGACAGCGCGAGGTGCATGTGTGGCTATAGCGGAGCTCCCGGTTCACACCGGAGAGAGATAAGAGCGCTTTGTCTTGCGCCGTAATTGTGGCCAGTTTCGTGCGCGTACTTTCCTTGTCTGTGTTTCGCCTGGCTCCCATTGTTTGCGTCGAGAGAGAGTCCACTACTTAAGCGTTCGCTCAGATTGCAGCAGTTACGTCAGAGTTCTTGCGCCTGTATACAACCGTGCACACGGGTGTTGCCCCCCCCCAGGACACCTGCAGGACATTCGTTTATCGAAGTTCCTTTTACGAAGAGTCTCGTGTGATACCGCGGTACGGGTTGTTTGTGTGTGAGTTTGTTTTCTCGCGCTCTGAAGGAATTTACCGAAAGGCTACAGCTCTTCTGATATATTGGGTATCTCTCTTTCGAATTTTGTTTTCGTAACTCGCGGCGGTCTCCCGTGACGGCCGCTCAAGTCTGGCGCAATGACCGTGACGTTATATACGCTCATCATCGTATATAAGTCCACTGCTGGACCAGCGAAAGGCCTCTCTCGGCTATCTCCAGTTATGCGCCTTGCAGTGCGTCAGCTGACACGCCCACCCGTCCCTGCAAATTGGCTAACGTATTTTAACCTCTACGAGAACGTTAGCTGTACATCCGTTTACTCTAAACTATAGCGCGCTTCTGAGTTACTAAGCAAGGCAATATCATCAGCGAATCGCAAGTTACTAAGGTATTCTCCATTAACTCTTATCCCCCATTCTTCCCAATCCAGGTCTCTGAATATCTCCTGTAAACACGCTGTGAATAGCATCGGAGAGATCGTATCTCCCTGCCTGACGCCTTTCTTTATTGGGATTTTGTTGCTTTCTTTATGGAGGACTACGGTGGCTGTGGAGCCGCTATAGATATCTTTCAGTATTTCAGCTTAGTAACTCAGGGGACCAACTGCAACGCATGCTCACTGATCTGGAGAGGCAAAGCCGAAGGGTGGGTCTAAAAATTAATCTGCAGAAAACTAAAGTAATGTTTAACAGTCTCGGAAGGGAACAGCAGTTTACAATAGGTAGTGAGGCACTGGAAGTGGTAAGGGAATACATCTACTTAGGACAGGTAGTGACTGCGGATCCGGATCATGAGACTGAAATAATCAGAAGAATAAGAATGGGTTGGGGTGCGTTTGGCAGGCATTCTCAGATGATGAACAGCAGGTTGCCATTATCCCTCAAGAGAAAAGTTTATAACAGCTGTGTCTTACCAGTACTCACGTACGGGGCAGAAACCTGGAGGCTTACGAAAAGGGTTCTACTTAAATTGAGGACGACGCAACGAGCTATGGAAATAAGAATGATAGGTGTAACGTTAAGGGATAAGAAAAGAGCAGATTGGGTGAGGAAACAAACGCGAGTTAATGATATCTTAGTTGAAATCAAGAAAAAGAAATGGGCATGGGCAGGACACGTAATGAGGAGGGAAGATCACCGATGGTCATTAAGAGTTACGGAATGGATTCCAAGGGAAGGAAAGCGTACCAGAGGGCGGCAGAAAGTTAGGTGGGCGGATGAGATTAAGAAGTTTGCAGGGACGACATGGCCACAATTAGTACACGACCGGGGTAGTTGGAGAAGTATGGGAGAGGCCTTTGCCCTGCAGTGGGCATAACCAGGCTGATGATAATGATAGCGCGCTCTTGCTGTAGCATTAGCGTCCTCCTTGATCGCTCTCCTCCCAGTGTTCAGTCCCGTATAGGTGTTACGTTCACTCAGTAGCCTGCTCCCACTGGCGTCTTTCCGTGGAAAGGCGCGCGCAACGCAACGTCTCGGGTCAGCAGCGTGCTGCAGGCTCGCTGGGTGCAGTGCGCGCTGCCGTGTCGTTTCTTCCGGTCCTCGTAGCGTGCAGGCGCCGCCTGAGCGGGCACTCCCACCACCACGGCCCACCACCACGGGCCGCTTCCGGGCCGCGGGAGGGAAGCGCACGCCCCAGTAGCGGTGGCTTTCTCTCGCTCGCCGAGGAGAAAGCGCGCAGGCCTATAACCCTGCCGGCCCGATGGCCAGCTTTAGAAATTACCTAGAGTATTGGATAAGCGACACTGGCGCATGCGCAAGACCCACACTATGCACGGATTCTTTTTTTTTTTTTTACGGAGCGTGGTTGGGCGCCTCCTAACTTTGGGCAAGCTTGTGTAATGCGCAGCGCACCATGTATGCGACGTCGAGTTGATAGACCGAAATTCGAATTCAAGCGCGGGAAACAATGCATAGCCCAGCGCTTTCGATCCGCTGGAACGAGTTTTCAGTCGTGGATACAATTCACCGATCCAATCGCCAAATAATGTGTTGCTAAGTTAAGTTTTAACTCAAATAACATTCATTTTCCTTTCGCAAATTAACTTTCTGTGGCCAGAAATAAAGATGAGCACGTTCTAATTTCGCTCGACGTGCAACCGTGTTTGGGCAGTGCGGGCTTATGGCGAAGCTTCGTCTATACCTCCCTGAAAATGGACGCATCGACTCGCTAAGTACACTGGGCCGGCGACTGCGAAGGCGGTGACTTGGCGGGCGGGTCCTGACGCCAGTGCACGATGCGCGTTTGCAGCGCAAGCCGATCCCGAAGGACCAACCTCTTGATTGACAAGTGCAATTAATATTATGTCTTTGTAAATGGGTGTAGGCGCGTCCCACGTCAAGCGTTACGTTCTGCACTTGTGAGTACACACACACGCGCGCGCACGGGCACGCGCGCGCGAGCTGCACCTCGTAACCATCAGCCTCCCCATATAGCGAAAGTGTGATGGATGCCGTCGAGAAGTGTCACGTCGACTGACTCCCGCATTGCACGCGTGTGGTCCACATTTGTTCTTTTTTCTCTGAATGTAACTGCGGCTGCGCGGGCTCGTGCACTCTGGCTGTATGCAGCATCCCTGGCGCATGCGCAGAGCAGTGACCGGTGGCGCCTGTATACATAGTCCCTGGCCCCGTCCGCCGGTGACCCCTAACCGCTGTCAAGGCCCGCCACCTGCTGTCGGCCTTGGGGCCGCAGAGGTGTGCTCGGCGCAGAGCGTACGCGTCTGTGTGTTTGTGCGTAGTTGATGCCTCTGGGTGTATATACGGCTCGTGCTGGTCCACAGCCTGCTCGCTTTCTATGGAAGGACGCCTGCTGTGCGTGTAGTCGTGGCTTCTACGCCCGCGGTGTGTTTACACACCTACCGGGCGCTTATACCGTGCCGATTTCGCGGTGGCCACGCGACACCTGCCACGGGCAGCTCCTTGGCGCTACACTCTAATCATGCTGTGTTTGGCGGCAGCGCGACACATTTTAGCGGCGATTATACACCTGCATTCTGTGCGCATGCCTATAGGCTAGTTTCTCTCGTGGTGATTTATTGGCATCCCCTTTGAAACGCGACGGTGCCAAATAGTCACCTAGCCTACTTGATTTCATCGGCCATGCTGCACACGTTTTTCATTGTAGCATTTTTGTACACATCCGTAACATTTCTTTTTTCGGCCTCAAGATTTGTCTATCTACCCTATGCCGCTACGTGTGCCTGTAACGGATCCGGTCGCATCAATCTCTCCCTTGCTTCTTTTTCCCCACCAATACTCTGAACATATCTTGTTTATCTCGACTGCCGACCGGTTCACGTTTCCGCGTACTTTAAATCCAAGCGCTTCTGGCAGGCATACGTTATCTACGGGTCTCACTGCATGAATCCCTTCGCATTCAATTGGGATGTGCAGTATGGCCGCCGGATTTTTTTGCTGCAGCATACACATACACACGCATCTAGTTCCGAATATTTGCTCCGCAATGTTTTTGTCCTTAAGCAACCGGATGGAGCCTCAAATAGCAAGGCCCTTTGTGTTATCGTACAGATTTTCCCTTCTAATTTCTTTCTTCCCATTCTTGTGAATCTGCATGCTCCATTTTGTTTCCATTCTTTGCGTCCAATTAACTGTATTTGTTTCTTTCGCTTTCTTTTTCACGGCTCCTGGTTGCCTATCTACAGTTTCAGTTACCCTACACTTGGTTGCCAACCTTTTTACCTCTTCCTCCGTTCTGTGTCCACGCTTTTCAGGTACAGATACTGGTGCACTTTAGCCGTCCATTTATGTTGATCCGTGTTCCTGAGTCCTCCTTCGAAACTGATTTTGCACTGCGCTTCTCTGTCTTCAAAAGAGGCTCAACTCGTGTCCCCTTTCATTGCCTCATTTGGGGTTTTACCGTGGGCTCCCAAAGCCAACCGACCTACCAATGTTCGGTTAACTTCCAACTCCGTCAACATATCCGATTTTAAGTACATGATGGCATCTGCGAACGTTAGCGCTGCCACCATTACTCCTTTTTAGATTCCACGCGCCACTTCTTATTTATTGTGGCCCCGCAGTGATCTATGTTTTATTATTGCTGCATTCCGCTTCCCCTTTATTTTCACATTATCTTGGTGGGTGCATGAGTAAGTCTTTCCTTCGTCTGTGTATACGCCGAGCTATCTGTATTGCGTAACTATGGGTGTGACTTGCTGTTGACTTGACACCACTTAATTACTCCTCTTTTCATTTAAGATCATAATTCCCGACTTGTGCTAAAATTAAGGCCTAGATTTGTCGCTTCGTCGCCACACATATCCGCAAGTGTCCGTAAATCTCTTTTATTGTCCGCTAGCAGCACTATGTCGCCCGCATACATTAATCCGGGGACAGTCTGTTGTACCATTTGCCCGTTACGCATGTATGATAAATCAAGCTCTAATTCGCTCTTTTGCAGTCGTCTTTCTATGCCCTTAACATATAGCGTGAATTACTGCGGAGATAGAAGACATAGATAGATAGAATACACCTTCGGCCTTCCCGTACAATGCGTACTAGTTTATCTCTATATCTCTCCCTCAGCAGCTCCACGAAATCGTCCTCTATGCCTTCGTGCTTGAGAATATCGCACAATTCCCTGTCTACGTTGTCGTATAGGTGGCTTTAAAATCTAGAAATGCTGTTCATGAAAGTCTATCCTGAGCCACTGAAATCTCTATGTAGAGAGTTAGTACAAGCATATTATTCTCTAACTGTCTCCGTAGTCTGAGCCCATTCTGCAGTTCCTCCAGTACATTTTTCTCCATCCACTTCGACAGTTCCAATTTTATGGCTTGCATTGCGTGCTATATGTCACCGACGTTGCTGTAACTGGCCTGTACGAGCTCGTATTACCCTTACCACCTTTGCCTTGGTAGATGAGTTTTATCTTTCTTTCACGCCATCCAACAGGAATTTTCTTCGTTCTTATCACTTGGTCTAGGGCATTAGTTAGCATTGCCTCGCCCTCTGGGCAGGGTTTTTTGATTAGCTGCATGTATTGGGATTTCATCGGGCCCTGCGGCCGTGTAATTAGGAACATTTTCTTCTGCTTTTTTTACAATAAAAGCTTTCTACGCCACATTTCGACCTTTCAGGTTTCTCTGTTGTTGCTGGATCTGTCCGAGTCTGAACTGCGCTTTCTTTCGTGCCGAAGTTATTCCTAATAACGTCTATGATGTACCACAGCGCATCGTCTCCTTGTACCCCCTAAATGTACCCCCTAAAGGGAGGAATGGTTGTGGCAGATCAGTTGCTCCCCAAAAGGAGTAACCTGATCAGTACCCAATTTCCTCCTTTTCTTCTGGTGTTGGGCTGCTGAGCACGAGGTCGCGGGATCGAATCCCGGCCGCGGCGGCCGCATTTCGATGGGGGCGAAATGCGAAAACACCCGTGTACTTAGATTTAGGTGCACGTTAAAGAACCCCAGGTGGTCGAAATTTTCGGAGTCCTCCACTACGGCGTGCCTCATAATCAGAAAGTGGTTTTGGCACGTTAAACCCCATGATTTTAAGCTTTCCCAAACTTTAAGGTTAGTCGTTTATGAAAGCTACCGAGGCAATTTTTTTTTTCAATGTTCGCCTAACGTCATTTCATGTAGTCGTTCGCAGAACGTTTTCGAAGCAAAGGCGTAGTCGGTACTCATGACTGCCTGTTTCCGGATTGCCACGTTGCCTTTCTCCCAGTTAAGTGCTATATAAGCTTTCCTTGGTAGCATTTGCTACGAACGGGTAGATGTCTGATTTTCCCTTTATTCATTGGTTCTCTCCACCTTGCGGGTTTCCGCAGAACTTCAACGTCATATATAAGGTTCTGTTCATCGCACGGATCCAGCGCTAGAGAACCGTTGTACTCAGTATATCCGTCCGAATCATCCATGCGCGCGTTCATATCTCCCACTAATATGTGTTATTATGGTGACGATGATGATTTAGTGGCATCCCCATTGAAACGGTGCGGGGACAAATAGTCACCTATAGCCTGCTTGATTTAATCAGGTGTGCCATATATGTTTCTCATACGCAACGCAAGCGCCCCTTGCGGCCGTTCGCGAAGTTATGCCGCCGTCAGGACCGCTTCCCCTATTCTGCTGCGCGGGGATCATTTCCGCGAGTATCCTGCTGCCTCGAGATGGCTGTTTTAGGCGCGCAGCGTCCCTGCATTTCATATCTCTTGCAGTCTGTGCACGAGCAACAGGGGCTCCTAAAATGGTCCTTCCTGTTTCCGAGAGCTCTAGCCAACGCATTGGGCAAAATGGTCCGGGAACGCCCCCGTCTTACCAGCGTGTCCTCGCCTGCTTGCTCCTTTTGGTGACACTGCTATAGCTTGCTCACTCGATACAGCGTGCCGCGAAAAAAAAAAAAAAGGACGCTGTAACTAATGGGCCTCGCGTATATGAAACGCGTGTTTCCCCCCTCTGTTCCCATTGCACGCTATTCCCTTGAGCGGAACGGTGCGCGCTCGGCTCGAAAAAGGGCTCGCGGCGACCTGCAGGATGGCGAAGTGGACGCGGGTCACGATCCGCGCCGCGAAAGCGAAACCGCATGCGTCGCTTTCGTCGCCGAGGGGCGCCGCGGAAGGTTGCGTCGGGCCTCGTCCACCAAAATGGGATCCGCTTCGCCCGTTTCTTTCTTTTTTTTCCTCTTCCCTGAGCACCGAGTCCTCTTCGCCGTGTCCGTCCAAGGTGACCCACAAACAGAGCGCGTGCCTCCCGCTTCATTCATTATTATTATCGCAGCACTCTTGCGAAATGAACGACGTTCGCTGCCTGCCTGAGCTTATATAGCTGTGTACGCACTCCAGCTGTCGCGTCGGCCGGCCAGAACGCTGGGCACGTTTCTGGCTGCAGGTGGATGGGGGGGACACGACGCGAAACAGGCCGAGGCGAATTCGTTTCGCTTTCTGATTTCTTGTTTTTGCGGCGCCCGTTATCTCTTGTCCACTGTGGCGGTGTTGCGATGACATCCCTCGTTTATTTCAGTGTGCGGCGCCTAATGGTCTGTAGGCCTGCGAAGGAATCTCCGCTCGGCCGACATTCGCGCTGCGCTGCTAATGCGGAATTTTGTCCTCGAAGCACCTTCGCCTCGCCCGTATACCTACCTGCTCAAGCGCGCTTGCGTGGCGTCCAATTGAGGCTTCTATTCTGCGAATACCGATGTAGTTCATTCTTCGTATTCTTTTCGTAAACGACGAGAGGCCCATCCCGGAGATGAGTCCGGGATCGGCGGTGTCCGAACCAGTCACGGAGGGAGAAAAGAATACAAAATGGAATTAAACGGTAAATATATACATGCGGTCCCCGAAGCCGTGGTTTGCAATGATTATTTAGCTCTGAATCGATTAACTTACCATTCGTGCCACCGTCTATCCCGGTGATATCGGAGGTGCGCCTCTTCGCGTGCCAGTGACGAAGGGCAGGAAATGAAAAATTAAGTCATTGCAAAATGAGAACCGTCCCTGCAAGAAAAAAGAACAAGAGAAAGAAAAAGAAAAGGGACAACAACGCAGTCCCATAACTCGCATATTCTATAATCTCGAATGACGCATGGAAGCACAGGTATTTAATGCGTTTTGTATTTATTTGCTCGCATTGAATTAATGAATATGGGGTTTAGGACATTTTTTAAATGCCATAATTTCTATATAGAGCGTTCTCCTCCACAGATGAGCCCAACAGCGGGGGTTTTACGGCGTCGAGTGTGTTTCACTCTACTATAAGCGCCGAGCATTTGTGACGAAAACGGGCATCAACAACTTGCGCAATAATAAGGGCAAATGAGACATGCACCCAATCGTAGCAATTGCTTCAAAAGAAGCCCGTACGGGTTCCTCGAAAGAAAAGCCTTTGTAGCAATTGCTACGATTGGGTGGATGTCTCATTTTCCCTTATTTAGTTACTTCTCTCCACCTTGCGGGTTTCCGCAGAACTGATACCTCACTCTTTGGGCAACTAGCAATTCGCAGAAAACCGTTATTGATTTATCGTTCGTTCGCGGCTTCACCTTCTGGCTTCATTGCTAAATGTTCAGCAGCGGCTGTTGTCCGGGAATTACGGAGCCCTCGTTTCTTCGCGTGTGAAAACGTTTATAGCGCGTCTTCATCGCGCCTCCCATTTCGGCTCATTCGCTCCACTGGCAAAGAAAACAAGCGATAAGGTTTAGCCACGAATATTTCTTGCCGCTTCGGAACTGGATTGCTTCACACTGAGAGATGAAGTTTGATGTGATAGCCGCACACCTCGCTTGAGCGTGGAAATAGCGGCCGCGCTTAATTCTGCGAGAGGAAACTGTGCGTGGACGCATTTCTGACGGCAGCATCGCTCTGCGGCTTTACTCGCGTTGTAATAGCAGTCGATGCATCCCCTTCGTGGTAGTCGTTTTTTAACCTATCAGCTGACCAGAGTTCGTGCGCGAATAATGTTGTAATGTAGAAGTGCAAAAGGAGAATGAGGAAGACCAATTAACTTCGACGTTACAGTATGCTCCTGGCGCTGCAGTCTCATTGGTCGGCGCTCCGCGTTTTGTAAATAGATCGGAAGTAGTTTTCATAGAAACAGCGCTTTATGAACGTAAATTTTTTTTAGCGGCTTCATTTTTCTGCCATTTCAAATGAACAAAGATATGGAGTCGAAGTCATTTAAAAAGGAATAAGAAAAGGCAGAGTTAAAGAAAAATTTCGTCGTAGCCTACGTGGTCAAGTTTAGCCCGGTACCTCGTAGTGAGATCTTGGTTTGGCAAGTAATACCCCAGGGTCTAATCGATGTCGTTTAGACAAGGGCGACAGGATGGACACACATGGATAGCGCCTATGTTACTGTGGCTTCGCTCTCCCTGTCAAGAAAGAATTGCGGTTTCCTATCACGAAATACATGACACGGGCGGCGGGTTATGTCTTGCAAGTTGCATTGTTTTTTTTTTTTTTTTGCATTGCTCGTGCTGTTGCTTCGTGTTTTCATAATGCACAGTGCATTCATAGCTGCTGCTTTCTGGCAAATGAAATTCAATTGTAAATTCAGCGCTGTGTCTGTGCATACTGCAGTCCATGTCCAATGCCTGGAAAAGGCATCGATTATGCCACATCAAGCCCAACGCTCAACCTTGGGGAGCCCAGAATTTAACATATTTTTATTTTAATTCTCGCCGAAGTGCGACAGTCCGGGGCCCATGCGTTAAGGTATATATAGGTGTATGTATACGTTATACCGTCTGCGTCTGACGAACTGGCGTGTCCTTTCTTTTGCACCTTTTTCCACTGCCCGATGAACTCGACGTCGTTCTGCAAGAGGCGACCTACAGTTAGAGTGATTGCCGGTGTAAATTATGCAACGTTTCACTTTCATTTTTTTTTAGGACGGCATGGGGAGGGGCTGTATATCTTCGATTGAACGTCGCGCATGGATTGCACCAGTGATGTCATACCCAAGGCCGTTCCACTTGGCAGCTATGCGAGGAGGACAAAGTGGCAGTGGCGGACTCGAGGACAAGCGACGTTTAGGGACGCGTACACTGCAATAACGACGCTATAGATGAGGAGGATGTTGCTATAGAAATTGCCGGTATGCCTGGAAGTGGCATAACAGCAACTGCTTCGCCCGAGTGTCTCCTCTTAATGTGCGGGGTTACACGTGGCCGACGATAAACAGCCCGTCGCAGCATACAGAGAGAACGCTATAGATACCACTCAACTATAAGTTCACTATGTTTCCAGTGAGGCTATCAAGTGTATTGCGGGATTGGTAAGGTTGGGGATTACTTGCTAAACTTTAGCAATCGGGATGTTCAATAAACTTCAAGAGGAGGCGAAGCAACTCTCCCGAATATCCACTTTCCTTGCGGGAAGGCCAATTCCTGAATGGAAGCGCACGGAGCCTCTCGTTTTGAAGTACTGCACTCTCACTGTATCACCAAACGTGGCACCCGCGCTCCGTATACATACAGACGAACAGTGAGTATTTCGGAACGAGACTCTAGGTGGGCTAGTCGGGATGTTCGGGAGCAAACGGCCCTAACCCGGGACAGACTTATGGAACGACGTTGTGATGCACGTTCCGGTGGCGAGACGCGGGGCTCGCGATAGTGCACCTGTCGCCGCCATCTTCTGCGCCGTGGCCCGCGATGCCTGCACTTGATGTGTCCTTCCTCGACGAGGTGCGGAAGCGTGCTTGCGCCGTCGAGGGGCGTCGCGGTGCTTCGAGGCGTCGTCGCCTCCTCCACGCTTCAGCGGTGCCTCGAACCGTCGGCGCGCCGGAAGTGCGCGCCTCCGATGTATTCGGGGCCGCAGGGGCGCGCGCGCGCGTATTTTTCGCGGCTCCGCCGAGCAACGGTTGTTTGCGGCCGACGCCGTTCATGCGTTGCCGTGTTCCCCGTCGCCCGACCGTGGTTGCCAGGCGGTGTATTAGCGGCGCGTGACGCGTGCACAGCTCTCCGCGTTTGGCCGTGGCCCTGTTTGCCCCCATCTGCAGCCCTGGGCTCTCTCTCTCTCATCCAGTGTCCCATGACGGGGACAACGAGTCGAACGCGCGTGCTCACTCAGTTCACAGTGCAGGTTGTGAACCCCTGCAGTGCTTGTCATAACGTAGGTCATTTCGTACGTGTCCACGCGTCCCCTTCCGACGCGTTTTATTCGCATACTATTATTGGTCGTTGGAAGGCCAACGAATTTGAGGGAAAAGGCGAACTCGCAGCTTGGTAGCTCATGGTGTGGTTCCTACTCTGGTAGAGAGAGAGAGAGAGAGACCTTAAGCGTCGTAATCCGTGGCCCGAATAACACCATGCATATCCCATGATGTGTATTTAAATTGGTGGTGCCCAACTCGCATATCCAACTGACGAGTTCCTCGAGATACAGGAGCCAGTCGCTACTGCCTACTGCTAGTCTCTTGTGTATTGAAGGTGCCGGAAGCAATGGCAGGAGCCGCAAATATGTCATAGCCGTCGTGTTTCCTATAGAACCGTATTGAAATGCATCGAATTATGTGTGCGAGTCCCAGCACTCGTACCATTTTTCAACAACGCGCACCGAATTTACTGTAATTTCGATTATGCCCTCATTTCTTCCACGCTCTCGTTTCCCTGGCGAATATATTTTTTTAACTTCTTTGGAGTTTTCATTGCGATGCAGTGCAGGACGGCTCTGTTGTTTATGGTGGTCGTGTTTTTAACGAGGATTGCCTGAAATGAGAGTACGAAATATTGCATCGTCGCGGTGTCAGGGTTTACTGTATGCAGCAGAACGTATACGAAGAAGAAAATGCTGATAATACCGTCATCGTTGGCAGGAGTGACGGTAGCTTTGACCCCGCGCGCCCTACTGCCAGTCTAACCCTACGTGCGTTGTTGTCTTCCGCGATCGGCAGAACACTATAGACGCTAGTCCTAATGCGGTCTTCTGTACGGTCCTCCCAAAATGCCTAAGCATTCCTGCAAAACAGGGGCAGTATTCGCGAGGCTCGCGTAAGTGCATCTCTCAATTGGCCATAGCGGCGCGCCGCGTCGTCTCGTTATCGCGCCGATCGTTATCCTGAGTGGCGCTATAACGAGTCGCTATCGCTAGCTCGAGTGCAACGCGCCAGCGGCACTTCAACCTGAGACGCAGTCCTGGTACAAGCACTCGGCGAGGTGAAGTTTCGGGACCGAATACGTAAGGCCGCTCAGGTGCACCGGCTGCGTCACTTCGCCGTTGAAGGCTCGCTTCGCGACCTCGCACTTTCTCGGGCCACAAGCCAATGTTTGGGTAATGCATGGCTCAGGTGCACGACGCGCACTGCGCGGTGTTCGGGTGCTTTTTTTTTTTTGCGTTTTCGCTTTTGGCGCGGGTATCGCACTGTTGCGCCTGTATCACGGAGTTGTCTGTAGATGCTCCCGTTCTCGGCCGCCGAGGTGTGCGTTGGGAGAATGGCGGTGCGACGCGCAACTTCCTCCGTTCTTCTTCCCTTCGGCGCGGTGCTGGATCGCCTGGTTTCTGCGAAATGCAAGGGCCAACAACTCCGCAGCCGCGTCTCGTTTCCTCCTCGTGTTGTCGAGCGACGCCTGCGCGCAGAGCTTCCGGAGCGCCGTTCCGCCCCGCGCGTTCGGACCGGGCAGCGGCGTCGTCCATCTGCCGGCATACAACTCGTGTGGCGCGCCTCGCTTGCTCTCTGCAGCCCTAATATCGGCGCCACTTTGCGAGCTGACCGCGCGCGTTGGACCGTGACGGCGAACCTGCAGAGCGCGCGCCCCTTGCCCGTGTGACGCCGTGTAATTCGAGTGCCTCCCTTTCCCGTTGCTCCCCGCCCTGGAGCTCTGGTCCGGGACGGTCCGGTGTGAAGGGCGAAAGCGAGGGTGGTCCCGGTGGCACCCTTCGCGCTTGGCCGCTGGAGCGCCGAGCCGACTGGCGCTGCAGTTCGACGTGCACGGTCGCCGTCGAGGGCCGCTTGCGCCCTCGTTGGCTTACTTCGCTGACGTAATGGAAGGCTCTGCGGCAGTAAATAGCGCAAACAACGAGCGAAAGGAGCTGCGCGTGAAAGGAGTGAAACGAGCGAAAGGAGCTATTTCGTGTCGCGAACGGCATTGGTGTCCTTCTGCTGCTGCATTCTGTAGGAGCGTGCACTCTCGTATACTTCGTGCAACGAACGAACGAAGTGCGTCATTCGCCTTTCACGGACTTCTGTTGCCTGACGCACGACGTTCTTTGGCGCGCTAACGGGTATCGATGGAAAGATGGATTCTGACGTCACGTGAGGTCGGCGTGTCTCGGCGCACCACCCTCTCTCGCTCGGAACGATGCGTTCTGCGCGCAGTCTCCGACGAGAAAGCGCATTGCACGAAACTGTCGAGGTTGCATGCACTCGCTGCGCACGAATTTCGTTCGTCCTTCCTGCAGTACAAACTGTTTCACGCTGCGCCGTAAGATGTGGAGCGGTTTATGTTTCGCGTAAAAGGACGTGCAGCGAGAAAGCGTTGGGATACAATGATTTTTCGTATCGTTGTGAGTGACCTGGATTTGAGAATTTTGAAGTGTGGTCAGGCTGTTGCAGTTCGTTCATCACCATTTTCGTCCCCATTGTGAATTATGTATCTCTCTCTCGGTCTCTCTATTTCCTCCCATCTTCCTTCCCCGATGCTAATTACCAGTTTAGAACCTTGACTCAGTCTGGCCTCTCAGCTCTTCTGTCACAGTAAATGTATCCCTCTTTCGTACTATAGATGCCAATTATTACGCTGTGGTAGCAAACGCGGTAGGACAATTTTTTTTTTATTTTGGTGGTGGGGTTGGGGGTCGAGGTAGAGGGGAGGAAGAGAAACTGTTCGGGCAATAAGCTCTCATCTGGGCAGTAGCGACTTCTATAAGATTGCAGTGCACTTTGCACTGGCCGCCGTTGTTACGTATACTCCCAGGGGCATAAGCCGGTTGCCGCGGGCAACCGTCTGCCGTCTCAACTGTCTCATCCATGTCGGTACATATAAGCAGCAGGCCTCACGTCGTTTCTCTCTCTCTCTCTCTTTGTTTCTGCGACGCGAAACGCACACTTGCTCCTTCTGCGAGCGTCCCATCGTCAGCGGCGGCAGCAGCAATGTGCACTGAGTCACTGCGAGTGGGAGAAGGCGGACGCAAACGGAGAAAGCCGGCTGGAAGCAGCGAGCGCCCATACAGCCGTAACGACCGGACGTGCCCTCAATGCGAACGGCGTAGCGAGCGAGGTTTCGAAAACCAGCGGTGGGCCCGAAACTGCCGCGTCGTTTTTGGCCGCTGATGGACGGCGCCGGGCTGTGCTGCCGCGGTTGTGTGTGTACCTGCCAGAAGGAAAGACACCAGACACACTTTCGCCGTGACGCCATCGGTGTCATTTGCCGCTCCTGGGGGGGGGGGGGGCACAGCGGAGCTGCGCGCGCGCGTTGTGCTTGTCTCGCACGTCCTTGCATTACGACTGCAGCACGTATGTGCGGACTATAGGGCACGACCAACGCGCACTTTGCTCGATGCAACCGGCTAGCAGGTTCGAATAAAGCGGGAACCACGTATACGGTGCGGGCGCCGATACAACGCGTGAGGCGTTTCGAAAGATGAATGCTCCTGTAGTACTGCAACTTGATTGAACCGGCTGCAGAAACTTGCTGGGAGGTGCTTTTGATACAACAGACCAAGTGCCTGCCCCGTTCCCAACCACGTGCGCTTGTCCAAGCAGTTCGAGAAAGCCGCGGGCGAGAGATCCAAATCCATCTTCATATAGCTTGGCCAGGCGCACTGCGGTTATTGATTGGAATAACTCCTCGACGCAGCGAGCCTAACTACGTGGAATACGTATGGAGGCCGTGATTACGTTGCAACTCCGTCTGTGCAGAAGCCGCATATATGTATACCGCACCCGTCAACCGGCGCCACGCCTGTACGCGTGTTGCGCGATTTTCTTTGTAAAGTTGATCAGAACACGCACAGCGGGATTTCGTGACTCAAACGAAGATCAACGGGTTCGAGACAGCGAAGTATGCACTAGAGCCCCCGCCGCAGTGCATGCTCGGAGTTCTCCACGTCTTGGGTTCGGGTTGGATTTTGCGCTTTCTTCCTGTTTGGAAGCGAGAATAACGGGCATTGTAGATCAGCAGCAGCAGCAAGATCAACAAAACGAGTGTGCGTCTAGGATACGTGCGTTTCGGTGGGCGGAAGCCAGTGGCGTCAGGCGGATGTGGCCTACGTACGTTTGTAGTCACGATTGCGTGAGACGGCGCGCTCAGTGCTTTGCACGCGTGCTATCAAAAGAGAGGAAAGCGAAGAAACCGGCGTGACAGAAAATCTTCTCGCTATAGCACACAGCTGTAGTGCGCATACGAATTATGCTGCCAAAAGTATACGCACACGTTGGTGCTCTCGTCGGATAGGTTATCGCGTGTTTAATCGTCACCCCCTCCCAGCGGTATCTTAGCGGATATATGGTAGCTGTTGAGCTGCTGAGCAAGCGGTCATGGGCTCGACCTCGGTCGCGGCAGTCGTCGCATTCCGATCTGAGCGAGAGAAAAAAACCGCTAGCTTACGTTGCATTGGGCGAGCGTTAAAGAACTTCGGTCGAAATTAATCGGGAGTACCCCATTATATATGGCGTGCCTCATAATCAAATCGTGCTATTGGCACGTCGAGCCGCCCAATTGAACTCTACTTATCCGATCGTCCTTAGCTATATCACAGTTTCGTTGGGCATACTCTTGCGCAGTATTATATGTACAGATTGCTACTCTGCAGTGCCCACGCAATGAACACAAGGAAACGAAACGGCGAAGCAGGAGCCATATACAGACGAGCGTCAAGGGGCGTGAATTGCGGTCCGATGTGCTAGCGCCACGGCTGCAGTGCCTTCGAAAGTACAATTTTGCCGCGCACAGCTTCTATATGCACGCTCTGGTTGAAACAACGTCCTTAATCTTCAGAGTAGTCACTGGCCGCGGGACTTAGATCATATATATATATATGGTAGGCGACCCCGCTTTTCCGAGAAAGAGAGAGAGAGGCGATGTTGCACATTGTGTGGACTTTCGTGGGGAAATACATGGCAGTGCCCTCCCCCCCCCCCCCCTTCTTCTACTGATTCCTTCCCTTTTCCGGCTTGTTGCGTAGGTCCGCGGTTCCGTAATGTCTGCCTGAGCTAGCCACAAAGGGCCGCCACTCGGCTGGTCTGCGAAGGAATCCTCGCGAATGACCGATGTCTCACCGACCGCCCCGTGTCCCTTGGTGGGGAACCGGGGCTCGCACAAGGGCGGGCGCCGGTGCTCGCTCGGCACTGCGCAGAGGCCTTCGGGAAACTGGGCTCCACCGCATCGCCTCCAGGGTACCGGCTTACAGGCAGGCGACCGGATGTTCGGGATAATCTGAGCAGGGGATTCCGGCGAACAGAATAGGAAGACAGCGGGAAAGTAAATGGAGAAGAAAGCAGACTAACTTGAAGTGCAGCTCTACATTCGAGTACACTCTAATTGAAGGTTAGGCTCCGTCCCTATTTTTTAGGCATGACCGTATGCGACTGTCACGTAGAAGTGTGTCACTTAGTCGCTGTTGCGTTTGCGCCGTTCGGTCTGTTGTTGAGGAAAACGTATTAATCGAATAAAAGCAGTCGCAAGTCCAGCGCCCTACGTTCAGCTTATATATTTGCCTTTCTCTCGATCGGGTTTTTTTCCCCTTTTTCCATTCTGTTCGTTGGCATCCACCTTCTCCGAACCATGTACCGCCTAGCCGAACAAACCCTCGCCTGGTGGGAGTTTACTTGACTATAGAACCCGCCAGGCACGGTGCTTGAAAGAAGACCCAGTGACACGCATGATCTGAGCTCAGAAAGCTTCTTTGTCTTACACAGCGTCCAGGCCTCTCGTCTCAGTTGCCACCCAACGACGGTGGGGTGACCGCACGCCCATTGTTCTCCCCTCCCTCTCCGGCCTCCTCGGGCAACACGACGCGTGCAGCTTTCGCCGTGCTGTGACGCGGCTGAGTGATCGCGACTCGTATTCTCCGCCTCAAACAAAGACAGCCACTAATGGGCGTCTCTACCCGTGCGAGCAGGCAAGAGCATCCCTTGCCCAAGGATTGACAACTGTGCTGTCTCGTGCCTTGTTTCAACTTGCAAGCAAAATAACGAGCAGCAGTGGAAAAGCGAGAGCTGCTAACTCGAGCTCTATAGTTACTTTGGTTCCATATGGAACACGTCGAAGAAACGGAGCTAGCTTCTTCACTCTCCCACCTGCGTTTGGAGCAGGCGTACAGGTAATAATCTCGACCCGGGTCGCCACCACGCGGACTGCGGGTTTGGGACGCGACAGCCGGTGGCGAACGAACACTTGCATCGACGTCGTACACGAAACGTGGTGGATGTGTCCTTTCTAGCATTGATAGCGCTACAAGAAGAAAGCGTGCCTTCTCAATGTCCGTATACTGTGAAGTACTTGTACACCGAGTACACCACTTCGAAACAAAGGTGGTCGCGCAATAAGTGGCTTTTATTTGCAACTTCGACGCGGGCGTATTCTTGAGCGAATTCCTTCGACTGGCTGCGTTGATTCCTGCGTCGATGCGCGTCTTTGCGTTACGCCGCGACGTGGTCGGCGCGCAGGGGCCGCTCTCTTTGCCTCGACGGAAAGTGCGTGCGTTGGCTCCTCGAGCGATGCACGAGTCTTCAAAGCGGCTCTATAGCTACTCTCCGCGTAACCGCGGCTCCCTTGGCGGAGCCCTGGCACCCGACTTCTTGCGTGCTGTCGTGCATTCCCGACATTTGGACGCTCCCTTGGGCGCTTATTTGTCGCCGCATTAGGAGGCGCCGTCCCTCGTTTGTCCCGTGTCATTTCCCAAAGCCCCGTCCTCCTCCTCCTCCTTAGATCTTGCTTCTGTGTGCGCACCGCTTTCATTGTTGCCCCCCCCCCCCCCCTCTCCCCACCCTTGGGGACGGTGCCGTCTCTCTGAGCCCATCCGAATGCGTGACAACCGCTCGCTCCAACGACTTCCCAAGCGATCGCGAATGGCTGTGGCGTCGTCGCTAAGAGCCGCCGGCATTCTTCGGACCCCCCCCCCCCCCCCCTTACCCTTCCGTTTTTTCTTCATCTCGCATCGCACGTGCATTTCGAATGTGCCGTGCCGCAACGTCGACAGATGCGTGCGCGTCCCTCTGTGTTTTCTTTACTCCGTTGCGCAACCGCGCCTCCTCCTGCAGCCCCCCGATCCACCGGGCACCCACTTTGTTGTTGCGTCTTATAGGCGGCGTTTTGTTTGGCACCCCCGTCGGTACGTTTCTTCCCGTCGCTAACTTCTTGGCGTTCGCTACTTTGCTCCCCGCTTTCTCGGCAAGATGCGTGCGTTGCCAGCCGTTAGTCCGTGTGGCGTATGCTAGCCTCTGCACGCGTCCGATTGCAGAGACGCGAAATAATAGCTCGTTGCGCGGTAGCCGCCTCTTACTTGCGAGCGATGGGCAGGACGTAACCGCGCTGTGTTGCCGTATCGTGATGCAATGATACTCGGAGCTCGATGGTTGTAATGCGTAAATGCAAGGTTCACTCTGTTCACCTCGGCGATTATGTGTGTACGTCGCGTCCTGCACGACTGACGTACGAAACGTTCGGTTTTCAGAGCCACGTGCATGCCTTGGTGTTTTTCTGGCCACGACTGGTGTAACAAACGCATCCGCTCACCAAACAGGTGCGCTGAAGCCTTTTCGTAATCGTAAACGTTCTTGCGGTCCGCAGGGGGTATCTGGTCTTGTTGCGAAAGCGACACGTGTGTGACGTCATCTTGTTCGTAGCACACCTCACTATTCCATGTTATAATTCTAATACATATATATTTTAAGCACTTTACAGCGAGTGTTGCTAGGCCTCTTTACAACTGTATGTTACACACATATACTCTTCGCAGTTCATTGCTTTGTGGAAAGTTTAATAGCTGGTCGGGTTGGTGACAGGACACTGTGGCTTTTTACGTATCAGGTTCTTTCTTTTTTTTCGTTTCTTCGATTGACTCGGTTGTAAGTCTACGCTTGTCTGTTTCTTTTTCTCGTTATAAACGTTGAGTTGCGGCGCGTTATATCTAGCTCCGCTTATAAGCAGCAGCACAATAGAAGCTATATATATATAATAGGACTACGAAATGGCGTACGTGACGTCATGCGAATACTCTGTTGCGCGAGGTTTGTGAACACGCTGTGTTTTTCGTATCGCATGTTAACCACGTGGTGCTGACGATGGGGGCTTCTTTAAAGGGACGCTAAAGGAAAACAATAAGTCAATTTAGACTGACAAAGTATTCTTTGAAAACTACGTTGTTGTTAGTGCACGATAACAGGCCGATTATTAGAAAAGAAGATGAAGCTCGAAGATTTTTTTAAATTTCGCGCCGGAACCTCAGCGCGGGTACGTCAGTGTGACGTCACAGATTTCAAAGTATTTTTTCGTATTTGGGCCACGTTGGCTCAGTAAATATTCACGAAAATTGCCATATATCCAGTCTTTGGTTCGTTTAGATCACAATGTAGCCAATCTTTATCGCTAAATAGTTAAATGGACCCTAGCAGACGCTGTGAAAATTTACGACGTAGCTGTGAGCTGGTTCGGTAACTTCAAGACGGCGTCGCCACCCGTCGTTTCTGCTTCTCGTTTTTTTTTTTCCTTCTGGCTTACCAAGCGTCTTCTCTCTGTAAGAGTGGTGTTTTTGGTATTGTGTAAGAGTAATTTACTGATACAGAAGAAATGTTTATGTGCAGGCAGAAAGACGAGACCAGGAGGAAAACAAAAGGGAAGCGCTTAGACGCAAAAGAAAAGCATACACACGCGCACACACAATCAGACGAACACACGCTTAGAAGTATTAAGCGCGGCAGGGGAGAAAGAAGAGCAATAGTTCGTCGTTAAAGAAAGCTAACGGAACCTTTATTGTCGCGCTCAAAAAAACGTGCACGATGGATGTTAGCCAATTAGCCCGCTTATCCATCCAACACCTCGTGCTGTTAAGCGTAAATTAGGTGCGATGATATTGATGCGCTGTAAGAGAGTAGTGCGAGCTTCGTTCTCGAGAGCCTTAGATGAGAGGAAAGAGGCTGGCGTTCCAACGCTTGCGTATATGAAGTGCGTAGAGTCCGAGCAAAACCCCAGCATGGTTCTCGCGCACCATACGCAAGGTGCCTATGCATGCAAGCCGCTTGCGTCCCTCTATCTCAGACTCCGGAGCCACGAGGCGTAATGGCTGTTCCGGCTGCGCTGTATGGGCATCGGTGCCCTGTTCGCCCCTTCCCTGCTCCGTGCATCGGTCGCATGCTGAATGGCGCTCTCTTCGATGCGGGGTCACGAGTGCATCGGGGCCTCCCATTGTGCGGCGCCCCCCCTCTCCCGAGCATTAACCCCGTCTTCGCGCGCCGTGAATCTCTGAATCTCTGGCCTTGTTCGTCGTTCTCTCCGTCGGCGCGCGCTTCGGTCTGTGTCGCCAAGAGACGCGCGTGCCAGTCGTCGTCTCTCGATCGTGCTCCACTTCTGGACGCCTTGAGAGCGCACGCGGTTTACTGGCGGCTGCTCGCGACGTTCTGCTGTCAGCTCTGAAGTGTCCCGCACGGTTGTGCACTGCAACGGAGTTCTAAGCGTCGGCTGGTGCGCAATTTGGCTTTGTCTAAATTGGTTTACGAATGGCTAGCGTTATTTACTACCTTCAGCGGCTGTGGTGTTGCGCTGCTAAGCACGAGGTTGCGCGATCAGATCCCGGCCGCGCGGGCCGCATTTCGATGGGCGCGAAATGCAAGAACGCCCGTGTCCCGCGCATTGGGGGCACGTTGGTGGTCTAAATTATTCTGGACCCCCTCGCTATATATACGGCGTGCCTCATAATCGCATCGTGTGGTTTTGGCACGTAAAACCCCAGAAATTGTCATATTATATACTATCTGAAGCAATCTTGGAATAACCGATGGGCTGGTAATTGCATATGTAGTAGTAGTAGCAAGAATTTTATTAGGAAAGGGTGTGGGACAAAAGAGGTCAAGGAGCGATGGATGGCTTCCTTAGTCCAAGGCTCCACTGGCCTTGGCCGCCCGATGGACTTGCTGGAGGAGGTCCGAGCTGGCGAGCTGTACCTCCCGCTGCTCCGCTAACGATTGTTGTTTGTATGTGTTGGGCTGAATATAGCTAACTGTGGCGGCATTCTTTCACACGTCCACGAAATGTGGAGAAATCGTACGTGCATGACATTCTTGCTATTGTATATGTAGTTTTCCTATTAGCTGCCTCCAAACAGCACTTACGCAGCACTTAACCGGTTAGCGGCTATCACGGCAAGTTCATGCAGCACGTGGCCTATGAAATTTCTGGCAGCCGCGGGCGCTGCATCTCGTGGGTCATGCCGAGAAATCTCCCGTTCTGTAGGTCACGCTATACCATAGTGTACTGTCGTGCATCGCTGCCGGCGATCGGTAATGGCGGCGTTTTTCTTTTCCATTTTCGTTATCAAATAATGGCTCTTTTAGCGAGCTCTTCGTGACCCTTCCACTCGTACTTCAAGCGTAAAATATTGCGCCCAGGCTCTTCTATATCTGCCCCACGGCGTGAACACATTTATGTTTCACCGAATTTTTTTAAAAATCGCCTGTTGCCGATAACATAATTTTGCTACTCGAGCTGGATTATTCAGAGATGTGGGCATTACATTAGCAGCACGACAAATCGATACACCTTTTCAACGAATTAACGAAAAGTCACTAATGAACTTCTTAATTACTCTACAGAAAATACTGCAATTTACGAAAGAAACTTGCAGGATGACACCAGCTTCGATATATTATTTCCTTAACTGTGGGACGAAATACGTGGGCGTTCCAGCTACTTTTGTGCTTCCTTGCATAAAAGAGCGTTATGTTAGAAAAGCAAGTGGAACAAGAGTACATTTTTATGGCGAGTTTCTTATCGCATAACTCCAAACAAGTGTCAAACTTACCTGCTACAATTGGTAAATTGTCATGTGTGCTGTGAAGTATAATTATGAAGTTGATTAGTGATTTTTTATCAATTAGTTCATTATATTTCGATTTCTAGCGCAGGCAATGTTCGCCCCTCTGAATAATCCAGCTCAAGATCTAAAATGTTTTCCGCAACAGGCGATGTTTAAGAATTCTGTGGCACTTAAAAATAATCACGCCGTATATTTACCTAGGCCTTTTACACAAGTATTCTTGCAGATACACTTTTGGACATCACATACTTCCAGTGGGTCGTGAAGCAAAGCGTTGTGTTCTGTGATCGCCCTTGACGACGGTGCTGCCCCTCCGCGGTGAACTAGTCGGCCAAATTGGATTCCATGGTAGAACGGGGCGAATATATTCGCGCCCATTATACCGTGTCACCAAAGCTCGACCTTGTATCAAAGTTCTCGTAGCTGGCTTGGTCCGTCGGCCGCGATTTATTTTCCCACAACACGCTCACGGCATGATGACAGGGTAAAACCTGGGGAAAACAGGGTAAACATCTTCAGGCTTATATATAAAGAAAGCGCGAAGCAATAACAGAAACCTGAAAATGATGTAATTTTCTTGGTGCGGCTGTGCGATAGCTGAGGCATCGGCCCAGGCTTAGAGGCCGCGTTTTTACCAGAAAGCTCGTCTTCGTGCATAGCGGTCTGCGCAATTGTTTCCTGGTAAAGATTACGGTTAAATAAACTTGTGTTGCCCGAGGAGCGTGAGAGGCAGTCAGGGATCTTTAAATGCTGTCTCGTTCCAATCTTAAAGGCGAAGCTTAAGCGTTCTCCAGATTTGACACCGGTGTTTTGATCATTCGAATGTTTTAGCGTAGCTTCATGGATGGCTTTGTACCGGCGTCGATATACACCGCTTTCCACCGCGACAATGCGCACATATGCACTCTGTGCTATCGGTCGTATCCGGCCCCTTTTTTAGCTGGCTCTATTTGTGCAATTGCAACGCCCGTCTCATTTGTTAATAACTACGGAGTTGCCAAGTGAGGAGAATGCACGAATTACACGTAATATGGCGATCTGTCGCGTGAGTGTAGGCAACTTCAAATGTTTCATTTGGCGGGCGGGAAAGCGCTTCTGTTAGAGGCGATTTCTTAGAAAAAACCTCTTTGACGTAAAATGTTCACACTCACTCACTCACTCACTCACTCACTCACTCACTCACTCACTCACTCACTCACTCACTCACTCACTCACTCACTCACTCACTCACTCACTCACTCAAAATTAATTGAGTGGTCTTCGGGGTCTTAGCCCACCACAGCTGTGTGAACGTGCAGCCAGTGTCAGTTAAGAAAAACGGCGGTCTCTGCTCCCGAGGAGCAGCCCGGAATGCGTCACGCAGACGGCACGCCACTCATTGTGTTCCAAATGAAAAGAGCCTTGGGCGAGAACGCCGTTACTCGAGAGCGCCTCCTTGTGAAACCGGTCTCCGCGGGCGCGGTTTCCTCAGACTGGAGGTTTCCTTCCCAACCCCTTCGCGTACGTATGGTGTTTCTTTTTCTTCCCTGGTCTTGGTTGCGGCGCCTTTCGGTATCGTTATTTCGATGCAACCGCGTCAGCATTCCAGGAATCGGGGACATTTTCACTAAGCCTGCGTGTTATTCTAATGGCGCTGTCGAAAAACTGAATTAAAAAAAAAATTATGGGGTTTTACGTGCCAAAACCACTTTCTGATTATGAGGCACGCCGTAGTGGAGGACTCCGGAAATTTCGACCACCTGGGGTTCTTTAGCGTGCACCTAAATCTAAGTACACGGGTGTTTTCGCATTTCGCCCCCGTCGAAATGCGGCCGCCGTGGCCGGGATTCGATCCCGCGACCTCGTGCTCAGCAGCCCAACACCATAGCCACTGAGCAACCACGGCGGGTAACGGAATTTCCGGTATTTGCATTTCGACTGCGTCGCTTGCGACTGCTCTGCTGCTGCTAGCTGTATTCCCCGAACAGGCTGAGCCGTTATCTGGGCGATGACAACGCCTCCACGGTTAGCGGGGTCCAGTAGAACGTCCATTGCAACGCAGTGCCCTACAGTATTGGGTTGGCGTCGTTACGATATTATTGCTTTTATAGTGTAAAGACTCTGTCAAGCTAGGTGTCGATCGTCGGGCCACATAGAAAGGTTACTTAGAGGCTCATGTGGACTTACACGTGGACGCTTTCGAGGCAAGTTTTAGGCCGAGCTGCCGGAGTGTTCGGGACAGGACGACAAAGGTTGCACGGAAGAGCTCGGTTTTGCCGAGTGTTGGCGTCATCGAACCGTTAACGGCACCACGCAGGTCGCAGGGTTTGTTTGGTCGGCGACCTTTAAATGGGGGGAAATTTCGCCTCCGCCGCCGGTCCGTTGACGGCGATTGGTCGCTGTCGTTTCCTGCGATTCCGGCTGCTCTCGGCGAGCCCGTTACACCGGCACCCGAACGCCTCCGCTAAACGCTCGGTGCGTGTGCGTGTCGGGGTACAGGTGGTCCACGCTCGTCGCGTGCCGCCAGATCCCGCTGCGCGTATACGACGGCGCTGCCGGCTCGTATGCACGGCGTCCTGCCGCCACGCACGATCGACGCCCATTTCCCGATCGGCCCGCGGGAGTGTTCGGGCTCCGTCGAGTGCATCCAATTAACGCGGGCCGGTGCCCGCTGTGTGAGCAGCTGCCGATTCATCGAACAAAGGGGACCTCCCCCCCCCCCCCCCCCCCCCCGCAGTACTCCACCTGTTTACCTCCCAAAGCACGTGCTCGCGGCACGCGCCACGCACGTTGGGCTGGCGCGCGGTGCCCGCCGACAGCACCTGCTCCCGTGGGCGAGTGCGCGTGTTTCCCCGACGCGCAGGATGAAGACGCGAGCTCGGCGACTCCGCGTCACGAGGGGAACGGTCCGCTCTCCTGGCCGTGCTCGTGACGGCGGCGTGACGCGCCGTTCCGGGGCACTCTTGCCGCGGAGACTTTCTTACGCTCCGCGTCGGTTGCTCTCGATCCGGCCGTGACAGCCGCGCAGGAGATGAGGCGCGCACGAGGCGTCGACTTCGACGTGCCGGGGCACACGGCGAGCGTGATCAGGGGCGCCAGACCGCGTGATTGGTCGATGCTCGCTCGATACTCGGGTGCAGAGGGGAGAGCCCGACCCGAGTTTCGGCGGCCCCCGCGGAGTTTGACGTGATCACGCTCCTTCCCTTATACGGACGGATTACCCGGCTTTGGCGGCGGTCGACGTTCCGTTCGATGGTCGCCTCGTCCTAATTCCAGCGCGCCCCGTCTCCTACCTCTTATTTTTTTATTTCCTCCGGCGTACTATATGCCGGCGTCCTTTCCAAACTCCCGTGGCGATGTGCTGTCGCCTGATCTGCCCTCGAGTCGGAGAGTAATTAGGCCGCCGGGTCGGAGGGGCTAAAGTGGAACGCGGAATTATCGCCCTCTCATTAGACGCCCTCGGTGGAGCTGTGAGCTATGCCACGAACGCCAGTCCGGTCCCTCCCTTTCCTCTCTGGCACTTTCTGCATTCTTTTTCTTTTTCATTTGCTCGCATCGACCGGAGAGCGCATATACAGCCGTCGGCGCCGGGAACCAGTCCTGGAATACGCGCCGTCCTTGAATGCGGAAACTTTGATCATCTTGCCCTTTGGCATGGCTGCCCACGACGGTGCTTGGTGTTTTTACTTTGAGGATATGTAGAGGTCAGAGGGCTCGTTTGTGTTTTCAGCTTTATTTTTTTTTAACCTTTTCCACTCGTAAACGGAGCGGCAGGCGAAACATCACAAGCTAACGTGGCGCATTCTAACATAATCGTAACAAATTGTGGGATTGTTCTCGAAATTTGCCGCAATTTCCGCGCCGGACATCACTCCGTTAAATGAGACTGTAAAACCGAGCGCGGTATGGTCGCAGGTTGTCGAGTAACGTTCGTCGGACCAAAGCTGGCGAGTGGCGTCGCTTCGTATAGTTCGCTGTCCCGCGCCATCTGCGAGTTAAGCGCGTTCTGCAGGCGACCTTGCCCGTCGACGCAGCTGCGCGTTTTGTGAGCGCCTCGTGTTCAGCAGGGATTCACTGACGGACCTATACAACTGCTTGTCGGGGTTTGAATAGAAACGCGTTCAGAAAACTGCAATCGAGTGGCTCTCGGCGAAAACCGTCGCTTGCACCGATGAGGCGGTGGCAGCCTCTGCTTCCGGCGTGCCGCATCGTGCCCGCCATGAAAATAAAGAACGGCTGTGTATATGACTGCATATTCACACTCGCACACATTCCGGTTGCCTCGAAACAAAACCGGTGCAAGTCGCGTTGCCGTAACCAACGCTTCCCTTTAAGAGTCGCGCTCCATCTCGCGCTTTGCCACCGTGAGGCCGGCTCTCGTCTATCTGTTTTCGCCATTGCGTCCTTGGTGTGATACTATATAGAGTGACTGCAGAGTGCTCGGATAGTGAGCGGGTTGCGTAATTGCCGTGTACTCGGGGTAGCGACGTGCTCTCTCCTCCGTTGCGCACGCGCTCTCTGTGTCGCTCTCTCCGTGCGCTTCTCGTCCCGCGGTCGTTTGTCGTCCCGCTGTGTCTCCGTTCTTGGCGCCTTTCCCAACCGCGAGCCTCTCGTCGGCGCAGCCGCGCGAACTGATAGCCCGTTTATGTCACAACGAGCGACGTTGTGTGTGGCTTTTGGCACTCGTTCCCCTTACCGCACTTGTTATTGTGTGCCTCTCCTGCTCTTATCGAATGAATGAATGAATCCCGACGAAGAACCTTCCGTATGGAGAACTCAGCGCGCATACCGCGCCGAGCACAGAAACCGTAGAAAGTCGTCGCGGTATAAAATCACACAAGCACGCGTACGTAAACATACAGCGAATACACTCGAAGCACACGTTGTTACAATATCCAAATGTAACGTATACGCACAAAAAATAATGTAATTAAGATAATCGATTTGCGCTCCATCGGGTAAGAACCACTATCATTTGCTTATATATGAGAAAGAGGTCTCACAGCTCATTCGAACCTGCCGTAATTCAGCCAGCAAGCATTAAACCGATTTACTAATAAAAATATCTGGTAGCACACTAAGAATGACCACTATGTCGTTTTAATGTTAATGTACGTACACGTGTGTGTGTGTGTGTGTACACACGTGACAGTCAAACATTTTGTCCGGCGTCTCCAAAACCAAAAACGCACAGTGCATTGCTGTTTCAGCGTGTCATGAGCAGCACTAAATGCGGCGAACATTCATCTTACGAAGTGTGAGAAGGGAATGAGGTTCTGGAGAGAGGAAGCTGGGCTGTGACTGGGGAACTCGAGCGCTACTCCATGGCTTGCAAGAAGTTCGAAGAGAGAGAGAGCCGGTCATAATAATGTAAATCCACTTTTTTTTTCGCTCTCGCATCGCAAATTCAGCTGGAAAAAATTTACGTTATTTTATGTTGAATTCCAATGGCGGAGTCGGAGCAGCCGACGGACTCCGCGAGCGAGCACTCGACTCTGGCGCAGAGCAACACCTCCAGATCCGCGAGTGGAACACAACCTGCGCCGCCGAAGCAAGGCGGAAGCGGAAGTTCTATCACCGAGTTACCCAGGATACCTTGCGTGTTGTCATTTCCTTCCGCTGTTTGCTCCCAGCACCGCCGCACCGGTCACTTTTCTCTTCAGCGCCGTTCACCTGTTGTTTTTTTAAAAGCGCGGAATGGATATCTCGCCAAGCGTGCAGCAGCTTTTGGTTCCTCGCGAGTCATGACCTGTGGCGCCTCCCAGCAGACAAACGTGGTAAAGGAAATACGTCACGCGGAGTTCCGGTCCACTCCGCCGATTTTGGAGAAGCATCTTTTTCGGCTCCACGGAGTGACTCCCGCTCTGAATCCCCTCCGACTCTCTCATTGGAACACCTTACTCCCGCCCTCACTCTGCCATTGGAACAAACTTGCTCCGAAACGAGCAGAAAAACTTGCTCCGACTCCGCCATTGGAATTCAACATTAATCTTGCTTGCAATGTGTTCAGCACTTCTTTATTTCCTTCGTTCCTTTTTTCTCGTTGCAATTGTGCTCGGCAATGTGGCGTTTTATAATAGTTAGTCTTCTTCACCGTAATGACGGCGACAGTCTGAGGACCTTCCCACAGCCCCGCATTTAGCGCTTTTCACCAATCACTGCATCCCGATATTTAAATGTGCGACGTATATGGTTTCGCAGCTGCCTCGATTGGAGATCCTTGGTTGCAATTTATAGCTCGCGGCTCATTGTTTAATCGAGGTCTCTGCGGAGGGATCTCTTGAAATGTTATGGCGTATATGGTGTATGTATGGTGTAGCGTGATCGCAGTCGCGGGGATGAAATTCTGTGTGGAGTTCTCAATTTAAGTATGCGATCTCTTTCTAACCCCCGCCGCCCTCTCCCCACTCACGAACGTAACGCATGCGGAAGTCTTATGCTATAAAAAGGTCTGTCGTGTGAAACAACGTTTCACTTGCGAGTGGCGCTCCGTCGGTCTGTCTCCTATTTTCCTTCGCCAAACATTGCACGTGCACGTGTCTGCGCCCTTCGGTGCGTCGTCAAGTACCCGATGCATGCGGCTGTCCCGGAGAAGGTGCGACATGTCGTAAAAGACGTCGAAACGCGCAGTTTGTCGTTCACAAACGCATTCGCGTCACAATCGCATTAACGTGGCGTCACCCACTCAGCACATACAGTTGCGGCGCTCGGGAACCGTGGGTTTCGTTTGGGCGAAATGGCGGTCGCTGAGCACTTCCCGTCTACCGAAGGGGACACAGTTCCTCAGTTTCCGCTTATACTGACGTGGCGAAACGCAGCGGTGTCCTCCATCATCAAACTCAGTCGGGAATCGAGAACTCGTCGCACAGGCGCTGCTGCAATCGTCGGGCCGAGTTCGTTCTAGCTGCAGCCATCTCCTCCGAGAACGGCTGACACCGTTTTTCTATCAGCGTGCGTCAGATGCGCTTTGCAGTTGGGGAGCAGGTGCCGACACTGTTTCCTTTCGAATGGCTGTTCATACGTAGCACGTAGGCGGGGTCAGGAAAGCTGCGGTGCGGCAAGCGTGCACGCGCGTCAGTTTGGCGACCTCGTGGCGCCCGTGGAAAGGGCTCGTAAAGTGCCTGCTCTAAAGTTGATCGCACACACCCCTCCGGTTGTGCGTAACGTGCGGTGCAAAACCGACGGGGTTAGCTCGCGTAGTGCGTACCTATACGCCTACGCGCTCAACGGCCAGCTTCCGGACGTCCACGCGTTCGCGCGTCTTTTGGGAGGCTGACCGCACGCGTGACGCCGGCGTCCATCGCGCCGGTTGGCTTCCCTCGGCGCCGATCGGGCGCGCAGATAAGTTCCCACGCGGCGCGGATCGAAGAAGCGCCCGGCCAGCCCATGATGCGCCCTCGCGTGCTCTCTGTGGCGGGGGATCGCCCGCCAGCTGTGCTGCTCCCGCCGACGGCTGTGATCGTAAAAAACAAGAACGCGAGATGTGGGTGGGTGGGCATATGCGTGCCCGCCGATGGTGTTCCGCACGCGTGCGGTAGCCGACCTTCGTGCCTCCCCGATTCGGCAGCGCTACTGCGAACGCAGGTACAACCGCGGCGCCGGAGCGTGGGTTCGTTGCGGCGCCGAGTCCAGGTATACATAACGGCAAGCCGCGATGACCTCCGCTCTCGGAGCAGACCGCGTGTCTCCGGGCCGTTATTTACGGCCGAAGGGGGGCGATCCCGCAGCGCCCTGTATTCATAGCCAGAGTTTGCGATGCCAATCGGATCGAAGCGCGGTGGGTATGTGTGGCCGGACCACGGGGTTTAACCCCCACCTACTTCGAAATTGCCCCCCTCACCCCAGGCCCCATTTTACGTAGTTTGCCCCCCACTGTGCGCACACACCGCCGTCCTCGCGTAATGGATGCACGAGCTTGTCCTCTGCCGCCATTTGGGCGCCATTACGCACGCCTCCCGCGGTGCGCCCGTCCCAGCAACTCCGCTGTTTCTTTTTCTTTTTTTTTTTTTTTTTTTTTACCGAGCTCTTCAGCGCCGTCCGTCCCTGTGTGCTCCTCTTCGATTCACCCTGCCGGCGCCATCGGGTCGTGTGCGTTGGGCGTGTTCTGTAGAACGCACCTCGGGCAACGTGCATCGAGCGCATGCACTGGCGACGCGGTTTGCAGAATACACAGACGACGCGGCACCAACGACGCCTCGCTTATACCGGCCGACAGCATCGAGAGGGCTGCACATACTGCCCGTTTACACTGACACGTTCGGCGTCTGCAGCGGCAACGAACCCAGCTCGCCGGTAGCGATCCGCTGGAATAGTCCTCTCCGTGCCGTTCGTTCCCGGACCGATTTTTGCGGCCGCCGAATTCCTTCACCGCGGACAAATCGGAACGCGAGTCAGAAATTCTAAGGATGGCGGCAAAGTGCGACGCGCTCGTCATGTCGCAGTCTTCAAACTCGGTGGCGAGGTCGGAAATGCTCATCGAACTGATCGCGACAATTAAGTGCCACGTGAAGCGCGAGGACAACGTACTAAAAGACGTATCCTGTGGATTAAGATCGATCGCGAACTTGGACTGAGTAGTAAGACTGCCGCCGTCGTCTTGGGCGACTGCTTCTTCGGAGCGTCATGCATGGCCAGAAAGGTGCTGGCAGTGGTGCCTCTTCTCATTCAGGGTTTATCATCGTCGTTGCAAGTAGTGATGCAGAGGCGCGTAATAAAAGAACACGTTAACTCTACGCGAGCGGAAGTAACCGAACAGTTTCGAGTTACGGGAACATCGGGGATATCCGATGCTTGCTTGGATTTTAGCGCTTTACACGGCCGATGCCGCTATATCGCGTTGCAGCGGCGTGGTGGGCAAGCGATGCGAACGACGCAATTTCGGCGGCAGGATAATTCCATTCGCTGTACACTCTTAGACAAAGTTACACCCTTTGGAGTGCCCCTTCTGCCACACAACGATAATCGTCATCTGCCTTTATGCGTTTCCTTTCTTGAAAACGCCGCGTCCGGTATACTTTCCTGTCGAGACTACCCGCCGTGGTTGCTCAGTGGCTATGGTGTTGGGCTGCTGAGCACGAGGTTGCAGATCGAATCCCGGCCACGGCGGCCGCATTTCGATGGGGGCGAAATGCGAAAACACCCGTGTACTTAGATTTTTAAAGAACCCCAGCTGGTCGAAATTTCCGGAGTCCTCCACTACGGCGTGCCTCATAATCAGAAAGTGGTTTTGGCACGTTAAACCCCATAATTTAATTTTTAATTTTTTTCCTGTCGAGAATGCTGTGCCATGCTGATAACTGCATGCCGTTCGTTACTGGAAAGTACCGGGCTCGCACCGTTAAAGAAACGAAACGCATCAAGGCAGATGACGATTATCGTTGTGTGGCAGAAGGGGCACTCCAAAGGGTGTAACTTTGCCTAATGGCGTTTTTCACTGGTCGATCTGGAGTGGCCGCCGAAATCCTCGAGCGAGCGCTCGGATTTCACAAATCCAGAATCGGCCAGCGGAGCGCAAAAACGCTCCGCGGCGGATCACACAGGAAGTCTGCGTCCACGTCGCACGAACCGGTTCCGAAAACCATGCCCGACTTCCGTTCTGTACGTTTCCATGGCAACCAAACTCGCCGTCCCCCGTGTGTAATTTGACCGTGGCAGTCGCATAGTCCGTCATTTCCATGTCGCGCCCGCAAGGATTGTGCATGGACAACGTGCATAGAAGGCTTCGTACAGCACCTGCGTCACTTCGTAATCGCTGTCGTCCGAGCTCTCATCGCTAAACGCGAGCGCTGCAGCAGCACCGAACGCAGCCATTTTGCGAAGCAACACAATGTTGTGCGTACCAACCGGGTACCGATTTCGCTTGAAGACGGAAGTGACGCGAGCTATTTCCGCCCGAATCCGCGCCTCGGCGGCGGAGCAAGTGAGAGCGATCCGGCGCGGAGCGAGTTGATCCGAAACGACCAGTGGAACGCGCGAACCCGCTCCAGATCGACCAGTGAAATTCGGATTCGTTGCCGCGGAGCAAGAAATCCTACTCCGAATCGACCAGTGAAAAACGCCATAAGAGTGTAGACGCCGGATTCGCCGGTGCGAACGCGCCTAGAGGCCGCGGTGGCGACCGTCGCGTCCGAGATGCGCCTCGGGCGATGCGCAAACGGCGTGTTAGGTTCCGTGGCCTCATTCACTAACGAGCTGCTTTAAAATATGAGGTAGATACGGGGTGCCAAGCGCGCTGCTTATAGCCGTAGCGTTTTGCATGAAGGTGAGCCGGCCCCTGAGCCTCGTGGCCGATCGAAGCCGAGCCAAAACAAGACGGAGCCGGGCAGAAAAGCTCAGACTATAGTGTACTAGAATACATTATTCTAGTACACTATAGCTCAGACCGTGGCGGTGGCCATAACAGTTTATTTTCCCGCCGCCGATAGCGCTCGCTGTTCGGGAGGAGGGCGGTGGCTGCGGTGCAATATGATGGCGTATACCATCTGCCGTCCGTGACGTAGGCGCGGGGCGCGTGAAATTCATCGCCGGGTGCGACACCCGCCTTTTTCTCTCTCTCTCTCTTTCTCTGTCGGCGCTGCCGCTGCGCCAATCGACGTGATGGACAGGGCGAGGCGCTTAGCCTTCCGGTCTGTGGATCATTACGCGATAATGGAGGACGTTGCTGCTTGCCGCAGAACTGACGAGCCGACGACAGGGAGTGACGGGGTCCCAGTGGCGCTGTGTGCATGTATTTTTTTTTTTTTTTTTTTTTTTTTTGCAGCGAACCACTCGCGCGTGCTCACTCGAACACTAATTTTTCGCAACGATAAAAAAAAAAAAAGACAGCTGGGCGCACGATATATCACGAAAATAGGCACAGCCGGGCGAGTTCTGGGCCCTTCTCGGTCGCACGGACGAAGATTTCTGGCAGTTAATATATGCGCACCACCGAGCACCAACGTCTCGTTTCACAGCAGTACGTGCGCCTTTGTTCTTCTTGGGTAACCGGGCCACGATGCAACCCTTTAGAGGAACTATACTTATGCCATGTTATAGGAGACAGGTACGCTGTCCGGCACCATTCCTGGAACAACCGTCGCTGACTTTGGGCGCATATTGCGAGAATTCACTTTGGATGGACTCTGGTGTTATGGAATATATCATACTGGTATGGCAGCTGGCCGCGTGCTGCTTCGTGCGTTGCCGTGTGTTGCGACAACATGTGCGTTTCACATCCGCTGATGGGGCAGACACCCAGCAAAAAAAGTTGACGCCTTGATGTTGTTGAGTTCGCAAGCCTTTGGTTTGGGAGACCTCCTTACCGAGAGTGCCGCCTGCTTACGCGTAGCCGCTGAACTACTGCGAGGGTGCGAAGTCGCGTTTATTTTCCTTTGTCAGGAAGGAACACCCGCATAAATGCTGGTATACATACATGCAGTACATAGCTTGACGGGCCGGTTGCCCCCAAGGTTTGAATGGCAGTGTGCTACAACAACAGTATACTTTCCGATGAGAACGCAACAAGAAGAAAGCGAGTCTCGAGGCATGTGGTTCGCTTCGTATGCGTCTTCATAAGAACTCGGTCGGTTCTGTCCGAGTTCTCGTAAAGACGGATAGACTCGGAACCCGCCGTGATTGGTCGACGGCTATGCTGCCGTGGTTGCGAGTTTGATTCTCTGGCGACCGACGATCGATTTATTGGGGGGGCAGTACGCACCAACCGAGTATATACGGAGATCTCGTCTCACGCGAAACTCTCACTCAGCGAAATTTTGTCTACCCCCCCCCCCCTCCCGACTGCGGTGTTACTGATAACGGCCGCTTACACGAAGCATTCGATCTACGCGTGCGTCATTTTGAATTCGTTAGGAAGCTAGGCGTCAGTGGCGCGGGACTGGCCTCTCTAAAACTTAACTCTGCGGCTCACCTGTATAAACACTGGCACGACTGGTCATCAGTCAACCGCTGCAGCCCGAACAAGCTCGGCCCTGTTGGCAGTATGCGTGTGTAAACGAACTCGGGGTCTGGTCGGCGGGAGGCTGCGTATTAGAGTGTTTTAGTTGAGCGTATTTACGCTCCGCTAAGCAGTTAAGCGGAGCGGAAGCGCGAATGCGCATGCGCCGTCCGCTTAGCCGTAAGCGGGATAGCGGAGCGAGGAACACGGTCCGCTTAGAAGCTGCCTGAGCGGAGCGTGCCGCGCAGCACTTTGGCTAGCGTTGGCGTCCGAACGGATTGGATTGGATGCCGAAAGCAAGCGTGCTGGCTAACACGTGGCGTTCCCCAAGACGGCGCTTTATTTTCCATTGGATAAAATGGACCGGTAACGCATTACAAGCGCACGTCTAGATACTTCATGGAGAAACAAGTTATATATATACATATATACGTTTTACGGTATAAGAGTGATCATAAAGTGTTTTTATTTTCTTTCATTACCCTGAATTTAGCCAGGGGGCGCTGCAACTACGAAAGGTCCGCTCCGCTACGCTAAACGTGCAACTAAAACGTGAAAATCGCCCGCCGCTCCGCTGTGGCTTAGCGGGGCCGCTCGGAGCGGAGCGTACCGTAAAGACGCTCAACTAAAACACTCTATTGACTCGGCTCTGGCCGACCGTGTTGTCTCGCCCGAACGCCTGCTCCTGCCAAGGCCTCCGTCCGGCCAGAGTTATTAAGTACGTGTATATCTCTGCCACCGGTGGTCCGGCTTGAGCTGGCGTCGGGCTCGTGTCAAGTTCAAAGAGTTCGAGTGCTCGTTTGAGCGCTCGAACTGTTTGAACTTGGCTCGTGCAACGCGCACGTGCTCGTGCGTTTACCGGAAGTCGTATCTGCACCCTTCGGCCACTGTTACACAACTCGCGCGTATATTTGCGGGCAGCTGCAGCGTGGGCGCGACTCGGCGTATACACCGAAGTTCGCGGGTCATGTTTCCGAGACGCCCGTCCCTCTCGTCGGGCACGCGCTGCTCGGGTGGCGCCATGGGAGTGCTCCGGGTGCGACCCTTCCTCGACGCCCGAACGTGCCGGAAGCGTTGCCACGCGCTCCACCGGAAGCCGAGAAGGGCGGCAGCTTCGGGCTGTCGCTGCCACGGCGATTCTACAAATGCCACGGACGTGTGCGGTCGAGTGCTACAGCTGCCGCGTGCCCGCAACGAAGTGTGGTTCCCAACGGGTCACGAAAACGAGAGGGCCATATGCCTCTTAAAGAATTCATTGATTCATTGATTGGCTGCTACTGACTGCTGCAACTTGCTTTATTATTGCGAAAGCAGTACTGCTTGCACTTTCGGCCCATCGGTGGTCGTGGCGCCTCCTTACACAGCTGCGCATCACGTGACCGTGTGACGTCACGCCAGACCGAGAGACGGGGCCCCAGCTCGCGGCATCGATGGTGGAGGCGAAGCCTTGCGCGCCGCTGCTGCGGCGCTACCGAGAGAGGGCGCTCGCTGGTGTGACGTCACGCTAGGAGGATAAATGGGGCTACAGCTCGGCTCCTCGCAGTGGTCGGCGCGCTGCCTTGCGCTATGTCGGATGATGTATGGCCATATATTTAACAAAGGGCAATCATGTCCACACCATCAGCCGAACCAAGGCGCAGCCAAGGGTATTGCTTTCGCAATCTTCCAGGCTTAACCAAGCGAAGCCTTCAGCCAATTTTTCGATTGTAGATTGGTTGGTGTATTTCCTCCCCGGGTATTATTTCAAGCAGCTGCTTTATTCAAAGTGATTCCTATGCACCGAGTTTTAGGATGTCCCAAAGGAACTTGCCGACAGCTTAGTTGGTGCATACCTGACATGAGACTTCTGATATTAAACATGAAATACTGAAGTTTTGCGTGCCAAAAACACGATCTGATAGTGGGGCGCGCTGTAGCGGGGGACTCTGGGTTAGTTTTCACCACCTGGGGTTGCATAACGCGCACTCGATGCACAGTACACTATCACGAACGGGCCTGCTCGAGGGATATATCCAATTACCGCTGCCTCTCGTCAGCTGACCCCGCCTTCTACATGCTAATTTTCTAATCTCATCACACCGCATTATCACGCAGTATCCTACTAATAAGATACAACGTGTAAGCAGATAATTTCAGGGGGCGTCTAATGGTATTAGCCCGCGTAGATTGTCTTGCACCCGCCGTGTTTGCCTATAGTGGCTGTGGTGTTGGGCTGCAATCGAATCCCGGCCACGGCGGTCGCATTTCGATCGGGTGCAGAATGCGAAAAACACCCGCGTATTTAGATTTAAGTCCACGTTAAAGAACCCTAGGTAGTGCAAATTATTCCGGAGTCCCCCACTACGGCGTACCTCATACTAAAATCGTGGTTTTGGGGACGTAAAATCCAATAATAATAATAGTAATAGATACTCTTGCTTTCTGCCCACGTTTGCTTTTCACCGGGTCGTCGCTGCTATCAAGGTCTCGCTTGGCGCAATATTGTTGTCGCCGATTGTGCAGCGGAGAGTGTTGTCCTTATAATCAGATGGCGCGCACGACTCGCGTACCGTTGTACAGGCGTGCGCTGATGCATCGATTCGATATGTGTGTAGGAATCGACACGACTCGACCCGTGATCAGTTCACGTTTCGACGAGACGCTCGCCGGTTTCGTTGTATACAAGTCATGTTTAAGGGTTTCCAAATGGTGATTTTCGACACCCATTCGGATACGAATCGAATAGGGCCGAAATGGAATCGAATAGTTTGCTAGTAGTAAACAGCCGCTGTCGTCATCCGTCTTCACATCCCACTACATTCACACAACTAGCAAGTTTACGTCACTGTGCCGTGAGATATATGTCGTTGTTTATTAAAAGCACCATTGGATCATGAGCGAGCAATCAGATTATATTTTCAGGCTCGCGACAATTTGGCGATTGCGAATGACAGCGGTTTAGCCGGAAAAGCCTGGCTCCCTGTGTGACAGACGCCGTGTTCGGCTACGTAACTGCTCGTGTTTTATGCCTGCACCAAGGTCGCTGGGATAAAATTTATCGCACATTTGGAAAGTTGGAAGTGTTCGGAAACTATTCTAAAATTACTCGTGTTCGCGAATAATTAATGTTTCGTTCGAACACCTTACGGAATAAGACAGTATTAGATTCGTTATTCGAAAGTTCCGAATATCCGCACACCGCTAATTGTGTTGCTTGCGTTTTCTGGGCACAAGTTCGCCCAATAAGTATTGACTCACGCTCTTGACAGTGTTTGATTGGTCACCGTCACGACAATGTGACAATGTGTACAAACGATCGTGATGCGCGATTAACAAGTTACGAGCGTAAATTAAGGCGCGCAGGGTTTGATTCCACTCTACCCTTGCAACCTTGCAGCAAGCTTATTCGGCAATAACTTCTGCAGCATGTAGCACTGTTCTATGGTTCTTTCTTTCTTTTTTCTTTTACATCGGTGGGACGAGGTGTTGGCGCGCTCCCAAACTGGGTCGGGGAGAAGGCACATATTAGTGCGCGCACAAGCTTTCCGATCGAATTAAGCGTCTCAAAGAGCGACCGTCGAGGGTTTTTGTTCGCGCACTCACTTAGGGTTAACGGATGGAATGCCTGAGTAAACGCGTCTGTCGTCATATCACTCTCAATGGCGACGTCTGCACCATCGCGCTGAGAAGCACCGTGCCGAGCAATTGCAAAACACAGCTGACCACTTTATTTATTATAGGTTATTGTGTTTAAGTTTCCGAGTGTGCAAGCGTCGGTGCTCCCTCCTGTGTAACTCGCTCGTTGCTTCACTTGACAGATCCCAGGGTTGGCGCGTTGGAGGAACGAAGTTTTGCTTTCTCTCTCCTCAGAGCGCCGAGCAAAACTGGCGCAATTCATGTGCCTTCGTGTTGCGCGGAGACTGACTCACGAGGCAGAGAGAAAAACGGGAGACTGTGAATCGGGCGGCTGTTTGTAACGCGCTTCTGCACTGCCGCGTCTTTGTACGCGCACTACAACTGCGGGGGCGGTGGTTCGTTGGACCTGGTTTCCTATTCTGCATGGCCACGAGCGAGCGTGTAGTTGTTCTTACCGGTACCCTTGCGCCACGCACTCTCTCTCTCTCTCTCCAGCGCTCCTTCCTCTTTTTCTTTTTTTTTTTCTTTTTACACAGCGTGCGCCAGAGGCAGGAAGCACACTGCTCGCCCTTCTTTCGCTTGCGGTTCGCGCGCGTTGCAGTATCGGTCTCGCAACAAAGCGGCGCACCGATTCCCGCCGTACTTTTATCCTCCTTTCTTTGCGTCGTTCGCCCACTGCGTTTCACTGCGGCTGCTTTCCTTGCGCGAAAGAAAAAGCGACAGCTGCGCAGGGAAAAAAAAAGAAGGAAAAGGCTCGCGCGTCTTTTCTACGTCCCCACCGATCAGATCTTCCCAACTCGTTGCGTGCGCTGGGGTGCTGCTGCGGCAGCGTGCCAGCGACCGCTGATACGGGCCGTGTGCCGACTCGCGCGGGCCTCCGTGTATCGGCTTCGCGCACGAATGTTGTGCCTGCGCCAGCGAGGCTGTCTGTTCGTCTACTAAAGCTCCGGGCACCGCACGTTTAAGTCAGCGTCTCGCCCGTACAGCCGCCCGGCAGACGACGCGACGCAGCTGTGCCACTCGACGATCGCGCATCTGCTTTCCTCGCAGCCGGGGACGTGTAACGCGCTGCGGTGTGCAGCCTCTCTTGTTTGAACGTGCGCCAGGCGTGGCCGTCGCGACGGTTCAGCGCGTGCGTGCGTCCTCCGTTTGCCTGGCACAGAAAAAAAGAAAAGAAAGAAAGGTTAAACGCGCTTGACTGACCTTTGCATGCACACTGCGAGTGCAGTTAGACCCGGTTACGTTGAACTGATTTGGGCTCTCGGAGAACAGTGGCATGTTTTCGATCGATGTTACCGAACGCGGCTGTAAGAAAGTTACGGGACGCTTCCTTATGTAGGCCGACTCCTATTTTCAATCGCACGCGCGCAAAAAAGATCACGACTCGACGTCTTTGTAAGAAGCCACTTTTCCGGGGTTAAGCTCCGCACGAACACACGTCTTTCTCGGTCCTCGCATCTCCGATACAGAGCGCAGTTCGCCCCATCCCCGTTCGTTACAATATAGGGTTTTTGCAGCATTCGATGATGATGATGAAAAACATTTATCGGGGCCCAGTCTCGCGCCCTTAGGTACCGTCCTATATTTATCTATATTTGAAGTTTATCGCAATAATATAGCAAAAGCAAATATGGAAGCTCCGGTGGCAGCACTGTAACTAGCATTACGTTGCGGCTTAAAGGGCGGCCAATAAATTGCGCCTGTGAAAAAATGAAAGCGTGCATTAAAGGATATATCGTAAGAATAAAACGTGCATATTTGAAAGTAGAGGAATAACTGACAGTTCACATGCTAGGGAGCCTCAGAACATGTACCGCCACTTAGCACATGTGCCCAAGTGGTTTATAGCGGTTGCGCGTGCGTTCGGGGTTCTTCTGTGCTCCCAAAGACCGTTTATGTGTGTGCTCCCTATCAGTGGCGCTTCCTACGCTCCCGTGCTGCTAAAGCTCCCTATTATACAACAAGTGCAGGAAGCAGCTCGGTGCCACTCTTGCGTGTCATGCCGCGTGTGTAGTTGACGTAGTACATAGGTGTCACACAGACGCGGCTCTGCACTGTTTGCGGTGCTGCGCATTCGAGCACCTTCGCGAAGAGCGCGCGCGAGTGTTGAACTCGCCTTTATTAATTGTTGGAGAGCGGGCGTTCGCCATCCGTGCGTTTATAGTTCTGTTGCTTATTCTCGTTCTGTCTCTCGTTGCAGATTCATTTGTCAACAGCCAGGAATGGACGCTGAGCCGATCTGTGCCCGACATACGCCTGGTGAGTGGACCATTTGCCTGTCACTTCATTTTTTTTTTTTACCTTTAAAAAAATCAATGACAGAGAATGGTATCTGAATCTGAAAAAACCCTCATTCCGTGTCTTACCGTCGCATGTACTACAGTCTTTGTCAAAATTATACGGACTATACGTTGCCCTGTGGCCGTCATGCAGGTTGCAGGCTGTTTTAAACGAGTTCCTGTAGTGTGCTGTCAGCTCAAACCTCCCCGGGGAATCGCCCCAGCTCGCGTATTCGATCCCGACCGCGGCGGCATCGCATTCCGATGCGGGCAAAATGCGAATCCACTACGGTGCGCCTCATAATCAGGCCGAGGTTCTCTCACGTAAAAATGCGCAATTAACGAAGACAGTGACTTTCTCCACTTAGCAACAGTGAACACGTCATTATTTCTTCCGGCACTCGATTTTACTAATTATCGCGCAAATAATCAAAGGGCACATTCATCCGTTGAAATAAACATTTAGTGCATTCCATATGATATTGGAGTACAATCAACCTCTCCGTATGGCTTTCATAGATTACGAAAATGCATTTGATTCAGTAGAGATACCCACCAGCCATAGAGGCATTGCGCAGTCAAGGAGTGCAGAAGACATACGTGAATACCTTCGGATCTAATCTACGAAGATTCCACAGCTGCCTTGGTTCTCCAAAAGAAAATTGAAAAGTTACCTATCAAGAAAGGGGTCGGACAAGGAGACGCAATCTCTGCAATTCTATTCACTGCATGCTTAGGAGTATTTGAGCTTTATAGACTGGGAAGGCTCACGACTGAGGATCAACGGTGAATATCTCGCCAACATTCGGTTTGCAGATGACATTGTCCTGTTCCGCAACACTAAGGACTAATTACATCACATGATTGAGGACCTTAACCGAGAGAGTGGAAGAGTGGGGTTGAAGATTAATATGCAGAAGACAAAGCCTCGCAAGGGAACAAGAATTGAGGATCGGCAATCAGGCTATAAACTCCGTACAAGAGCACGCTTATGTAAGTCAATTACTCACAGGGGACCCCGATCATGAGAAGGAAACTTACAGAAGAATAAAAATGAGTTGGAGTAGCATTATACGGCAGGCATTACCAAATCCTGACTGGGAGCTTCCTGCTGTCCTTGAAAAGAAAAGTGTACAACCACTGCATCCTATCGGTGCTAAGATATATGGCAGAAACTTGGAGTTTAACAAAGAAGCTGGAGGACAAGTTAAGGACCCCGCAAAGAGCGAAGGAACGAAAATTGTTAGGCGTAACTTTAAGACACAGGAAGAGGGTGGTGGGGTTCAGAGAGCAAACGGGGATAGCCGATATTCTAGCTGACGTTAAGAGAAACAACTGAAGCTGTGCAGGCCATGTAATGCGTAGGGTAGATAACCGGTGGACCAGTATATAGAGTTACAGAATTGGTGCCAAGGGAAGGAAAGCACAGTCGAGGACAGCAGAAAATTAGGTGGGGTGATGAAGTTAGGAAATTTGCAGGTGGAAGCTGGCATCATCTTGCGCAAGACGGGGGTAATTCTAGGTCGCATGGAGGGGCCTTCGTTCTGCGGTGGACATAAACATTGGCTGATGATGGTCGCCTATATGGTTGCAGAATAAACCACTTGGACCCCTATTAAAGTCGTTACTATGCGCGTACACGGGTACGCACGCACGAATACACGCAGAATGCCTCGAGCGGCCAGTCGCGCGGCAATTTTGCGTGTACTCGCAGGCTTCTCTCACACTCAGAAAAACACTTATATGTAGCACATATTGAGCAACAGAAAGCTGTATCGGGAGTTTTGCTATAGAATTTTCTTATTGACACTTTTAATCTAATTATAATATTTGAGAAGTTGATGAATTAAGACTAATTGTCTAAATAGGCGGAATGCAAACAACAGTTTATCTCCGAGCGACGGCAAACAACGTTACCTTGCCACTGTCCAGGTAGCTCGTGGCACTTGCATATTGTTAAATCTTGGTACATGGTACACATCTTGGGACGCCCTGTTAAGATCGTTACTGGGTACTAGCATTCGGTGCGCGCGCACACACACACACACACACATATATATATATATATATATATATCCGCCAAGCTACCGAGCAGCAGCAGCCACACCATGCCCTGAAGGGTAGGCGTGAAAAAGAAAGAAATAAAGAAAGAAACGCTGTTTCGCTTAGCCGACGGAGCATCGTTCGTGCGGCACATCGCCACGTCTATAACCCGTTTTCATTGCACGGTGATAGCAGTTGACAAGCAAAGCGAATACAGAGCTAGACGCTGGCTAGACATCTTTAACACCCCTTGTCGAGGAGCTGTCTGCAATGCGGATTTTCATCTTTGCATCCTTACTGTATTTTTTTTTCAAGTGGGTTTGGGCGTTGTACGGACGTGGCACCGTTTTAATGGTTGTAGTCAACGTACGCTTGCTTTATGTTCCTGCGGTGTGTTCGCCTTCTTTCAAAAGATAGAGGGGGAAGAACTGGAGAAGGCGCCTTATATTTGTAGAAGAGGTAAACAACCTTGTGCAAGGGAACATGAGGTAACACCCTGCTCCCGCCATCGATTTTAGCAGAGATAAACGATAGAGGCCTACTAATCATGTTTTAAATTGATTTACTGACACTATCAGCCGTATGTTGTAGCTATATAACAGGGGTGGGGAGAGAGAGAGAGAGAGAGAGAGAGAGAGATAATTTTATTTACAGAAAGGTAGAGAGGTCGGCAATCATTTAAGTACACGCGGTATCCATGCAGGAGCGGAAAGATTGCTTAATAATAATAATGATAATAACAATACTACTACTACTACTACTACTACTACTACTACTACTACTACTACTAATAATAATAATAATAATGATGATGATGATGATGATGATGATGATGATGATGACGACGACGACCACGACAGAAAAAAAGGTCGGAACTTAGCATAAATGCTACAACGGGAAAATAGTGCACAAAACCATCGTGCTGCGTCTTATTAGTGTTTTCCGGTCATCTTAACTGTATTAAAGTTTACGCATTTGCACCAACGCATGCGCCGTAGTGTACACGGCGGCGGGTAACCAGCATCGAACTCGCACCGAAAGCAGCGCACGCCGTTTGTCTCTCAACTTCCATCCGCCTGCGTACGCGCTTTGAGTAACGCGGCGTTCACTTCGAACCGCGGCTGTGACGTGTGCACCACACGTGGCGAGTCCACACAGTCGAAGCATTTGTTGGCGCTCTTGCCGTTGCGAGCACGGCGCGGCGTCCCCGCCCCCGCCCGCCTCGGACTGGGAAACGATTGGCGTTCCGACGGTGCCGAAAAAGACGAAGGCGACCGAGCACACGCAACGTGTATATCGCCTTCGTATTCGTTCAGTTCTTTTTTGATCGCGTTGGTGCGGCGCATGCCCCGTGGAAAATAAGCGCAGTCCTCGCGTTTCTGTCTGCGGTTCCTCCTCCTTTCAGCGCCGTTCCTGGCGTAACGGGCACGCATACATGCATACGGCGACCAAATTTGCATGTCCCTCGATTGCGTTCTACAGCACGGGGCGCATCTGCACCATGCACCAGGTAGCGGCCCGGTAGCATCTTGTATACACACACACACCGCCTCAGCCAACGCAGTGATTGGGCTCCACAGGGAGCAGAATGTTCAGTCTCGCTTAGACACACCGCATACGGAGTAGCCTCCTTCTCCCTACCCGTGCCTTGCAAGTTGATCGCGGCGATGCAAGCGCTTTGCCCGAGGCTGCCGGCGGGCGTGACTAACCGCCCAAGGCCAAGGGCTGTCGACGCCGCGAGATCCGATCCGGATCCGCGGTGCACGGTGCAGCAGTGGCGGCTCGTTTGCAATGCGTCGGCACGCGCCGAGTATGCAAACGCGACTCCTGCCGCTTCACGCGCCGCTGTGCAGCCAGCCCGGCGTGCCTGGCGCGTCCCATTGTCGCGCCGGCACCCCTTCCTCCTCGTCGCTGCGGCGGAAGCTGGCTTTAGAAAACGCGCGCTCCGCTCTTGTTCGTGCTTGATGAGCAGCTATTTTCGGCCGGCGCTCTCCGTCGCGGTAAGCGCGGGGACAATCGATGCGTGTCACGTGCCGTGGCCCAGTCTCGGCGCTTTCCTCGTGCAACTCGATCCGCTTGGCGTCGCCGGACGGTGTCGCGTTTGTCTCTGTCGGTGGATGCACGTCGCGCACACGCACGGCCGCAGTCGTGGAAGCCGTTTGCATCTGGCCTGACAAACGAGCGCCGACGCGTTTTCCGAAGTTGTACGTGAAACCTCAGCCACGCCCACTTCTTCGTCTTCCTTCGTGCATCCAGCGCAGACCGATTCGCTCTTTCGCACTTCCTATAATTCCACCTCCTGGGGTAATACTTGAATACGTTTCCAATAGAGGCGCACTCCGTTTGACACGAGACTCCAGTGTACCAGACGTTCTTCAACATTTCGCGCTGCGATGCAGTCTTGATCACTTGAAATGGCCCGTAAGATTGAGAATTGGAAGGTACAGTTCCTTTCCTTTACAAAAACATAGTCTCCAGGTGGTGTGTCCCGTATCTCGCTACTGTGCCTTTTATCAAAGCTTCTCTTCTTGCGGCGCTTGTAGACCGCCTGTTCTTTGACAGTTTTCCTTACTTCGGCGAGTTCGAGATTCTCTAGGAGGCCTAGCTCTCGATCTGCAGGAAGTATGCGCGCTGTGCGCGAAGTGGCAAAATGAGCACTGCAGCCTAAACTAGTGGCGTACGATCTGTTGTGACGGTTCACAGCGGCTTCCAGACAGCACTTTCAGCCACCGGAAACGTCTGAATACATCTTCAGATACTGTTTGACATCTCGTGTGGCACGTTCCGCTGGCCATTTGCTGCCGTGTGGTAAGGAGAATACTTCATCACTATCCCGTGCTCCTTTGCTCACTTTGATAACTTGGCACTTAGGAAAGCCGAGCCGTTGTCGCAGACTAGCGTCTGTGCGTTTATAACTTTCAAGCCTTGAGGATCTTTGCGTCTTCTCTGCCAGCTTTAGCCGCAAACGTCCTTGTGCACTCATCTATGGAGAGCAAGAAAGCTGCCGTTCGCTTGTCTCTTCTCCTTCTTTTTGAGCTCCGCAAAGTCCAAATGAATTACTTCGAACGGGACGCTTGAATATTCAGGGTTTGTCATAACGTCTGTCGATTGCCTGAATTTAACTTTGCTCACCTGGTAGAGGTGGCATATGCGGATGTAATGGCTGATGTCGTTTTTCATGCCCAGCCATGTTAATCTCATGAGCAATTTCTTATAAGTGCGCCAGAAGCCATCGTGTCTGCCCGATCCAGTAGTGTCGTGGTACGGATGAAGAATCCTTGGAACCATAGTTCGTGGTACGTCATACTTTCTACGGATAAACTGGATCTCTTCGGTACCTTGTCGCAGCTTAATATGATTGATTGATATAGTATGATTCGTGTACAAGTAATCTTGACAGTGCGTCAGCGTCAGTGAGGAGGGGGCCAGGACGGCGCGAAATTACGAAATCAAACTGTTGCAGACAGTTCACCCGTCTAGCAATGCGGCCTCTTGGCTGGGCCTTGCTCAGAAGTTGAGCCAGTGGTTGATGGTCAATGGAAAGTATGAATTTCGCACTTTCCGGGCAAGTACGAAAGTATTGCACAGCTCTTAAGACTGCCAGAGCTTCCTTTTCTGTGGTAGAGCAATTGATTTCAGCGGGTTTGAGGGTATAGCCGTAATACTCCACAACGCGGTGTTTGGTTTGATAAGCTTCTTTTGAGGGTTTCTGGTATAGAACTGCACATGTGGCATAGTGTGATGCGTCTGTGTTCAGCACGAAAGGCAGAGGAAAATCCGGTATTGCAAGATGGGGTCCGACGATATTACTTTTGCAAGCTCACAATAGACAGCTTCGCACTCCTAGTCCCATTGAAAATGCACGTCTTTCTAAGTTAAGTGTGTGAAGCACCTTGTTCTCAGTGCAAAGTCTCTGATAAAAGTGTCCTGCTAGGCCAAGAAAAACGCACAGGGAGTGCACGTCATAAGGCTTTACCAGCTTGGAGAATCCGTCGACCGATTCTTTCGTAGTGGTTTTAGTGTGTCCACCAAATACCCTGCCAAGAAATACTACTGTATCTTGAAGGAACGCAATTTTATTGAAGTTGATCTTGAGTTGGGCAAGACTGAGAGCGTGCAATACTTTTGAAAGATGACTACGGTGTTCCTTCTTTGTCTTTGAGTAGATGATGATGTCGTCGATGTACACATTGCAAAATGTGCCCAAGTAAGGTCTTGGTGGAAACTGCCAAAAGCGTTTGCAGAGATCTGTTCGTGAAAAACAATGTTAACCACCAGTTTTGTCAATGATGTCGTCGATCCTTGGCATTGGATAAGGCATCAATTCAGTTTGACGATTGATCGCCCGGTAGCCTGCACAGAGGCGGAATGTTTCCGTCTTTTGGTGCTATAGTTATAGGAGAAGCAAATGGGGATACAGAAGGTCGTATGATACCTGCGTCCAACATTTCTTGCAACTCCTTTTTCAGCCACACCTTTTTATCTCTAGACATATTATAGGGGGCTCTACGTAGCTACTGTTTTATCTGCGAGCTCGAAAGGAACGGCATGTGATTTCATCGCTGGAGGAAAGCTCCCCATGCATGTAGGCTCTGGGTACTTTGTCTTGATGTCGTCCTGGTGAAAAATCAGCATTGATACACTAGGTTCTTCACCAGGATTTTCTGTTCTTATGGTGTCTTCGGCCATTACTTCGTTGCCCCAATAGAGGTTGATCTTGAGTTTTTTTCATGTCTGGGCGGGACAAAACAAAATCATAGGCGACATAGGGAATTTCCAATACGTCACTGGTAATGGGATGTCCTTGTAATTCAATAGCCAGGGTTACCCATTCGCTATGCATGGTCACTGACCCATCGTAGGCTTGGACACGCAATGTTCTACCAGCGTGCAGACGACTGGCGTCCACTCGAGTCTTGTTGATAACTGATACCGAAGCCCCACTGCCAACGAGAGCCTTCACTTCAATGCCATCTGCCTTAATGGGGGCGTACAATAAGCTTGACGACACCAAATACACTGTCTCACTGAAGCTCTTTTTCTAGGGCTTGTGATCCACGGTTGTCAGATTATGTGGAAGTAGTCTGTCGTGAACTGCGCGAATTGGTTCTTCACCATCATCACAGTCATGATTGACGCTTCCCAGGGTTTTGTTTATGAAGCTATCTTCACATTCAGGTGACAACGACTCTAGATGTTCACTCAGCTTACGAAAATCAAGTTGCTCTGTTCTACCACCTGGCTGTCTTCTCAATGTAATTCTTGGCAGTGAGCTCTGTAGAAAGTTCAGACGGTCATCACATCATCTTGGACCTTTGCGCTTCGGTCGCGCCAAAATGTAGCGTTCCTAACTAGAACTGCAATAGAAAAGACAATCTCAGGGAGACAAGTGTCGTCCGCCATTCTATTCTAACTTCTCCCTCCTCACTTCTCCCCTATAGCACACTTCTTCGTCTTCGGTCGTACATCCAGCGCAGACCGCTTCAAGCAAGTGCGAAGGTTCAAAAACACGCTTATAAAAGACTTTAACTTCATACTAAAGTTCGTCTCGAAATGCCCGGATCTGTCGTAATCGATGTTGTGGTGACGTCGAGACAGAGAGTAAAATTTAATGACGTTTCGGAGCGATAATTTATTTATTTATTTATTTATTTATTTATTTATTTATTTATTTATTACGTAAACCCACATTAGCTCCAAGAGCATTCTAGCGGGGGTGAAATCTACGCACATTTTACACATTTGCAGATGTAAAATACGAAACACAGTGCCACATGGGCACAAAGCGAACAAGGCTTTATAAGCACGTAAAGAAACGCAAAAGATCGCTAGTATCGAGCTGTCATACCCATATGTACTTATGTACTACTATGTACCTTGAGGGTTTCACAAATAAAAAATAAATATAACACACACACACACACACACACACACACACACACGCACGCATATATATATATATATATATATATATATATATATATATATATATATATATATATATATATATATATATATATATATATATATATATATATATATATATATATATATGTAATGCCGGGTATATGTTGACGATGTTCGTAAAGTAATGAACGACATTGCTGCGCACGGCTTCATTCGGAGTTCGCTTCTCGCGTGGCGGCCTCGGCGATCGCACTGACGGAGCGAGCCGGTGCATCGTGACGTCATGACGCATCCACCGGCTGTTTGTCAAAACTGAAACTGGTTTGTGTAGAAGGAGCACCGTAGTTTTAAATTATTTAGAGCGCTCCGTCGGCTTGGCATGCACTATATCTTTTGTAGGGTTTTCGGGTCTGCAGGACTAATTCTGCGTTGTTCAGAAGCTTGCTTATCAAGATACCCCGTTTCCTGGGCCAACACCCGAGTCGTCCGACCGACCTTCGCCAATGGACACGCGTTCCTTTGTCCCGGCCGCTTCTGGATGTTATCCACGAAACTGGACTTTAGTTTGCATTTAAGTTATATCGCATGGCGTACTTGCGCAATCACAAGAATACCTAACTTTGTGAATGGGTATCGTGCAGTATAATTAGCATCTGAGGGTGCTGCAGTTGAACAATACAAGCATTCTATTTATTAGTCTCCTAACAACATAAGACGTTTCAGTTTGTGCCGGTGACGTCATTGTCTGCGTACATAACACTGTTTTTTGCTAATTTCTATATTGTGTTTTTGATGATGTGTACTTATTCTTAGTTTCGGTATTTTCTAACCTTACTAATATAGTAACCCATATGTGCTTGTGAACTGAAATTTTTTTTGCTTTTTGTGTGTGTTTTGATAGGACTACTAGCATTAATCAAGTGTCAGTTAGCTTCACCCTCCATGGTTTGCTTTCTTTCGTAAATGAACCAAAATAAACTTCAAGTTCATTTAACGCACGCGCACTCGTACGCGCATTCAAAGACAAGTCGGCAATGTTTTGCCACAACTCCTTTACACGCCTTAGCCTTTGTACATTGCGCGTACATTGAAGAAATACGTTAAACAAGAACACAACCGGCCATGAATGAAAAGGTGCCCGTAGGCTATAGCAGCAGCTAAATTACTCGACTAATTAACGTAATCTCGAATTAATACCCGTTGATCGTTAACTGAGGCGACGTCCGAGCTTGTATCTTACTGTTTTCCTATTCCACGCAAGTTACTTGACGACATAATTCAATGTTGCACTTAGGAGCGCGGAAGCTTTGGGGAGTTTGTTTAGGAAAGTAGACAACGCTCGTCATGTGGTTTCTTCAGCTCGTGGCCACGTTACTTGTCGCTGTAGCTTCCTAGCTCGCTGCAGCTTCCTAGTTTCGCTTTCGCCAAAATGTTTCGGGCCACAGTTCCGTGGATAATCGCATTTTTCCGGGCCCAAAAGTTTGTACAGCTTGTACGGAGAGCTCGCTTCGATTTCTCAATTACGATGAGCCCGCTGAAAATGAGAGGTTAGAAGTTAATTGACTTTCGTTAAGAGGAAGCTTTAGCTCGGGTTCTCCTATCTGAGGAGAATGTAAAAGGAGAATTAGTTTTTCTCGGCAGCCACTGCGCTAAATATGACGCGGTTTGTTGCATTTAAAAGGAAAACTTAAAATCTAGTGATTGTTAGTTTCGATTTTTTTATTTAGGTCGTGAATTCTTTATTAAAAGAATGAACAAAATTGTATATGTTCGGAAAACGATACTATCAAGTTTACAACTCTAACTCCACAATGAAAAATGATATCACTATTCCCTGAATTGCATCTAACAGTACATCTAAAGCGGACAAAATTAATATGTTACACATGAGTCTCAAAAAAACTAGTAATATAAAAATATAGCTTTTGCAGAATCCTTGTACACAACGTAACATGTTCACGTAAGGTGCAAATTGACATATGGAATTTGTCCGCTTTCAATGATCTAATGGGTGCCGTTTACAGAGCTGCGATATCTGTTCTTGATGTAGGGCTATTAATTTGTAAACTTCGTGCTTCTATTTCTTTCGGACTTTCGAATTTCTGAAAATTCTTTTAACAAAATTCAGACCCTAAATCGAAATTCCGCTGCAAAAAGTCACTAGAATTTAACCTTCTCTCTCAAATTCAACAACATTAATTAAAATCGGACTAAGGGTTAGTTTAGAAAAGCGTTTCTGCGCTTTACATGTATTTGAATAGGCCTCGTCTGAGTTGGGTCCGAGGTAAAGCTTCCTCTTAATTAGCGACTAATTACCCCGTATCACCGGTTACCCCGCGGCCGCCATTCCTTCCTGCATGTGTCAGAAGGAACCGGCCTTGCATTTCAGAACGGCTACATTTAAATATTACTTAGTCTTCGTAGAAACACCCAGTACACGAGTAGATTGGGAGTTTGGTCTCTAAGGCAAATAAAGAACTTTCCTCTCTCAAGATAGTGACCGAGAACATTTCTTTCAAGCATAAAAAAGGGCCTAGCAGCTAGTGCTGTTTTAACGTTCCCTTTTTTTTTGTTTCATACTGTTGTTGTTGGTAATGGTGGCGGTTGCGGAGGGGAAAGGGAAAAGGGGTCGGTCCAACTTTGTTTTACAGGGTATAGTGACTTGTTCGAGACATACTGATCCTGCAGGCGCCACGTACTTGCACACAACATGACCGAACGCGAAAGCGTGGCCTCATCGCTAGGACGCCCCTGTCACGCACATCTCGTTTTTTTACTGCGCGAAGTTCGATCTATAGCTCGCAGCGATATGGGCTCGCCCGGCGATCACTGCTTGACTGCACAACATGCACGGTCGATTCCGGAAATGTGCTTGTATGCATGCACGTGCCCAACGTGTTCGAGAATGTTGTTGCGTGCGATAACCCACTCTTTCTCTCTCTGCCTCTCTCTCCGCAGGGCATCGTTGGCAGCCTGACGAGCGGAAAGTCTGCCCTGGTGCACCGCTACCTCACCGGTTCCTACATGCAGGACGAGTCCCCAGAAGGTGGGTCTCTCTCTCTCTCTCTCTCTCTCGCTATTATATAGCATGCACCCTACCTGCTCGATCGCTGCTTGAAAGTCATCGAAGTAATCGCGTAATGGTATAGGGCAAGAGTCGAAAATAGCTCAACTGCACCAGTTATTCGAAAATTAACCTGAAAGCGTCGGAGCGCATATGTGTGCTTGTACGTAGTTACTATATATTACTAAATGCTGGTAACATATGCTGGCAACATAATGCATGACATAACTAAAATACTTTAATGTTACTGTAACTTCGATGCGAACTTTTTAGTATCGCAATTACAATGTATTAAAAGGTTACTTAACCTTCGCGCATGCTGAGGATCATCGTTTTATGTGAGAGAAGCAGCGCGGTACAGTTTCCATTCCTATGCGTCCGTATGTACCCCTCGATGACCCAGTTCGTGCGCGGGTCGCTGGGACGCTTCAGCGCAGACACGCAGTGTCGCCCAATTTCTGCGTAAGTTTCTCGCAATCGGTACGGGTTGTGCCGGTGGTGATTTACACTTTCGTTGAGGTAAGCACGGCGGCACAATTGTCAGTCAGAAGTATCCGCCGTCGCCAAATGGCGCAAGGTAGTTGTCGTCGCAATGACCATGCAGTCGTCTCCATGTATGGGTGTCTTGGAGAGAGATTAGTTCGGAGGCCATATATAGGGCCCACCGCAGCCTGCTTAAAAGTACCGCGTGTGCCGTCCCTAACCGGCCGCTAATTAAGTTTCGTTCAGCTGAGGCCCACAGACAGTCTTATCATGTTTCACGCAGGTGGTCGCTTCAAGAAGGAGATCGTGGTGGACGGCCACAGTTACCTGCTGCTCATCCGGGACGAAGGTGGACCTCCGGAATTGCAGGTGTGTAGCGCGCACATATATATTCCTTGCTTGCTTAACATGCTTATTTTCGCCCTTTAGGGCAGTATATATACAGTAGTGCTGCGTGTTTTCTTTTTTCATTGCTTTTTCTTTTTATTATTTTTTGTCCCGCCGCCTTGATTGTCACAGCCTCATTGGCGCAGCGGGTCTGCGGATACGCTTTGTGAACTCACCGGCTACAATTCGTAAATTGCGATATATACCGTAAAGTAATTAAAGAGGTCATTAGGGAATTTTGTTACGTTGTCGAACATACAGCGCAAGTAAAGTCGGCCTGCTCGATTGATCAAGCTGAGTGCCTAGAACTATGCTATTTGCCACAGGCGATTAAAAAATATATATATAGTAAAAGAAAACCAAACGTACAACAGTAGCTATTTTATACTCGAAGTTTTCGTGGTTCTGCCGAATTCGTCAGGTAGGGCATTCCAGCAATCACATATACGCTTGCAACATCGCCGTAAGGACTCGTGTACAGCGCACGCAAGGACTAGACGCAAGAAGAAGAAGAAAAAAATAGCACCCCAGCGCTGACTCGGCAAGTCGGTCTAGCCTCCACCTTAGGCTACCGCAAGAAATTCGCTCTTGACGATGCTACTTTGGACGTTGCGTACATGACCTGATATAGAAGAGAAGTATACCGATTACTGGGGCGACAAAATCGGCCCGTTGCGCTGTTGCGGTTTACGAACGTTTTCGCGTTTACCGAGTATGTTTCGTCGAGTGTGACGACAAAAGAAACAGCAGCACCGACCTGTCCTCGGCGCTGCTGCTTTTCGGCCAACGACGTTCGCTCGGAACGTTGGTCGCTGCTGCTTCGACGTCCTTTCCGCACACAGCGTCGCCTCCTCACGTTGCGGCTCATTGCTCGTGCTCGGTCGCGCAGTTTTGTGTGCGCAGGCCCACAGCGTTCGCGTGGCGCTGCAGCTGGTCATTAAAGGAGGACGAAAAGGGCGTTTCCCCGGAGCAGACGGCTCGCACGCGTGCAGGTCTGCGCGAGTCTTGTTGTGCGTACGAGTGGCACTTAGCTAATGCGTTACAGCCAGCGTGCTCCTGTGTACCTGCCGCGGTCATTACCGTCTTGGCGTTGCGGTGTCCCTAACAAAAAAGAAACGCGAAAGTAATTACACACGCACGCCGCTTTTGTCGCCGAGTTGTCCAGGAAATCTTTGCGGATCACAGCCGCGTCGGGCGCGCTCCCGAAAGAAGAAAAAAAAAAAAAGGTAAACCCCATCCCTCTTCACGACCGCAAATGCTGCTCGCTTCCACAAGCAGCGCTAAACATCGTTGACCGCGAGACTGCGAGGTAGACTAAACTGACAAAACTGTAACTGGGCGACGCCTCTCCGCACTGCAAGGTGCCGTGGTCGCTAACTCTGCTGTGGAACAAAAAATGAAGCGCGAACGTTCGCCGAGCGACGTGTCGGTGAAAGTAGGTCCGCCCAGTCTATTTTTCCTGCTAGGTATACTAGACACACACACTGGCTTCAAACGGCAACGTCCGTGGCTTTTTTTTTTCCCTCTTTCTTTTGGGTTATAATAGCTCGCTTCGGGCATTGCAGTTGCGAGCAAGAAAAACAAACAAAAACAAAACAGTGGCTTGTCCGATCGGAGAGGCGCTTGCACGCGTCCGGTCTCTCACTTCTGTAGCACCAGTGGCTCCCTGGTGCAGTTCTAGAGGACGCTGACCGCGGAAGAAGCCACCCCTTCGAGGCCGAGACGGGCCGCGTGACGCGCCGTGCTCACTTCGGCGCACACTGCGAGGCGAATCTTTGTAGCGAACGGGTGACACCCGAGCCCGACGCGTCGGGTGTATCGGAGGAGCCGGCGGTGCGAACGAGACCAGAGCGAAGGGGAATTGAAAACTGTCGGGCGGCGATTGTGAATGGAACGAGCGGCGGCAATGCCTTTTCTTCTCATCGCGCAGGCCATTGATGACGGCTTCTTTTGTGCGCCGAAATGCCTGCCTTTCTCTCTCTCTCTCTCGTCTCGTCTCCTGGGCGAACTTCGAGCGCTGCCGGCTGCGTGCGTACGCAGTACCAACGGCCCGACGACGTTCGGCGATTCTCTTTCTCGCCTTTTGAATTCGCGCTAGTGCGCGCTCAACACCCATTGCGAAGACTCGAGTCGCATACTTTCATTTCGTGCTCGAGAGAGAGGGGGAAAGAGAGAGCGAAGAGAAAAGGGGGTGCGTGCAATGGAGACGTCGGCGGAGCGGGCCGCGTGAAGCGAAGTGGTTTCTCGCGAAGAGCGTCCAGGGGTGAAGGTACGAGGACCGTGGTAAAATGCAGAAGGAGTTGCTTCATTCTCGGCCTCACTTTTTCTAGCATTGCGCGGAGCTGAAGAATTGAGAGTTGGTATCCATACGTTGTACGTCCATCTCGAGGCGGAATAGCTCGGCGCACAGGATGGAGACAAAGAAGAACCACGAGCACGAGAAAAAGAAAAAAAAGAAGTGGCATATATCCTCGAGCGGCGGGCCACCGCTGGCTGGGACTCGTTCTGAAGCCTGGGGCTGCAGCACCCCCTCTTGCTCTTGCCTGCGCCAAGAGCGATGCCTGGGCATGTATGAAGCCCCATTCTCCTCCGCCTCGGAGCCTTTTGTCTGATCTTCCCGACGTGCTGGAAGCGGGTCCTCTTTCTCGAGCATTGGTCTTGCGTGCCCGTGTAGTCGTTGCCTCCCCGTGTTAAACACGCGGGACGAGCGGTATGCCGTGTACGACAGGGCACATGGCTGGGCTTGCAGAATAATTCGGAGCAGGAGAAACTACGGCGAGTGCAGTCGACCCTCGACGATGCATGGGGGTGTATTTTCGCCCAGCGCACGCTGTCACCGCGGCACCACGCCGGCCGCACCTGTTCCCCGCCGGTCGGAGACGCGCTTCTGCCCACGCGACGGAGGAGGGGGAGGGTCGGGGGAGAGAAACTTTTGCCGCAAGTTCATTGCCGCAAATTATCGGAGTCCCGCTACCCCCTCCCGCCAGCGCGCGGCGTCTTTTTATCGGCCGCGTGGGGCGAGTGGATGCGCCGTGGGCGTATCTGGGTCACCTGGGCACGCGGTTTTGTTTTCTTTCGGTGCTCGTCCGAAACTGCGCTCGATGGCGGCCAGTGGGCGCCGCCATATTCGCGGCGCCACAGCGTGGCGCGCGCACCGCGTTTATTATTATTATTATTATTTTCCTGTACAAGAGCGTTCTTTTCGTGCCAGCGTTGCCGGGGCAACGGCGCGTGCGTGCTCGCCGCGCCATCGGGTCGCCCGCATGGCGGACGGCGGCCGCAGCAGCAGACGACAGCTCGGCGCAGACGACGCAATAAAGCAACCTGCCTGCAGCTGGCACATATATATCCTAGTGCGCGCGTGAGCGTCGATCACCGCTCGCGGGGACGCTCGTTAATTTCATCGGCGGTTGCCCGCGCCGTACGGCGATACCGCGAATGGAGCAGCGCGCCGTTAAGCCCGTCTTTCAGGTTCTCCGATGCCGGCACCACTCGGCGGCGGCGCGCGTCCCGTTTCCAAGGCGATTTGCATCGCTTCGATTGCCGTTGTTTCCCCGCAAGCGCGCGCAGCTAGCTCGCCGGTGGCCGGACGGTGTGGTGTGCGCGTCTCCTGTGCTCGTCGTCGACCTTGCCTACCTGCTGCGCGGCTGGAGTGAGGAGGTCGGCCAGACCCGCTGAGTAAGTGCGTCCGCTTCCAGCGTGGCCCGCGGTCAGTCGATCGCGTCGTGCCCGTGGCTTCGCGTTGTTTACCGCACTGCCCGGGTCTCCCGGCGCGCGAGGCTTTTTTTTGTCGGCCGGTCCTGCGCTGCAGCAGGCGGCTGCCCCGGTGGTGCAACGGGAGTGACCCTGAATCCGCTCGCTCGGCGTCGCAAAAACTGTTTGTCACGGCGCTAATGGCGTGAACTGTGGTGACGTGTTGCCGGCGACGGCCGGCTGTGCGGGCTCGCGTAATTGCCGGTGTTTGTTGCCGACAACGACGCACTGTCGGAGGGGCGGCCTGTTTGTTGACTGTTGAAGGCGAGTGTCAAACGTTCATCTATTGTATTTCGTTGTGATTTGATTCTGCTCTCTTTCTGAAAGATGCGCTAATGGCTGATATCGTCCCTCAACGAGAAAAGCAGGTTGCTAAAAAAGCAAAAAAAAAAAAAAAAAACAGATATTGTGGAGTTTAACGTCCACAAACTACACAGTAAACCATGCACTCATATTCACCATGGGTTGTTTAAAGTCACTTCGCTCAAGCTGTGTGTGTCTGTGTGTGTATCTGTGTGGGCATGCACGTTTTCTTCCCTGCACTTGTGCAGATTGCATTCTGTGATCGGTCGCAGTATACGCTTATGCTAAAGTACGTGTTTGGAGGAAGGCGGAGGGAATCTCACGCGCCTGTATTTCGTCGCATTCAGGTACCAACGTCTTTAAGGGGGTACCTCTTATGCGTGTAGAATCTCGGGTGTTTTAGTCACATTGCAGGAGGATGTCTTCGCTTTGGCGGCTCCGGTGTCGCCCTCGCAATATGCGTGCCGGCTTGCACTGCCGACCGATAACCTGACGCCGATTCGAGGCGATCGGGTGCCGAGACCTGCACGAGTAACGCTTGCGGCTCGCGCTCTCTGCTGCCGAGGCCAGTTTCGATGAGCGAGCGCGCTGCCAACACCGACGGCGTTAGCTCGCGACAAAAGGCTGATCGAGCGCCTTTCTCTCTCGAACGCAGTGTCACGTGATCATCGCAGCGTACTCGGTCCTCTGAACGGGTTTCGAGCGCGAAACCAGGATTGTGAAACCCGTTAGAAAAAAAAAGTGAAGGGCTGATAGCCAGGCATTCTGCAGGAATGCACCAAGAATGCATGCACGTACCGAATGTCCAGATCAAAGAAGATCAAGTAAAATCAAGCACCCGTTTATTGCGGCTATTGCGTTAAGAGGTCGCTGTGTTCAGGTGTACCTGTGGACCGGCATTATATGTTCAAGATTTGCGCAAGAATATTTATTTTTATTATTACGGAGATCGAGATGCGCTTACCGGCTCTGCTGTGCTGGTCAGAAGACAGGGTTTGTACCTGTAAAAAGGACCCGTCTGCTGTCACTCGCATTCGGCGCCCATAAAGTTACCCTTCGTAAATGCGGTATACCCACGAGTACAATTCCTCCGGACGAGATACCGACCGACCGACCCAGCAGCAAGAACCGGAAGGCCGAGAAAGTTTGAAAATTGCGGCAGAAACCGCCGTGGCTATGAGTCGGCGATAGCTTCCCACGACTGCTTTATCAGCTACGGTCTGTCTCCGTGTGTCGCTGTACACGTGTCACTGCACAGTTTATATATAGCTGGTGCTCGCGTGCATTCGAGAATGAAAAGCACTATTCGTGTCGCCCGCGCCGTCTCATTAGACAACTCTGTATCTATATAAATGGGCGATAGCATTAAAAAAAAAAAAAAAAATGGAAACATTAGGCGTATCTTGCGCCCAGCGATAGCTGGTTAACGGTGATCATGCGCGGCGAAATCGTTTTTTTTTTCTTTGGGGTTTTACGTGCCGAAACCACTTTCTGATTATGAGGCACGCCGTAGTGGAGGACTCCGGAAATTTCGACCACCTGGGGTTCTTTAACGTGCACTTAAATCTAAGTACACGGGTGTTTTAGCATTTCGCCCTCATCAAATGCGACCGCCGTGGCCGGGATTCGACCCCGCGACCTCGTGCTCAGCAGCCTAACACCATAGCCGCTGAGCAGCCACGGCGGGTCGCGGCGAAATCGGAGACCGAGTTCATTTCATTGTTGCGATGTATTACGCTCTACGAGAGAATGTACGCACAGGAGCATGTAAAGCACTTCGTTGAATCGAAAATTGCGTACAAACTGGAGCCCTGTTCTGTAACGATTTGGCTTCCGAAGAATTTAGTTCGGCGGTGGCGTAACATTTGGACACTTCGCCGACGATGAAAGTGAGTGGAAGGAGAGAAGCCAATCGGTGCGCAAGTTTTTTTTTTTGGAAGTGAAGCACACAAACCTAGCGAAAATATAGCAAATTAGGAACGCTTCTTGGTTACAACAACAATTACTACAAATAATTTCGTGATGTTATTGACAATGTTTGTCTCATTATGAAACGTATGTGTGGCATACTGGCGGTGAGTGATTTGACGTATTTTTGTTTACTGCGGTTGACCCATTTATGCCGCTGGGTGGTACGTCGTACTTTAAGTTGGCGAGCGAAATCTCCACTGGAGTTGTTTAACTATGCATAAGCATATCCCAAAATTTAAGTTGACCCACCTCGAAATTTTGGTTGGCCCACCCCCAAATCTCAAGTTGGCCCGCGTCCAAGTTCAGGTCGGCCTCAAATTTTACGGTCGTGCACTCCCAAATTTCACTTGGCCCATCCCTACTATAAGCTTCCGCATGCTGTTCTGCTCTGAACGCCGATCTCGCCCGTGCACACGGCACGCACATGCTCTGCACACGGCGCCTTCGGACCACACCGAAGCACCTCGCGCCACTTCGCATCGAGGAGACGACAAATTCGGTTTCCGCATGATTGACATGCGCGTGACGTCAACATAATATGCGGGCGCGCCCAGTGGCGATGGCGTCACCCAAGCGGCGACCAATCGCTGCTGGCAAAGCGAATTCTTCGGAAACACAATCGTTGCAGAATACGGCCCCTGGTTTCGTTTGATCGAGGCTTCGCTCTAAAGCATTAATCCTCATTGCAGTAAGTTTTCCACGCTCTGATCGAACACGGCACCGCAACTTGTCTCCGTCACTGGCGCTATCCGTATTAATATACCTGCCACACCAAAGCTCTTAAGACTGCGATTACATCGAAAGCAGATATTGAAATGTTGCCTGACTAGTTAAAGGGACACTAGAGCGAAACAATAAATCAGTTTACACTAATGAAGCATTGTTTGAGAACCCTGCAGGCAGTCATTTAAAAAATAGTGTGATTATTAGATGAGAAAATGAAGGTCCAAGTATCAGTATTTGAATTTCGCGCCGAAACCCCAGCGCTGCTACGTCAGGGTGACGCCAGGGATTCCAAAGTATCTTTTCGCATTTGGGCCGCGTTGGCTAAATAAAGATTTCCGAAACTTGCCATGTTTTCTATTTGGTTCCTTTAGAACACAATGTAGTCAATCTGTACCGCTATATATGTTTAGTAAGCCCTAGAAGATGCCATCAAAATCCAAGACGTCACAGCCCGCAGGAGCGGGAACTTAAGTAGGCGTCGCCACCCGTATTTCGTTCTTGCGCTTTTTCTGGCTTACCAAACGTCTTATCGTTGTAAGAATGGTGTTTTTGGTGTTGTAAAGCGGTAATTTACTGATGCAGAAGAAATCATTTTTCACTTTAGTGTCCCTTTAACGTACCGCTTTGTGACTGTGCTTTCGACAGGCGGAAGTTGACATATAAGAGAGTTACAGCATGTCCGGTATTCCGGTGCGTGCAATGACGTTTGGACGCAGGTAGTGACATCTTGCGACGCTTCGTGTCACCAGAATGCCTTGTAGACACGTTCTCGTGCTCCATCAATCTTCTTGCCTAAAAAAAAAAAAAAAAGGAAAAAGAAACCCACAGACGATTACGGTACTCCCTAATGAGAAACTTGAACGCAGCTCTCTATACGTGTTTTCATTTCGCGATGTATTGAGGCAAAGAATTTGAGAGAGACATGTAACTGAGTCGGCAATCGTCGAAAGTCTAATCTACCGGTCAAGCGCGTCGGCTTTTATACATGAGTCATCGAAGGTCCCGGCGTAATCGCGCGTGGCTCCGAGGAAGTACTACACAATTCGCGTCGCGTGCACAACCAGATTACAAAAAAATCGCAAATCATGGCAATCGAAACAAGTCTGAGCGAGACCAAACCAATCGAACCGAATAAGCGAGAGCTGACGCGAGCAGACGGTAGTACGAAACGAGCGGTGCGGCTGATACCAGATACGCGTACGCATCGAGCGGTCGGGCGCGTCCTCATGAGATCAGTTTCCTGCGCGCATGTCACTGAAAGGGCCGCTCTCATTGGTCTCCACCGTTCGCGGCTTTCACCTGCCGCTTCGCGTTCGCTGTTCCTTCGCTGATGTGCTCGTTCGCGCGGTTACGCCGCCGACGCTCGCCGTTGGAACGGGCCATTAGGAGCTGCGCTCGAAAATGCTTAAAAAGCAACTTGTGCACCATTACGCTGCCGCCGAAAATTTGCACCAGCAGCGGAGAAGAATACTCATACACTTAGTTACTGCAACAACAGCAGCTCTGTTTGTCTGGTCGAGCTTTGCGCCACCAGGTAGCGCCACCAAACCACCCGCTCGCGTTTACGACTCCGCTGGTAATCCGCACGCGCCAATGCGTACTCGGGAATCCCGGACGCGCTAAAACCGTCTGCTATCAAGAAGCAGCGGACGCCGTGCCGCCTTTTATAAAAGTAGTGCGTGGAGATTCCCGATTGCAATGTGTAATCGTTTCACCGAACCTTTTTTTCAGCCACACACTTTTCTTAGACATGTGACGTGACGGGAAGATAGTATCGCCACCCCCATTTCTTACCTGCGCAGCGAACCTTCGCTGTAGGCCACCCATTTGACATTAGAATGTGCACGTGATCGCAACGGCCCCTTAAAGCGCGCTTCGTAGCACTAGCGAGACGGTGCAGCTCCATCCATCACGAGCGTGCGTTGCACGCGGCGTCGGGACGACATGTGTGTATGACCGGTCCAGTTGATGACATATTTTAAGAAAAAAAAAAAAAAGAGAGAGGCCGTACCATGGACGAAAACTGTCCGCTCGTTTTTTTTTTTTTTTTCCGTTCTCCGTGCACTGTTTGTTTTTACAGCGGCGATGCTCACACACGCACCCCCTCCTTTGCGCAGTTCAGCTGCTGGGTGGACGCTGTGATCTTCGTGTTCAGCCTGGAGAATGAGGCCTCGTTCAGCGCCGTCTACAGCTACTACATGCGGATGGCGCACTTCCGGAACAACGCCGCCGACCTGCCCCTCATACTCGTCGGCACGCAGGGTGAGTGGCACAACTTTTCACTCGTTGGGTCTCTTCACCCGCTGTCACTATACGGCAGCGTACTACGGGGAAGAGGGAGCTACGGGTCGTGCACCATCAGCCCCAACAGACACAAGGGCTATAGTTGCGTGCGCGCTCGAGCGAAAAGGCTTGGCCACCCGTTAATCCCCCGTGATCCAATCATTCACAAGGGTTGAGTTAATACGTTGCTGGTAACGTGGTAACTGCGCGAAGCGACGCGACAATCGAGACGCGGCGGCCTGGCTCTTACGTTGGCTATTTGGTGCCGTACTGAACCAACTTTTAACTGGCTTCGACGGGCGAAACTATGTGGAGCGTGAGATTGTGCGCGCCGCTGCGGCCGCTTTTTGTCGGTTCACGAGCGCGGACGCATAGGGCGCGCTGGCGAGCGCAAGGAGTCATCTGTTTACTTTTTTTTTCAGCGCTGCGTATTTTCGAGGCCAATCTTCGTTATTTCTTTCTTTTTACGAACAGGGCGTTCTCCCGCGCAGGAGCGTGGCAGAAAACGGGCTCTATCGAAGGAGACAGGCAAGACGAAAATGAACTTTTGATTTCCGTTGTATAAACGAAGTTTTGCCCGTCGAAGCCGCCACAGCGCTAATCGCAAGAGGGGCACCTCGCGGCTGCATTCGGATGTCGCCGGCGCGCAAGGAGGAATCGCGGAAATGTGCACGTTCGCAGTCCCGGAGGGTCGCGCATGCGCGCAGGCGTCGGTCTCGACAACAGGGGGTGCGCCGCGAAACGGCGCGTAGGGCCGTTTCGCCATTTTCGCCATAGTGTTCCTGTATATGCAGGAACACTATTTCGCCACTTTATTTTGCCACGCTCTCGCGCCCCCCGCAATATTTTGTGTGCGAGTGTACCTGCTCCCGTTGCTGAAGGGCGGAGAGAATGGCATTTTCTTTCTCATTTTCCATTCCATTTTCATTTCAACTCATTTTCCTTCGTCGCCGCGTTGCCATTATGGCTAGGATCTGCCAATCGGCGTGGCGCGCATGGTAAGATTGGAACATGCAATGGACCCTTACAAAACAAGGGACGCTGACTGCTGCCAGCACAGGAGAAAAAAAAAAAAAACGTTCCCTAGTTTTTTGCCACAAGAGGGGTTCCGTGTGTCGGGCGCGTACCCTGCTGAAGGTAGATCGATAAGAAGAAAAAAAAAAAAAACTATTTTGCACGCTTGACGGCACACGTCGCCCATTCGGCGCCCCTTTGTTTGAGCGCTCATTTGGGCCTGTCAACCGTGTCGGCAGCAGCCCCGATATCGCCGCTTAAGTGAAGACCTCTGTTGACGCGAATGCAGCCATAGACGCGTCTCTGCGCACAGGAGGACCGTTTCTGTGTGGAAGGGCCTCGCGTCTCGTACGTCTCCCCGCGAAAACGCCGCCAGTGCCGTAACAGCGTCGCATGTGCAGCGCGTGTTTTCGAGAGTGAACCTATCGCGGTATCGACCTAGAAAAGCGTTGCTGTCTGCACTTCCGATGAAGAAGTTGTTCAAAGGAGGTTGTGCTGCTTCCTATATAGTTACCGTGCAGGTGAAGTTGCGCAGCCTCAACGAGGCGCGTGTATATATAGGAAAGCTGGTCGCGCGCACGGGCTCATGCTCGGACTAACAGGTCGGCGAACGGGGTCGAATGTGCCGCGAGCACGTCCACGACGAGAGACGTAAAAGGATGCGGTAATCCAGGGCCGTGTGAATGCCTCTCGAATGCTGATAGAATAACTTGCGCGCATCCTGTGTGCGCGATCGCACATCCAAACTCTGTGCCTCGTCGCACTGTGCAGTTCAGGTTCATTTCCACCTACTTGTTTCGCCGAAGGACAACGTGCAACCTTTGTCAAAAGCGCACGGCCCCACTCCGCGCCTTCACCGCGCGCACACACAGGCTACGTGGAGCCCGTGTAGTTTTAACAAAGACTGTGCACATTTGTTTTGAGGAATCGCGTTGAAGCATTTGAGCAAATTGAGCTAGGTTCTGTGTTCCGAGGAGAGGACTACTTTTTGTGTTGCGCGTTTTCGTCGTGATCCGGTTGTAGCTGCAGTTGGGCAGTTTCGAAAATTCTTGCTCTGTGAGATACTCCGTAGGAGAGCGCTCCATATTAATCTGGATTGATTGAAGGGTCACCGAGATACGGCGAAATATTTGAGCTGCGCTATTAAATCGACCTACTGCAATGCCACAACAGCCACTCTTACTGTAAGACGAGTGAGCCAGAAGTAGTGCGCAAAAAATAAATAAAAATAAAATGCGGGGTCATTTCCACGTCGTCGTGAAGTCCCCGCACCAGCCAGTCGGGACGTCGTAGATCTCGGTGACAGCTGCTCGGACCTATTTTAAGTTGTAATTGGTAAAGATGGGCTGTACACGTTGTAATCTAAGAGAGCCAACGACCGAACTTGACAAGTTTAGAGAAACATCCACTGAGCCAGAGCGGCCGAAATTCGAACTTTGAATTCCGTGACGTCACGCTGACATACGTCATGCTGGCGTTTCGGCGCGAAGATTGGATCATTTTCTGTTCTGATAATCGAAATATTAAAGCAAAATAACCAAAATAGTTTCGAAGGAACACGGAATCAAACTAAACTAGCTGACTCAGCTAGTGTTTCTTTTTCATTGGCGTGCCTTCAACAGGCGCACGCCCAGAGCTCGGTACACGGGCGGGTTTGCCCTCCTCCCCCATAGAAACGCGGCCGTCACTTAAAGGCGGCGCCCCTGGTTTGGAAGATGGCGATAGGCAGAGCGACACGTGGGGCACTCTACGCGAAGAAAAGAAAGCTTTCGGCAGAGATGTGCCGTTGCTCATGAAACGAAGCTTTATCCTTAGTTAGGGGGGCTTCACCTTACTGTACGTCTTATTGAGGCGAAGCCTACTCTAACGACCCTCTGGGCTGCGCACGTACAGACATTTTCGAAACCGTGATCATGTTCTCACGTTGCCGGCCATCGCTTTTGAAAGGAAACAGCGCTGATGACGGGTCAAAACAAGGAGGCGCAAGAAAGTGCGCCGTCTGCCTGATCAGGTTACTGCAGGCCGTCGCTTGCAATGTACGATAGGCAAATTACCCGTGTGATCCTTTAAGAAATGGCAAATCATATCGGTGTTTAATGCCCAGCAGCAGCGCTCTCACACGAGTGTTCTTTTTTTCGGGGGTCTTGGCAATGTATAAGCACCAAGTTCCGCAATAGGACAACCTCGCGAGAACAGTATGGGAAAGGATGCTATGTGACGTCTTTTCACGGGTTCCACAGGTGCATGTTCTTCGTTATAGCGAGGTGTGACTTATAACAAGATAGGTTTTCGATTGTCGGAAGTGAAGGCCCTGCAGCTAGGAGCGGAGTACAGCAGCTCTGGGACGCCGGTCACGATTCTTCTTCCATTTTTTTTTTCCGTTGTATAAATACAGCTTGTAATGATAGTTGTGCAAAATACCAGTGTATTCGTGTTGAAGTGCGTTCATTCACTACTGCAATCACTGGCCGTAAAAGCTGCCACCGACTGCTACGCACTCGAGCGATCTCGTATATACTGTTTGAAACAGGTTACGTGCGGCGAGCGTCGACGCCAAGGTTGGTCATAGCCCAAAGAAGGCCGACAAGCGGCAGCGTGGCCAATTAGGTTTGCTCATGTGCAGGAGTCAGCGAGTGACCCTATATTGCCGTGTGCCAGTCTGTTTCTGCGATTAATTCTGCCCGTACGGTTGCTCAAAAAACTTCGGTGACTTAATTCGTAGCTGCTGAAGGATTAGCAGCGGTGTCAGTCCTGTCCGTGTGCACGAGGCAAACTTCCGTTATTCTTGGCTGCCGATACGCAGGGGTACCAAACCAGCGATGCTTTTTTCTTCCCCCTCATAGATGTGTTAGGCCTTTTAGTTAGAGCTATCTCCTTTCTCGCCGTCTCGCAGATGCCATCAGCGAGAGCAACCCGCGCGTCATAGACGACTCGCGTGCCCGGAAGTTGGCCAGCGACCTCAAGCGGTGCACCTACTACGAGACGTGCGCCACGTACGGGTTCAACGTCGAGAGGGTGTTCCAGGACGGTGAGTGCCGTCTCCGCCTTTTACGTGTTCCCCCGTGCATTGCACGTGGCTCAGCCCGTCGCATGGTGTGCGCGCGCATTTCTTGTGCTTAGGGGAACAATGCAGAGTCCCCTAACTTGTGGCCGCCGTCACAAATTCGAAAGCACCTTTCTTAACGCGCGCATGTGCGACTTTTTACGTGTTCGCGTGATCCAGATAGCTTTTATTTACGTCCTTTTGAATGTTGCAGCCATGCGGTAAAGTGACGAGTGAAGCTCTCAGTTACATGGCTTTATTGCAGTAGAGCGGCAACCGAAGCGTCAGTGCTCGTGATCACCCGTGGCCATCGCGGTGGTGACGCGCTCCCCGATTTCGGCAGGGTTCTGTTCGTGTCTCAAAACAACCCGCCCTTTGGGAGGCGATCGAGAGCTTAATTCTTTCTCGTGTTTGCCATGCCCGTCGCGCATGCGTGAGTTGCTAGAGCAATCTGGGTACTGTTGCTAAGGGCTTTTGCTTTTCAAGAGCTGCCTTTTGCCTAGGTACTATGAAGGACGACGCGCTAGTGCGCAGCTTAGACCAACTGCAACGAAATTTCGGTCCGCGTAGTAAAGAAGCTTAGTTTAAGATAATGTAGGCTCCGTGCAAAATTTCTAGTTTAATATACGAGCGGAAGCGTCGCGAAAAGCTCGCAGAAATACAAAAATGATACTGATAAAAAGAAAAATAGCCGCCATTACCCCTCGCTGGAAATGACGTACGACCTAACGCGCGACTCCTTGGACATGACTTTCGGAGTCTTGGAGTCGACGCCGCAGAGTAGCGTAGATACCGTGGCCGCCACGGGTTGCCGCGACGAGCCTTCTCCCCGTCCTTTGAATTTATCTCCCCGCAGGGACATCGAGGCACCCACTCTATCTCGCCGTGCGAGACTCTGGCTACCGCGTGCTCTGATTGGTTTCGCTGGTTCTCTTCTCCGGGCGAGGTTACGCGATCCAGCGCGAGCACCCGGCGCCCGCGGCGCGCAAAAATATATCGCGGTCGCGGCTTGGTGGGACTAGCATAGCGATACCACCAGGCGCACGCTAGGCGTCTGCTTAAATTGCTGCTAGAAAAAGAAAAAAAAATGCATCATGTAACCGCACCAAAAAACAAGGGACAAAGAAGGAACACACAAGACAGGCGCGGAACTTCAACTCAGTTGAAGTTCCGCGCCTGTCTTGTGTGTTCCTTCTTTGTCCCTTGTTTTTTAGTGCGGTTACATGATGCATTCCATTAACGACCACCAACTAGCCCGCTTATCCCTGTTAAAAAAGAAAAAAAAAGCCAGCTATACTATTATCTGTCCTGCAGCTTTGCCAAGCTTGTTTCATTGTTATATACTCCTCATTTATAACTAATTTAGCCAAAGTGAAATTTAGTTGCAGTTGGCCTCTAAGCTTCAAAGGGTAGAGATTGTTGCTAGTCAGTGCTCTTCTTATTTTAAACTCTAAACTTCCTTACAAATGGCATCGCAGCGGCCAGTGCAGACTCTGCAATGGCGATTCAGCAGTTTTTTTTGTCATCGATGGTTGCACCACATCTCTGGGGCGCATGTAACGTAAGGCTCGACGCTTGCTTGCAGTGCACCTTTGGTGCTCGCTATTTGGCCGGCATGACTGCTGCCAGTGCCAGGCCCATCGATGACGGGTAGCACGCCCACTGTAAGGCTTAGCCCGTCGACGACCCGTATGCATTTGAAAATGGTATTAAGACACCTTTGGCCTAAAGGTGCAAATGGAGGCAAAATTTTAAATATAGCGATATTTCAAAGAAGGTATATTGAACACGCGAGTCGAACCGAGGACCTTGCAGTCATGAGCCCAATGCGTTTGGGTGGCGCCATGAAACGCGAACAGGGATCTACATTAGGGAGTATTTATCTGTCGTCGTGTAAACTTGCATAGCAGCTCGCTAGGCACAAGCGAATCGAAGCATGCCCTCGTCTGTGGTGCTTAGGTAAAGGCAGATTTAGATTTCGAGAAGCAAAATCCCCCAGGTTCCTCTCTCGCAACTGAGCAAGCGCACAAGTGTTGGGCAAACGCAAGAAACACGCTCTTGTGCTTGTTAGTCACGGCCTCGCCTTCATTATTGTAAAGACAACAACAAAGAAAATGACATTAATTATATCAGAAAGCAAAGCCCTCTGTCTTGATGAGAACAACCCTTTCTTATTACTGGCTGTGCTGCTGCTACTAACACTTTCTTCTGTCTAATTACCTAAACATTAATTAATAATGAGCTAATGTTTAAATATCTACAGAGGTTCCACAGCTACCTCAATTATCCACAAGAAAAGTAGGAAGATACGTATAAAGAAAGGGGTCCAACAAGGAGACACTATCCCTCCTCTCTAATGCTATTCACTGCGTGCTTGGAAGAAGTATTCAAGCTATTAAACTGGGACCGCTTAGGAGTGAGGATCAACGGCGAATATCTCGGCAACCTTGAATTTGCAGATGACATTGTCCTGTTCAGCAATACTGCAGATGAGTTAGAACAAATGATTGAGGACCTTAACAGAGAGAGTATAAGAGTGGGCTTGAAAATTAATATACAGAAGACAAAGATAATGATCAATAGCAGGGCAAGGGAACAAGTCAGGATCGCCAGTCAGTCCCAAGAGTCTGTGAAGGAGTGCGTTTACCTAGGTTAATTACTGACAGGGGACCCTGATCATGAGAAGGAAATTTAGAGAATATGGGTTGGAGCGCATGCGGCAGACATTGTAAGATCCTAACTGGAAGCTTATCATTATCATTAAGAAGAAAGATGTACAATTAGTGCATTCTACTGGTGTTGACATATGGGGCAGAAACTTAGAAACTGACAAAGAAGCTCGAAAAAGTGTTAAGAACCACGCAAAGACCGATGGAACGAAGTTTGCTAGGCATAACGTTAAGAGACTGAAAGAGAGCGGTTTGGATCAGAGCAAACGGGCATAGAAAATATTCTAATTGACATCAAGAGAAAGAAATTGAGCTGGGCAGGTCATGTAATGCATAGGTTAGACAACCAGTGGGCCATTAGGGTTACAGAATGACTGCCAAAAGAAAGGAAGCGCAGTCTAGGATGGCAAAAGACTAGGTGGGGTGATGAAATTAAGAAATTCACAGGCGCTAGTTGGAATCGGTTGGCACAGGACAGGGGTAATTGGGGATCGTAGGGAGAGGCCTTCGTCCTGCAGTGGACATAAAATAGGCTGATGATGATGATGATGAATGTTTAAAATTATGATGCCACAGCTTTTTCATTGTAGAAGACAATTGAAAACATAAATATTGTCTTCTGACTGCTGTCCTTAGCATGTTTTTTTTTTGTCATGTTTGGAGGACAGCCTGCAGTATTAAATAAAGGCCGCTTGACAGCTGGCCTGCACACCTCAAAAGTGCAGTGCTCTCAGACCTGCTGCGAATGGAGAGGGTCATAGTCACTCCTGTCGTTTACCCGTACCTTGTTGAATTTCCTCACAAACACTCCATGCCTGTCCATTCTGTCACATGGATATGTGACAGTGCGTGTACCATGACACGGCCGCTTAAGCTACGTAGCCAACAGGCTTCACATTGCCTTGAACTACGTGCACGTGACAGCCTGTGATAATAATGACGGTGTCTGCTGGAGCACAGTACGACTTTCACTCTGTTGTGCCACATAAAGCCAGCTGCTGACACAAGTATAGCAGCTGCTCTCTGGACAGGTGACAAGTCATACTTGTCCCATCCAAGTGAAGGGCATAGTTAGTATGGCACCATTCATGCTTGAGTCCTGCTTTCCTTCAAAATTTCATTTGTGTGGCTTATGCATGTTCTATGCACAAGCCACACAAATTTTTCTAATGTATATTTTTATGTATATCACAAGCAGAACAAACTACAACACTTCAGCAAGGCCACAGATCAGTGGACACCTTATTGAACTTGTACAACTCATTACAATGAGTGGAACTAAATGTGTAATACGGAGATTTACTGTTCCATTGTGAAAGGTTCTAATTCTTTCAGTAGTCATTGAACCTCGTGTCTGCCATTGCTTCTTGAATGTATATATGTTGTTTTTTATGGTTTTTCTGTGCGAAATACTGCCTACTTAGTTTAATGCGACTTCAGTACTATGTAGAAGTTTATTTCTGAAAAATTCGGACCCTAACTGCGACCTTCCTCTCCACCCACGTGCAGCATGCCAGAGGATTGTCCAGATGCGCATGGCCTCAGCATTGACGCCCAACAACTCCCGGCCGAGCACACCCGTTGGTGTCGGTGCAGGGAGAGCCACTGCCCACTTTGGCATTGCCAGCAATGGTTATGCCCGGGAGCAGCAGCCACAAAGTGCGGTTCCTACCTCCAATGCCACGGCAACACTGGTAAACAGCTACAACGCCCTCCATGGCGGTGCTGTCAACACGCCAACTACGAACATCAACCAGACCTCGCTTAAGGTGAGCCACAGCCAGTCCTGGTTCACAGAGCAAATGAGCCACGCGAAATCGTGTGACTTTGCTGAGTAAGACTTCGAGGGACATTTACATGACTCAATGCGCTGAGCTTATCAGATGCCTGTGCGTTATGACATCTTAAATGACCCCTCACCAGGTGTTGTTACGTGCGCTCTAAGGAGTGTTCTACCACAATAATTTTTCAAATTAGTTGATTAATAATAGCAGACATAGAGATATATCGAGTGTCGCGAACCCATGATTTCAGGAGGCAAGTGTCACCACCAACATAGACACTCTCTCCTCTTGCTACGCTGCAAGAGAAATTCCTTCCTAGGACTCTCCCATACCGGAGCCCGAAGATCACGTGACAGATACGTCATGGGCCCCGCCTTCTTTTTTTCCTCTCTCACTTGTTTGTTGAATGGTGCACTTCCAGTGACTGTTTCGTGTGCAAGCTGTTGCGTTTGTCACATTTTGTGCAGCAGACGATTTTGTACGCTCTGCATGAGCACAGCTGACCAGCGCTATACAGTCAGGGCCACAGCCACGAGCACTGAGGCAAATGCGAGGGGGATGAAGGGCACGACTGTGGCATTAGAACACGGCAGAGAATGGCAGGTAGTTTCGTTCTCTGGGTGCGCAACTACATGACATGGGAACAAGCAGATAAAATGGAAATGTACCGTATTTACCCGCGTATAACCCGCCCCTGCGTATAACCCGCACCCCTAACTTTGAACTCGGCGGAAAAAAAAAAAAAAAACTCGCGTATAACCCGCACGTTTACCTGAAAAAAAAAAATGAGTGCTAGAAAGATGCAACTCACACTCAGTGATCATTTCGTTTTCAGAACATTTATTCAAACGACCGCCACCACGTCACTGGTTATCCGATTCTTAATCGTCGCCGCTCTCACTATTGCCATCCGAAGCTTCATCGCCACTCTCAAAGACGTAGTCGTCCTCGGAACCATCCAAACTATTACTGATCGCACATTTTTTAAAGCTTTTCCACACCAAATCGGCCGGTATCGCTTTCCACGCATCCACGATCCACTGGCACAGCAATGGAATATCAGGCCTTCGCACGCGTCCCGTCGGTGTGAGGGCGTAAATGCCGTCGGCCATCCACTGGGCATACAGCCGCTTCACGTGTGCCTTGAACGGCTTGTTCAGGCACACGTCGAGTGGCTGTAGCATGGACGTCATGCCGCCAGGTATTATGACGAGGTCGGTGCTGGTCTCGGCAAGGCGAGCCTTCACCGCATCAGTGCAGTGGCCTCTGAAGGAATCTAGTACGAGCGTCGACCGGCGTGCCAGCAAGGCACCTGGTCTTCGCTCCCAGATTACTCGAAGCCAGTCACCGACTAGGCCACTGTTCATCCACGAATTTTCTTCCGCACGCACAACGATTCCTGGGGGCAGTGGAATGCTAGGTAGCGTCTTGCGTTTGAAAATGACATACGGGCGCAGTTTCGTGCCGTCAGCCAAAGCGCATAGCATGACTGTGCAGCGCAGCTTGGCATTTCCGCCGGTCAGCACGCTGACTGATTTGGAGCCCTTTTTTTCCATGGTCGTGTCCATCGGCATCTCAAAGTACACAGGTGTTTGATCAGCATTTCCCACCTGAGACAGCAAATAGCTGTGCTCCTTCCGAAGTGCGATCACATATCGTTGAAAGTTCAACAACTTTTCCTCGTAGGCTTCAGGAAGCCGCTGGCACATGGTTGTTCGCCGCCGCATAGAAAATCCATGTCTTCGCATGAAGCGCTGAAGCCATCCACGGCTTGCACGAAACTCACGTGGAATGTTCAATTCCCGGGCCAACTTCAGGGCTTCCATTTGCGCCATCTCAGTCGAAACAGCGTGGCCACGACTTCTCTGCTCCTCAATGAACTTCGCAAGCTGAGTCTCGAGGTGGGGGTACGCGCCAGTCTTCGGACCCCGAAACGCTCGCCTGTCCCGGTTCGTTGCTTCGAGACTCTCTTTTTTCTTCCTCCAGTCGCGAATGCACGACTCGTCGACGTCATGCTGTCTTGCAGCAGCTCTGTTGCCGATTTCTTCGGCAGCGGCTATAATCTTTAGCTTCTCTTTCGCTGTGAAACACTGCCGTCGAGTCGCACTCATGATGCCAAAACAAAGCAGGCAAACAGTGCAAACTGGGGTAAGTACACTAAACAGCGCCTAACGCGAGGCTCAACAATGCTGGCCTTTCGTTGGCCCTTCATCGGCTTGACAAGCGTCGATGACGATGGGGATGGCGGACTACACAGGGAGGCCGCCGCACATTGCGGTGAAGCCGACCCCCCCCCAAGGAAAAAATTCGCAGATAACCCGCACCCCCACTTTTTAAACGCGTTTTTTCACATTTTGGTGCGGGTTATACGCGAATAAATACGGTATGTTTCTTCGTACTGTACGAGGTACAACAAAAACATGCACTTTCACTTTTTATGTTTCATTATTTCTATAAACTTTATTTCATCTACTGAGGCAACAAATAAAACCAAATAACTGATGTTGCCTTGAACAATTCTCGAGGTCACATGTCAATGTGAGTGATGTCACAGTACTGCCATGTACGTGGGTGCATTTGTGTGATTGACGTCCACTCTCCGGTTGGGTGAATACGGTGCCCACGAGGAGGAGGACAAACGTCGTTTGGTTTGAAAATTAGGCACTTTCAGTGGTGCATTGGGATGTACATAGCAGACACGATCGTTAGCGTGCATTGTATGCACTGCGCTTGTCAGCTCAAGATGGCCAGATTTGGTGAAGGGCCCTTTAATGCACATGTGTCTTCATTGCATCTGTAGTGGCAGGAAGAATGGGACAGCTTTACTTTTGAATGCAGTGTTGAATATATTCCTCGTGTAGCTTCAAGTTGAACTGGCTCTAAAATTTATACTGAACATTTGACTGCACTAACATTGATATATTAATCTTCCATTGGCTTTCATGCCACCGTATCATGACTTCTTTCGAGAGTATGTATGCCCTCAGAATGCTATTACACAGCCATTAATAAAATTAGTTGCGAGTTGGTGCTCTGTGGATTTCTTCTTTTCCTTTGCTAAGCTTGTGTGCCACGAACATTGATGTCCTTGTTTCTCCTTTCCTTTCATGGCCTTTGCAACTACACCCTTGCCATCAGTGCTCTTGACCTAACCCTTAAAGAAGATTACTATTTCCCTCAAAATTTGTACGAGCACAGTCATACGAAAAGTTAATTTGTTTAATTGACCTTCACTGGGATCTCTTGAAAGTTTATTGCTGGGAGGCTCATTGTCAGGAAGGGTTAGGCGTCTCTCCAGCTCAGTTTCTTCTGATGTAAAGGAAATCGACTTGAGCTGTCTATCGAATGCCTACGTTCCTTTGCCATGCATTTTCTTGCCAAGATTTCTCAGCCAGTTGTCTTATCTCGAAATGTAATGTGCTTGCACATCATAACTGTGTTCTAAAAATGATTTAGGCTAAAGTTATTAATATTTAAGACTAAATAGCCTATTATAAAGAGTAAATCTGCAATTAAAATGACAACCAAAGCATGTAGTGCAGTTAGGGGATGGTTAGGCAGCTGTCACACTCCACCCTCCAAGGGCACAGGACAGAGCGAAATCAGTTTTCCTGTGGAATAGTCATTAAGCACATGAGCCCAGTGGCAGAAAGCACTCCAGGAATGCAAGAGTTGAAGATATTTGTTCACCCTCAAATCTGTCCTGCTGTTTTGCTTTGAGTGGTAACAACAGAACTGCTATGGCTAATTACTTTGTGCAGTAGGAAAGGCTTTTGCTGTTCACATGCAGTTCTGCATCATGAAGTGGCAATAAACCAGTGCAGAAACTTTTTGTACGGTGGTGCTATGTGTGACGTGTTTCCTCGATTGTGTTAAAATACTTAAAATACTTAAAAAATGGTGTTAAAAATACTTGAACTGTCTCACTCCTCCCACCTTTCTCCTAGTGTTTTGAGCAGTGTGAGAGGGAGCACATGGCAGACAGCCTCAAACCCAACTTATGTTAGTACTAACATGCAATCAATTACTGTGAAAATTAAAGCGGAAGATAAAAGGGCCCCTTAAACCACTCTGAGCTAGAAAACTTGTTATATAGTGGCAGGTGTGTACCAGTCTACAATGAATGTACAGCCACCACAAGGATTTCTTCAAATGACGCCGAAATGGCAAAGCTGCAGGAATTTTATCAATGGCTACATGGCTGCCGAGGTTTCTAGCTTGTCTTTGCTAACCCCCTCACAGGTGCTCACTCCTCCTTTCCGCGTACCCTCAACAGCTCCATCAAGTGCAGCAAAAGCTACAGGTTGCATCAGCATGCCAGAAAACTTCCATTGTCCACTCCTAATCACATGGTGGTGACTGAACGGAAGCTTCAGGGAAGGATCAGTGACATTTCCAGCGACAATTCACTTTCCATATTTATTTCACACACACGCATGCGGGCATTGTTGTGCACAAGGTGAGGCGTAAGGGAGGAGTGATTAACCACTGTGGCATGCGTGCACGTTTCATAGGGAGCATGGTAAATTTCCATGATGTCATGCGCGGCGGTGCACGTGAGGGCCGTCCGAGGAGAACGGAGGCTTTTCGCGGGCACAGAAGAAGAGGCTGCACACAGAGGTGAAATCCAGGTTGGTAGGCTAGTAGTGCTTTTGCACTAAAACAGCCCACTGTGCTGGAAAGCTCATTGATATTCGTCCAGTGCATATCTCACTTTGGCTTACTTAAACTCGGCACCCGTAAGGAAAGGCTGGCTCTCCCGTAATTGATAGTAAATGTAAGCATGATATGGCAACCAGCAAAGCAGATTGGTTGAATATGGTAGTAGCCACATTCTTAAAATGGGTGTACAGCACATTTGCAACAGCACACAACACAGCACCATGCCATACTGTGCATTGGTCTATATGGACACTGCCCAGCTAGAACAAGAAAACCGGCTCAAGGAGGCACGACAGGCAACGAAGGATGCCAGGGAGACAGCAGAGCGTACTTCCCAGCTAGAAAATCACCTGAAGGAGGTGCCATGCAGCATGGCGCCATCTCTCAAGGCAATGCAAAACCTGTGCCACATAACTCGCGGACCGCTGGCGTTCAAAAGAGCACAGGCAACCCTGTCTGAGAACCAAAAGATGGCAATGTATGGTGGCCTGTATCTGCCTTTCTAGCGTTGCTATTGGAAATGAGAAATAAAACTTCAGTGTACTAGAAGTTACAGCTTACTTGAGTGATATTGTGAACAAACATTAGGAAGAACTTGGAAGCAGTATTTCTTGTAACTTGTTTTTGGGCAGTAACTAGCGTATGTAATGCACTCTTGTACAAAGGGTTGGGCACCAGAGACTACATTTTCTTACGTTTTGACTGGTTGCTTGGATGATCTCATTTTGTTCTCGCAACTTGCCCAGATGTACTCATTTGAGTGCCTGGATAATGACTCTGGCTTTTGCCTCAAGGTCACTGGAAGGTCGCTGACAATGGGAGCTAAAAGCATTTCATGCTTAAAATCTCAGTTGTAATGGTATTGTCACACGAAGCCAGAAGACAGTCAAGCCAACGAAACCATGAAGCAAATTAGCTGTTCTTTTAGTTGATGAGTAAAAAAGGGAAATTAAAGTAGACAAAAGGACAACTTGCCATTGGTGGAAGCTCATCCCACATCTAATTTCTCATGATACATGTGATGCAATATGAAGTGAGCTGCACTTGCAGTTGTGCCTTAGTCGACTTTGTTTTGGGTGCTTGTGTATGGATAATAGATCTAGCTGTGTAATTGATCACTTTGTTCTTCTTGCTTGTAATGTTGCTGTGTCATGTGCATAGATAGCCTTTTATCTTGCTGCCGTTGGCACTGCCATTATGAGGTTTGAATTTGCTAACTGAGGCATGGTAAATGTACAACAAAACACAAATACATGAGGGACGTCTGGATCCTTAGCATCACGTTTATGTATGTATCAATACATAAACAATAATAGGTGCGTGTTTAGATAAAATAGCTATGAAATTTTTTTCATTAATGCAGGTAGCACACATCTTGTATTCCAATTGCATCTTTGACACAAAACTACAACTTTGCAACTTGTAATACAGTTCTTCGTAATAATGTTTCTGTATAACAAAAGATCACCAATGATAATGATACTCCCTAATGCGAATATTGAGTACACTTGTTTAGGTGTTTTAAATTTGCGATATATTGGGGCAAAAAATCTGATTCCGAACGCCAGGGTCCTGTTGGTGGCAGCGCTGAGCCTCTGCTCGGGCAGCTTGTTTAGCAGCAGTGGTAGATGAAGCATTACCACCGGTTGCATCACTCATTGTTCAGAAAGAAAGCATGAACACGGGAACACGGGGCGAGCGCATAGCGCATTCTCTAGCGGCGCTTTGTTTGCACGCTAGCCGCATGTCTGGTTGCCGCTGTGGAGGGCGTCTAGTGCAGCACTTCACTTTTCTCCTCACCCTTTCACCATACTCTCCTCATCCGCTTTCCCTCCTCGCTCTCTCATCACCATCGCAGTCTTTCGTCGCTTGCTGCCCCCACATTCGCTCTTTCATCCTCTGGTGTGCTCATTCCCTCAGTTGCACCGAGGGACGCCGACGCGCAACACAGGAACGGGTGCCTCAGAGCTGCTCTATAAAAAGCTTTACATTGCTTTACCGGGACAGGAAGACTGATCCACAAAGTACAACCAATGCTAGATAGCTGCCTTTTCCCACATACATATTTTACTAGTGGCTGCAAGAAATTACCAGCTTTCTTGCCTCATATTCGAAACTGGGAAGACATAAAAACTGAACGGTGAAGTGCATGAGTTCCTCTTGTCTTTCAATCTGCTGCAGTAGCTCAGTGGCTATGGCTCGTAGCTGCTAAGCTCAAGGGCGCGGTTTTTGATCCCGGCTGTGGTGGCCGCATTTCTTTGGAAGTGAAATACAAAAACACACTTGTGCACTTGGATTTCAGTGCACATAAAAATTGCCAGGTGGTCCAAACTAATCCAGAGTCCAAAATCGACACTACGGCATGCCTGATAATCGGGTTGTGGTTTTGGCATGTAAAATTCCAGAATTTAATTTGGGTGCCTCTTTCTCGCAGGAGAGCCACCTGCGCCAGATCCGCGACTGCATCACTGCGGGCACCTCGGTACAGAGAGAGATCCAGAAGTTCGAGAAGAGTGGCACTCCAACCACGGCCCCACTGCAGGCTTCGGAAGCCATGCCGCCCCCATCGGCGGCCAGTGGTAACAACCGGGACCGCCCGGAGTTTGTGACGCCTTGCTCGACACCAACGACGGCACGCAAAACTCGCCGAAGGTCCAACTTGTTCACGGTGCGTGGAATGCTTGAGCAGAAGCTTGGTCGCTTGTCAATCACTAAGCCCAAACAATCTGCCTTCCTGTTTTGTTTTCTCTTTTTTTTTTCATTCTATGGAGGGTCAGCGAGCACAGCTTTTGATTTCTCATTCCTGCCATGAGGCTCGTGGGCTCTGGAATTCTGCTGCTATAAACGCAAAGTCGTGGGTTTGACTCCTGGTCGTGGCAGCTGCATTCCGATGGGAATAGAATGCAATAATGGGCACATATTTTAATTTAGATCCATGCTGAAGAACCATAACTGGCCAAATAATCTGAAGCTTGACCCCGTGGCCCCCACACCGCCAACTTTGGAAGTGAAACTCTATGATTTGTTTACTTTTTTATTATTTCTAAAATGTCTGCATGTTCGAATTGCACTGGTGCATGAGGCAAAGCTTTTATTTCTTTGTTTACATTTTTTTTATCGTAAAAGGTGTAACTGTTGACCTAGAGGTTGCATATAGTCAGATTATGGTGCAGTACAAAGTGTTTAGGTTACAGAGTTGTCCTGTATTCCACTATATTACTGCTGATTGTTTGCTATAATTATGTTGTTCAAAACACTTGTGGGCGATTTTATATGGTGCACGTGAGTGCATGCCCTTCCTCTGTGACAGTGAAAGATTAGCAGCGATGTTAGAATAAGTGTAAATAAAGTAAAACTAGCCCTGAAGCATGCTGCCATCGTCACTGTGTGATTGGTTCTGTTCTCCATGCAGCCCTTGAAGAAAGCAGATGAAGAGAAGAGGCTTCGCAATGGGGAGATGGGAAGTGGCCGAGTGATTCCTGTGCGGCAGGTAGGTGGACACAACTCGTCAGGTCACCGGGGCTAGTACTATATAAACCGCTTTCATAATTTGCAACTGCGCTTCACTGCAGTGCACAATTGCCCAACTAATTAATGGCATCACGAGTAATCGTTCCAATGGAGGCAGTGTCAGCAGCACATGCTGAGATTTGTCTATTGCGTGTGGTTTCATCATGAGAGCCACATCTACACTTTTCCATGCCATAATACAAGCACACTGAACTTGTATATGCTGTTTGTAAAAATGACTGTGCTGCCATTAGTTGGGCAGACTGTCTTGCAGGAAGGTTAACTTTACAATTATGAAAAGGGTTTATTGAATTGTCTCGTGAGGGCACTAACGAATAAAAGGAGATCTGTCAAAGTAAAGTGAAAGTGAAAGAAAAAAAGGCTCGGACTGCATGGACTTTTTACTCCTAGCTTTCTGTGCTGATTTCACATACTGTTGCTGGTATTGTGGCTCGAACGTCTTTATAACGAAGTGCTTGGTGGGGCCTCTGACATCGTTCGTTATACAGGTCACTTCGTTGTAAAGGCCGTACACAGCACAGCCTCACAGTGGAAATGGGAGAAAGTTATTTAATCATTATACAGGTCATTTTGTTGTAGAGGCACTTGACTGTACCTGTACGTCTTTGCTTCTATTATGCAGCCTTACATGGCCTCCATTGCGAGTTTTGGTTTTCAGGGTCACGGACTCAGTTTACTGTTTCATGAGAGATGTAAAGCTGGGTGACTTGGCAATTTGGGGATCCCTAATTCAGCTTCATAATTGAAAGCTGGTAATTGAGTTCACAATTGAGAACTTTAGAAATAAGAGCCGAGGCTAAAGGGCAAGTTACAATCCAGTGCAGTGCGGATGCACGCCACACGTGACGCAGTACCGCTTTGCTGGTGGAAAGTGCACGCTCATGTAGTCTAGCGTCGGTGCAGTCAGCGCGCTTTGGCACGGTCAACGCGGGTATAGAACATGTCCTATCTCACGCCAAAGCTGTCAGACCAGAGTGCATTGTGCGCTAGCTTGGCTGGCCGGCAATCTGCAGGCTTACTGTTCGGGTGCACAGAGGAGAGCATCTTGAGTTTGCGCCTTCGCCAAACAAAAAGTGCTCGCACGCCGCACACTCGTGCACGTGAGCTGCAGCAACAGCTGATCGTTGTGCTGTTGCAGGACATGTTTAATGCACCGAACTACACAGATCGCAAATCATTTTATCCTCTCATCTTACTTATGTCGCAAACTCCCCCAACTTCCTTAACCCTGTTCATAACCAAGTATGTACAGTACTGTTACTTTTCGCCTGTTCTGGGGCCTGAGCAGCTGTGGCATTCTGCTGCTGAACAAAACGTTGTGGGTTCGATTCCTCGTCTGAGTGCTCACACTCTGGCATTGGCAGAGCCCAGTGTGGTAACCATGCGTACATTGGCATGTTGGGCTGCATGAAGGAGCCTTGGGCCCTCGACTGGGACACCTCCTCTCATTGCTCGAGTGTTTCTCTGGAATGGCAGGTATTGAGTTCAGTCACTGCAAAGTTAAGTAGAGGCGTGTACATAGATTTTCTTTTTTCGGTGATTGTTTTATCACCAGCTCACTACTGTTACAAAGTCATTGCTTGGCGCAAGATACACCTGCACGCATTGAGAAGGAGAACCGAGGCGCCTGATTTTTGTTGATCACACTCATGTGAAGCCCACAGATAATGAAGCCAAGGAACGCATTACAGGAAGTTATTTGTTGTTTTAATTGAAGCATACAAATGATAAAGGGAAATGAGACGACGGAAAAAATGTAAGACAGAACTTTGTCGAATGTTGTGATCAATTCTACAGTTGAAATTCGATTTAACAAAGTAATACTCTCGCTCGTATTATTTTGTTAAATTAGGAAGTTCGTAAAATTGAGAAAGGGATTTTTAGGCCCTTCAAAATCTGAAATTGTAACGTCACTACACTCAAAAGCTTCCGCAGCCTTGTGTTTGCTACTGACCTTCGCATTTCTTGCTTACACTTGTGACAGCCTGAATTATGTCCGCCTTTTCTTCGAGGAAGAGCACTTTCCTTTTCTTACGGAGTTTTGCTGTAGTCGTGCACATTCTGGGACATACGTGAGCACCAGGAATTCTGCTGGAATGTAAGCTATGTCATGTATAAATAACCGATGTTCTTGACTTGTGAATCGGATTTGAACGACCGACGACTGCCTGCTGCTATTGTTGTGCTTTGTGTCTGAAGCTTGTTTTGCTGGGCACAAGCTCGTCCAATAAAGAGTTAAATTTTTTACTAGCGCTTTTGGCAGTTCTATTCTTCACCATCACTACAACGTTGCGATAGGATGTACCACCTTACCGTCGTTGCGGTGTTTTCAGATGCACTTTTGTCTTTTGCCGCCCACCCAGGGGTACCTGTACAAGAAGAGTCTCAAGGCCCTGAACAAGGAGTGGAAGAAGAAATACGTCACCCTGACGAGCGACGGGAGGCTCACCTACCACCCTAGTCTCCATGTGAGATGGCTTCCTTTAATGCAACTGCCCCTCTTTTACGAATGTGGCCGATATGCGAAGTGTTGCAGAAATAGGACCGTGTACACGTGACCCATACCGTGAAACCAGTGACTTTTTTACACTCAGTGTTGTGCAGAGGTAGCATGTTGCAGTGAGTCTAGTTTAATACCATGTTTGTGGGGCATTACTTAGCAGTTTTGTCCACAATAAATGTGAAGTCGTCGTCGGCAGTGGCAACGCAGCTCTCAAAACATAATTGTTCCACCACAAACAAACAGTGCTGCCATCTGTCATGGCTACAGCAAAAACAAGGGATTCATCTTGAATAAGTCGGTGGCATCATAGGAAGAATCGCGTATACGTACGTGATGCTCCTATTTCTGCAGTGCTCAGTATGTATACCACAAACAGGTTATTGCATCGTGCCTTTGTTTTGTTGGTCAGTCAGTGGTTTATACCATGCCCCTGAGTAGCAAAAGAATGTTTTCTCGAGCCAAGATCGAAATTTGTGACTTCTTGCTTGCGAGCCAAGTGTTCTAACCACTGAACCTTCGCAGCGTCGTTGAAGTGTTGGAATAATACGAATACATTATGCAGCCCAATACACATTTGGCGAGGCAAATATGTGTGCCACTTCATGCATGCTTTGTGAAGGACCAGCTTGCTCACCAGGAGATCGATTTTTGGTTTGCTTCTTTTGTAGGACTACATGGACGATGTGCATGGGAAGGAGATTCCCCTGATGCACACTACAGTCAAGATTCCAGGCCAGAAGCCCAGGGGTTCAAGGGCAGCTGGATCCACACCTCAGGTCAACGACTTGGCATCGGACGTGGGCACCCTATCCCTGGCTGGAGGTATGCATTTGGTTGCTCTCGACTTCTTTATCTGGTAAAACTGTTTGCTGGATGAAATTATCAATTTGTTGTGTTCTTGAGACGTGCATGTCAGCAACCTTGACAGCATGCTGGCCTCACTAGTGTCTGGCTGCATGAATGACGGTTAATATTGTTGTGGGTTTTGAATGGTTGAACTAATATAGCTGACATAGGTGCTGTGTAGAATCGTGTAGTAGACAGCGCATCTTTTTTTTCGATACTTCATTCGAAATATGGGCATGTAGCTATTCTTTCTCTCTCTCCAAGGATTTCTTCAGTTATGTTGAAACTGTTTGTTTTTGCAAATTTGAACTGTAGCTTAGACTTCGTGTGTATGAGCTTAGAGGATGCAAGAAACTACAGGAGGCACCCCCATGGGGCCAAGACACACCTGTGCAAGTATTCATCCTATGTTTCCTGACACTGCAAAAGCAACATGGACAGAGAGAAGAAAAACACTTCCTTTTTGTCCATGTTGCTTTCACATTGTTGCAAAAAACGCATGATTAGTCCTAACCAATTCACCCACCTTGCTCTAAGCGAATATTGTTGGTTACTTTGCAGGAAGGTGAAGCTTATCACCTTCTCCACCTTCGCAGCATAATGGTGCAAGTTATTAGTCAGAGAAATCTAAAAGTGTGTTCAAGGAAACTTTCTGCCTAAAGTTTGAATTTAAGCTGTTACATCCAGCTCAGGTTTATTGTCCCAACTTAAAAAAAAATATATGCGTTGACCACTGCCTTTCTTCTTTTTTTTTTTTCTTGAGGTGCTTAGCCTAGCTCATGGATCATCTTTAGTGTCATCTGATTTAGATCACAATGGGGCTTATTTGCCATGCATTGAAGCTGCAGCCACTGCTGTGCTGGGTTGTGCTGTCCTTGTCATGCAGGCCCGCTGTCATGTTTGCACCTTGCATGACCTGTGCATCACTATCCCTGCACAATGTTTGTATGTCTGTGTTTGCACCTGCATTCTTAAGTGTTTTGGGCCATGGCATCATCTGTGTTTTCATTGTTGTCCTGTGCCCTCTTTTCATAGACTGCTCCTTGAGCTTGTCTCCACTTTCTCTCCTACACATTTAACTCATGAGGTGTTGAGCAAATAGAGAAAAACACTAACTGAACTAACAACACTGCTTGCTTACATGTTTTAGGTAGCCATCTAGAGTGGCCAGTATGACCATTAATTTGATTTCTAGACGGGCAGTATGAGCAGCTTCGAAAGGGTGGCTGTTTTATTACTAACATGCTTATTTTTTCTACATTTGTGTAATACAGGCTCGTTATGTTTTGTGCAGTTCTCTGTATTCATCACTTCTGAAGCCACTTCTTGCCTTGCCTATTTTTCATAATGGCTTGTTTGCTCATTACCTGACTCTTTCTCAGCAACTGCTTTCCTTGTGACTAACAGGCTGAGTACAGTTTTCAGTACTGTTGTGGCTTTCCTATGCCAAGCAACTGTCTTTTGCCTTATGGTAATGTCAAATTGTCAAATGTCTTGTACATAGCCATTCAATAAGTAATCCACGTGTAAGCATCTGCCAATGATAGAGCAGGCAGATGTGGCAAGTAATTGTGGTAATGTAAGTCGGTACATAGCAGCTTTGAAAGTAATACTACTCCTCAGTGGGATGCTCTGATTTGTCTCAACTGAAAGCAGAACATCTCACTGAGGAGATTAGAGGTGTATGTTCGAGATAGTGTCAGATGTCTCGCACATGGCAACCTTTGGCTGCAGTCATTTTCTTTTTTCTTTAACAAATGCTCACCCCGTTGTCAGGCACGGACATAATATACAGACAGCCGTTTAGTCCTGATTCGTGGTTGCTTTGACGGATCTCCTCCCCAGCCATCCTTCGTGGCTGCAGTCTTACAGAAAACTGTAGCTTTCAAGGAACTCTGTCCTGCAAGGATTTTGTTGTGAAACTGCGTGCTTGAGAGGTTAAGATGTTACAGTTCGCAAAGTGAAGATAAGATGGGGAAGTGTCTTGTCTGTGCACACCACCTTCGTTATTGAGAGAGTTTGACTGAAACCAGAGTTCGTGGCTTTCAAGAGGTTGCAGCGTTTCAACCGATACACTTTGGCATATTTTTGTCATTTAAATGGCTTATAGCAGAGTTTCTTGCTCGCAATTTTTGATGATGTAACACCTGTCTAGCTTCCACTGAGATTAAAGTTTGGGCTGGTGTAATGCGACAGACGCAGATGTCACTGTTGAATTTCCTAGCTTAGGTAAAAAGTTTCTGACAGGCTTCATATTTGGTTTCAAAGGATTGTGTGCATGTTACTTTTTCTTGGCTGTGCTTTCCCATAAAGAGCAGCACAAAATGAATGGGGAAGCCAAAGAATAGGGATGGTACAGAAGAGAGCCTCTGGAAGGGTGTTGTCTTGTCTCGGATAGATGGCATGTCAGGTGAAACAGTATGTCAGTTATGTTTTTGGCCTCTTTGATCTTTCTTTGGTCTCGTTCACCGTTGCAGTAGCTGATCCTTTTCATGAATATTGCTTTTCAATCATAGCTCTCTCCAGTTTCTCCAAAGTTCAGCCTTGAATTGATTTTTTTTAACATGGGGTCGAAAAATTCTGTATTTCAAGATATTTAAAGCAGTGCTAGTGGCGTTTACTGTTGGAGTCATTATGACATGATGAAGTGTGACCAGGAACATGTTCAGCACATATTTTTACATATTCCTTGTCTCTGTTAAAAGGCTTTTTAAATAAATTTGATAAACTGAAATATGTTTCTTGAATTGGTTGAGGACCCAAGGTGCCACCTTCCCTTGTTCTTTCATAGTTCCTTTGCATAAATTTCAATCCTCTGAGTATGTTTCTTGCATGCAATATTTTGATTTTTAAGGCGGTCTGTTTCTAATAAGATTTGCAGCGGGGATCACATTGATTAGCTTAAAAAGGGCTAGCACAACGTTGAGCTTTCAAGGCTGCTATGATCCATTTGCTTGCAGATAACATTTTAGGGGCAAAAGCAGTAATGAATAACTTATGTCATTCTGATACCAAACTTGTTTTTGTTCAGACTTCCCAGTGCATCTGTCTATTCATATTTAATTGCAGAGATTCAGGAATTCTGTGCTTTGCTTACTGCTCTTTGTATTACGTTATTTAATGGAATTCAGTAGCTAACTTGTTGCCCGCTACTTATTGACATAAGTACAGCATGGTATACCCATAAAGACAAAGGCAATGCCAGCCATTGTTATGGCTTTGCCTTTAACCCTTTCTATACTGAAATGAGAAAACGTCTAAAATATAGCTTTTACTTGCTGGTATCATTTGCGGTATCATTTACACAGTTTGTAGAAGATTGCACCCAGTCTGCATTGTTTTTCATCACCAATATTAGCTTGACTAAATGAGGGCTTCACTGCATACACAGAGTTCTTAACTTCGTATCATGCAACAATTGAGTACACAGTCTTTATTTAAATTTCTAGTCGGCACCAGGGAACCTTACGAAATAAAAATTACATGGTGCATTCAGGATAACTTACCTTATGAATATGCAGGGTTAATAGTGCCTACGCCTTTTAGCCTTAATTTTGTCAGGGGGCGTCCAAGCCAACATTAATCAAAACTCGACAGTAATTTAAAATTGATCTTGCTTGAAGATCCTGTGGCAGCATGTTCACCTCTTTGCAACTTTGATTAAAAAACTGGCGTGCTCCAATATGATGCGATAGTTAAAGAATTGTGTATGAAGCACCGACATAGATGCACTGAAAACTAGACTAGATGTTTACTGCAGCCTCCCTGTGCTGTTTAGGTGCTCTTCTAATGGACCTTTAAAGGAACACTAAAGGGCTACATTAAATCAATTTGGACTGGTGAACTATTCTATCTAGAGGTCTATTGGCATTTATTTGATGGAAAAAGAAAGGTTGCTTAGTGGTATATAAGATTGCCCAAGTTTATATTTCGGAATTTCACACCCAAACTGCTGTGCTGGAATGTCGTTGTGGCATCACCAATGTAAAATTATTTTCTCTTGTTTGAGCCATTTTTGTGCAGGCAAGGCTCTCGGAGTAGTCTTGATTGACCTTTGGTTATTTAATCTTGCAACTTAACCAGTCTCGAGTAGACTCGAAATTTACATCGTGAAAAATTGTTTTAGGAACTTCAGGGCTGTGTTGCCATACGCCTTTAGCTTTTGCATCTTCTCTGGCTTGCCAGGCCTCCAGTCGCTGGGACACTGTTACTTTTAGTATTCCAGAAGCATCTTAATTTATCGGTTTTTTAGTCTCCCTGAGGTCTCGACTAGCTCTGGGCATATCTGGATACTAGTACCACTGCAGAAGTGTGCTGAATAATATATGTATAAAAAAACCCAGATGAGGGCAAGAACATTGACACACACGCACAGCGCAACTTCTGTCACTCACTTTCCTACGCCTCTGTGTTCCTCCTTTACATTAGTGGCAGTAACAATACTGCCGGTACTAAGTTCTTGTGAAGCCCCGAAGCAGCCCACTGAACCTCGAAAGTAGCTAGACTTCAATGACCGGCTTGTGTTCAGAACAAAGACCGCTAGATGACCAGTCCAGTTTGTCATATCAATGTGGAAAGGGTTAAGCCAGACTGGCCACCTGTGTGGGTGGGTATAGCAGACTCTGCCATGTATAACCCTGAGCCATAGTTTCCTACAGCATGCTATGTCGAGAGAAGTGTGGTGCCATTATCTGTGGGAGTACTGGGATATGGATGGTGCAGTTTCCCTTGACCTAGACCTAGTGAGTGTAGGGTACGGTCGTGGTTACTTGGCCTAGCATGCTGTTATGGCTGCATATACGAAGCTTTCTTGGAATGAAGTACTCGTAAAAACTCCCGCTTTGCCCATAATTACGTTCTACACTAACGTTTAATCGCCTATTGTGCTCCTGAGAACGAGGTTGAAGGTTGTTTGATTGCGGGCCACGGTGGCTGCACTCTTGATTTGGACAGACTACAAAAATACTCGCGTACATATTTAGCTTCACATCAAAGCACCCCAGGTGGTCAGAGTTAATGCGTAGCCCTCTACCATGGGAGGCTGTCTCTCATGTCCCCAGTGTTGCTTTGATAACATAGTAGAACAGAGAAGACAGCATTCTACTTGCTGTACTAGGTAGAGACTGAGCCATTGTGACAGATTGAACACTGGCATAGAATAGCAAGACACCAACCGCAGAAATAAAAGTTTGAAAAAGAAACAAACTGTGTTTCGGCTCCTGTGGGGAAGCCTTGTTTACCATCTGGTCACCAGTTGCTTCTTAAGGGTGTCCTGGCCCTCCGACGAACACGCCACTCAGAAAGCACCCCTTCCCAGCATTCCCATGCATGCAGCAGCACCACTTTTCCCCTCTAGGCAGTTGCTAAGCAACCATGCCCCTAGCCACCGGGTGGAGCGGTTTGCTAACCACACCCGTGGCCAAGCCGCAGTAACTGACCTGTGCTTGCCCTTGCGCTGTGCGGGGGTGCCACACCCCGCTGGCTGTCGAAACACAGGCATACCTTACTTCAAGTATAAGGAGCCCCGCGAGCGAGACTGCCTGGCCAGCTTTGACCCATCTGCTGATGCTCAGCACAGCAATGCTTTCTTCTCAGGTAGGCTTCCTCCCCTTTCCCTCACTCGCACATTCCCGTGCCGCCGCTGTGCTTGCCTGTGTTGTGTTGTCTCGTGTACTTGGCGTGCGCTTGTGCTCGCATGATGCGCTTACCCCTGTCACGCTTGGATTTGCCTACCTCGTGCACACTGGCTTGCTTGAAAAGAAGCATCGACAATTGCCGCTATTTGTTTTTAATGCCCCTGCTTTGCGTGCGCCTGCCACACTCAGTCACTGTGACGTTCTACTGAGGAGCAGAAGGTTGCAGGCTCGATTCCTGTGTGCCGTGGTGGCCACGTCCTGCGGGGAGCAGAGCGCAAGGGACATGAGCTTTGTGTGCAGTACACAGAAGAACCTCAAGTGGTCAAAATTGACCTGGAGCTTTTGATCGTCATCTCCTATAAATAGTACCAGTGCTGCTTTGGGACATTAAACCATTAATTATAACATTAATTGATCGATAAATTGTTTATCAATCAATCAATCAATCAATCAATCAATCAATCAATCAAATATTACTACACTATCATTTTCATACATTTACAAGGCACTGGTTTTGCAAAAATGGCAAACTTATACGTAGTTTGGGAAAGCAACTTGTAGAATACTTATTATGCACAATGTGCGACATTTGTACTGGTGCAGTCTGCCACTCCATGTGAGCGATTTACTGCTGTAGAAACCCACAAGTTGGAGGAAGCAATATACATTGGAAAAGAGAACAGTGGACGTGTGAGAATAGTAGTAATATTTAGATTGAATTATTGAATTGAATGCAAATTCAATAGTGGCAGGCTCAAATTAAATAAAATGTAAAAAACCATTCAGTTTTTATATATTGAACATTTGTGGCCCTTACTAAAAAGCACTGTTCACATCCTTGTATTTAAAATGCAGCACATCTTGAAGCACACCCTATCGAAGTACAAATGAAGCATAATAAACAATTTGTTCTGTACTTGGGACTCTTTGGAGCATACGTGGCTAGGTAGGGGGTGGTGTATCTAGCAAGATCTAATCCAGTAGGCGTCTGCGTATGCCTACTAGACTAAAGCTGAAATATGCATTGATTGTGGGAATGGCAGAGTGAGTAAGGTGCTTTTCCTCTGCTTGGAATGCTTAAGGCAGATGGTGCCACTATTATATCTGGCGTTGTTACGATAGTGTGTTTAAGTAAATCCAGACAGAACACAAAGGTGCAGCATTGTCATGTAGTACCAAGCATTATCCACTGCCAAATGCCATGTCTCGCCTAAATTACAGTGAAAATGATTGCAGTTTAGCTGAAAAAGCCTGGCTCCCTCGGAAACAGTGTGAATCTTCAAGTTATAGTAACAGCAGCGGAAGAATTTTATACTGACCTGTACAGTACGCAGAGGAGTTGGGATATGTCCATTCGAAGCAGTAATGAACAGGATACAGAAACTCCTCCTTTAACTAGCGATGAGGTCAGAAGGGTCTTGGCAAGACATGAAACAAGAAAGAGCGGCAGGAGAAGATGGAATAACAGTCGATTTAATCAAAGATGGAGGAAATATGATACGTGGAAAACTGGCAGCTCTCTGTACGAAGTGTCTATTGACTGCAAGGGTCCCAGAAAGCCGGAAGAATGCAAACACTATACTAATCCACGAAAAGGGAGACTTTAAAGAATTGAAATATTATAGGCCCATTAGCTTACTCCCAGTGTTATATAAAACATTCACCAAGATAATCTGCAATAGAATTAGGGCAACACTGGACTTTAGCCAACCAAGGGTACAGGCAGGCTTCAGGAAGGGATGCTCTACAATGGATCACATCCATGTCATTAATCAGGTAAACGAGCCTCCATTAGCTTCTCTGTATGGCTTTCATAGATTATGAAAAGGCATTCGATTCAGTAGAGATACCAGCAGTCATAGAGCCATTATGTTATCAAGGAGTACAGACCGCTTAGCTAAATACCTTGGAAAATATATACGCAAATTCCACAGCTACCCTAATTCTACACAAGAAAAGTAAGAAGATACCTATAAAGAAAGGGGCCAGACAAGGAGACACAATCTCTCCAATGCTATTCACTGCGTGCTTGGAAGAAGTATTCAAGCTATTAAACTGGGAAGGCTTAGGAGTAAGAAACGACGGCAAATATTTCGGCAACCTTCGGTTTGCCGATGACATTATTCTATTCAGCAATTCTGCAGACGAGTTTTAACAAATGATTGAGGACCTTAACAGAGAGAATGTAAGAGTAGGGTTAAAGATTAACATGCAGAAGACAAAGAAAATGATGAACAACCAGGCAAGGCAGCAAGAGTTCAGGATCGCCAGTTAGCCTCCGGAGTCCATGAAGGAGTATGTTTACCTAGGTCAATTAATCACAGGGACCCCTGATAATGAAATAATAATGTAATTATGGGGTTTTATGTGCCAAAACCACTTTCTGATTATGAGGTACGCCGTAGTGGAGGACTCCGGAAATTTCGACCACCTGGGGATCTTTAACGTGCACCTAAGTCTAAGTACACGGCTGTTTTCGCATTTCGCCCCCATCGAAATCCGGCCGCCGTGGCCGGGATTCGATCCCGCTACCTCGTGCTCAGCAGCCCAACACCCCTGATAATGAGGAGGAAATTCATAGAATAAAAATGGGTTGGATCGCATACGGCAGACATTGTCAGCTCCTGACTGGAAGCTTACCATTATCATTGAAAAGGAAGGCATACAATCAGTGCATTCTACCGGTTGTGACATATGGGGCAGGGATTTAGAGACGTGACAAAGAAGCTCGAGAACAACTTAATGAGCGTGGAAAGAGTGATGGAATGAAGAATGTGAAGCATAACATTAAGGAGACACGAAGAGAGCTGTATGGATCGGAGAGCAAATGGGTATAGCTGATATTCTAATTGACATTACGAGAAATAAATGGAGCTGGGCAGGTCCTGCAATGCATAGGTTAGATAACCGGTGGACCATTAGGGTAACAGAATGGGTGCCAATGAAAGGGAAGTGCAGTCGAGGATGGAAGACTAGGTGGAGTGATGAAATTAAGAAATTCGTGGGCGCTAGCTGGAATCAGTTGGCACAGGAAAGGGTTAGTTGGAGATCATAGGGAGAAGCTTCCATCCCGCAGTGGATATACACATCAGTGTACTTTAGATGATGATGATGATAAAAATATTTGCAGTGGTGAATTTTGACTACTATTTGCTTAGAGGACCAAATCAAATAAGACAATATTCAATTCGTTATTTGAGTTTTAAATAATTGAACACTCCCAGAAAATAATAGTCCACTTAAAAATATGAATTAGTGGCCAGCAACTTGACGTATAAGAATATTTTATAACCTCTGATTCTCCAAATTAAGGGCTTTGTGCACAGGCTTGATGGAAATTCAACATCCTCTCTGATCCTCCACCTTGTGAACCCTTCACAGCAATGTAATGTGTAACAGAAATATTTTCATTCGAAATAAGTGGCTTATCACTTAAACCAGTGTTCTACTGTGAAATATGTCTTTCAGCAAGCGAAATCCTGGAATAAATCATTGTGTGACTTTTGAAACAAGGAAATAGCCATTTCTGGTTGCCTCTGTTCAAAGCCCACACAATTTTTTCCGAGTCTACACAAAGATATTTACATCTGTGATACAGAAATGTGGCTCGTGTTGGTGTTGTGCTTGACCACTAAACATAAGAAAATTGTGGGCTGTTGACTTGTTATTTCTTTTAAGTAGGATGACTTGCTTGATCAGTTGACTCAAGCTTATTTTCACTGGCATTCAAACTGCGCAGTTTACCAAATGTCCCTTTCAGCCAAAATGTTGCTCTCTTTGGTTACTTGTAGTTATGACATCGTCTGAAGCAAACAGACAAGAAAGCCAGGAGAAAGCAAAGGGAAAATTAACCCCAGATATCCAAACACCATTCCACATCAAGGAAAATTGGAACATGATCATCTCTGTTTCTGGCCATAGAAAGTACATTTGTACCAAAAAAAAAAAAGAATTTCTTGAGTTAAACTTTATTAGCACAGTATGGACACAATCAGTAAAGGATGGGCACATACCAGTATCACATACCCAGTGCCAAAGTTGTCTGTTGGAGCACATACCTCCTGACCCAAGCTGGTAGACATCTTGGGTCACTGGGTTAGATACATACTGCGGAGTGGGTAGGGTTCCCAAGGAATAATGATCGTGTCAAAGTTGACCGGAGGACTGCCGCCACGGTAGCCTAATGGTAAATTGCCACACGCATGGTGTGGAAAGCTGGGCTCCCACTGACGGCAAGTTGTCATTTTGTCCACTTTCAGTTGCATTTTTTATTTATACATTTCAAATTTAAAAAATAATTTAATTTCCCCTACACTTCCTCTCACTTTAAATGTCTATTTGCTTCCTTGGCTATAGCTAAGAAAAAGTCTAGCCCCTCTATTTCCCTTAGTCTGACCATTCATCGTTTGAGGCCGATGCGTGGTTGGTATATGTCAGAATTTAGCAGGGAATTTTAACAGTGCACACGGTCGAGGTGGTTGATTCGTGCTGTATTAAAAATGGCCGAAATGCTAGAAAAAAGAGAGATGAATGAGAACATCAGTCCCACTTTGGCAAAGCATTTTTAATAGTTTATATTTAATCGCAGTTAAAACCACACAATAGAAATGCCAGGCCACCAAACAAGTGCTAGGCTGTCCCTAGCAATGCTGGAAGTGCCATTGTGCCCAGCTAGCAAGTTTTTGTTGCCTTGTACAGCTTTCTGCAGTTTTTTTCACTGGCTATCCTGAAGGGGAAAAAAAATAAAATAAATGGATTGTGTTTGTGGGGCTCATTCACTTGCCCCAATTTCAACCCTGGAGCAGTAATTTGAGAAGAAACAGTATTGCATGTGGCTACAATGAGCCGAACCTTTTCAAGGAATTCCTGTGGTGGTGTCCACTGATGTGGTGGCTTCTTGTTTTACTGCGCATTCACTACCACGCCTACAGTATTCACTGGAGCTTGCAGTAACCAAATTGTACAAAACACTCAAGTTCGCGGTCATCGCAGCTTCACGGCGATGTGAGAGTAGTAATGCTTTCTAGCCTGCTGTTCAGCGGCATCGTGCTCACAGTAGCGCAAAGTTATGTGTTCAATTGTGCGTTCTTATCGGCAGTGGCCAAATTTTGATAGACGCAAAATTAAATGCAAACACTTGTGTACCAGGACCTTACTGATTGAAGAACCCTCGTAGTCCAGCTATGTCTCTCCACTATAGTGCCACTCATAACCCACTGCACTTCTGGGATGTTTAGCTACATTCAACGTAATAATGTTTTCTTTTATTAGAATTGCACGGCGATAATTAGTGCTCCTAGGTAGGTACCCACTGAAATGTGATGGCAGGACAAGTTTGACATTTAAATGTGTGTGACTCGGTTTAGCTCAGATGGGCAGGAGGAGGTGAATGTTATGTAATAGGCAACACACTTCTTTTCCCTTATATTGTTTGGTTCATGCAGTGCAAAACAGACGAAAGTGCTACACATTTTTTTCTAAAGCTTTCTCTTGCGACCAGAGAAACGCACAACCCAATGTGCTGTGCGTCTGTCTAGCACTGGCATTCGTGCTAGTGTGTGGCGTGCAATCAATCGGGCTGTTGTTGCCTTTGCACGCACTTCCTTGTTCAGGATGCTCATTTACGTTGCTGATGGGCTTACTTCGTGGTGATTAACATGTTTTCTACAAGCTGCTTCTAGTCTTCCTAACCTCTTTTATCATTTTATTTTTTCACTGATCTTCGACCATTCGTCTCCAACCAAGGGTTGCTCATCCCAGTGGCTCATTGATAATGGGGTTCTGCTGTTGAACACCAGATCTTGGTACGAGGCATTCTTCAGGAGGTGGGATGAAAAAGAAAAAGAATGTGTGCCGAGCATCCCAGTGCGTTTTTGGGAATACCGAATGGTCCAAGTTAATCCAAGCCGTCCACTGCGGTGTTCGTCACAGCCGCTGTGTTGCTTTTAGGACATTAAAACAAACCAGTATGTCAATCAGCAGTGGGTGTCGTCTGTGGTTAATGGTGTGCTTGTACCTCGCTGTGCTTCCAGGGATGCTCAACGGTAGTGAGACGCAGCTCATCCCCGCTGTGCCCAACACCAACCCAATGCTGTCAAAGCTGGAGACACCCAACGTAAAGAAGAGGCATCGACGCATGAAAAGCACCGGAGCCAAGAATTTTGAGGCCATGGAAGGTGAGGGCCCCTTGGCCTTTTTTTAATGACTTCTTTTATCTCAAACTAGACACTACTTAGCATTCATACACAATGCAGGCCTTGATAGAAATAAAGAAGAAATGTCTGACAGCAAGTGAAAACGAGGTTAATGTCCAGATGGGAAAAAAGCTTAGGTGTGAAATAAGTTTAGTCATGGGTTACTTGGTTCATGATTCAAGGTTGAAAAGCTGCTGAAAGATGTGGCTGATAAAGGTAAAGAAGCAGCATGAACAAAGTGAGATGTAAGAATGTTAAGAGGGTGGCCGCCTTTTCATGATAGTCGACATGTTTACACTTGCCCTTTGTCTGTTCATGCTTCTATTCTGTCACCTTTGTGTCTGTGAATATATGTTTTGATGAAATTAACAAATATGTCGAGTCAGTGCTATGTGTGCACGAGGTGATTACATTCCTTGTTGGCAATCATAAGGACAGATCAGGTAATCAATAAAATAATTATATGAAGAAAAAAAACTGCTGAAAAAGTGGTTTCTCAACGAACCAATATCATTCAGAGCACAAACAGAGAAGAGACATGCTAAGAGCAATTGCATTAAGCATGTTCTGCCAATAAGGTACTGCTGCACTAGCGTAAAAGCCTTACCCAACACCATAGCATTACCCAACAGACATGCTGAAATGGGTACGTTCTCAATTTATGTTCAACAGCACTAGCATTAGCGAAGAACAATGACCGTGGCCATTGTGCCAATAGCACTCTTCATTTAAGGAGTCGCTGTGTTTCCTGCTATGTGGAATGGAAGGCCACAGACAAGTGATGGTGGTGCAGTCACATGCTTAAGTAGAAGATGGCTGCTTCCTTACTGGTGTTCTGAAGATGGGGGTGAGGCACTGGTTGGGGTTTTTTGAGCGAGTTGGGGGACCTTTGTTAATAATCTTGCTAACTGATAAACTATCCCACAAGTGTATGAAGCTGTGGGCTCATTCACCGTCTGGCAGTAATATTATTGAAAGACAAATGTGCAAATTTGGGGTGTGTCATAGCCAGTAGTAGATTGTTTTGAAGTATGCGGCTTTCTTTTGTCTCGTTCGTCCATTCTCATGGTCGATGGTCAGTAGGCGGGGGTTGGACTTTCACTGCTGACGCCCTTGGCTGGCACAAAGATGCTGGCGCACAAGGTGCGTGCGCTTGCGCAATCGAGCTGTAGGGTGTGTCCATTGCTGAATGAGAAGTACTATTATGTGCTGTCCACCTGTACTGCCATGAGTAGATGTGTTGGTTGACGGCTCTGTTCTCTATGGAATTGCACCGTGAGACTCACACTACCTAAATATTCTCACTGCAACAAATATTATATGCCATCGAGCACACCATTTCATTAATAAAGGAAATGGATTTCTTTTTGGCCATTCTCTTACATTGGCAATCATAATCGGTGGTTTTCGCACATATTGTTTAGCAGCTGAAGCAATGACACATCATGAAATAGATATGATGAAGAGGTTGTACATTGATGAGTGGATAGTATAAGCTACTGTATGAGCTTTTTTCGATCTGATGTGCTTGCATTGGCCTGGAGCATCTATTAATCATCCACCGGTGACATTTTGGCACATTTGCATTTCAGACTCTGATGGGTACGAGTTCATCATTGTGTCTCTCGACAACAAGCAGTGGCAGTTCGAGGCATCTAATGGCGATGTAAGTTGTAAGCACCAACACGCATGAACGTGTGCAACTTTAGCACGTCTGCACACATCCTGTTTCAGGGGTGGTGGGCTGTAATTGAACCCATCTCTTCCACCTGTATGTTCTATTTCTGTTTTGAAGATATACTTGTAGCAAATGTTCATACTGTGAGAAGCTAATCAGTAGTTAGTTTCTATGATGAACTCATTTTCTTGGGCAGTTCTAGTAATTACAAATTTTTCTACAATTTAGTGCAATAGACTTATGTGTTTATCAACGTGCAATTTTTTAAATTTGGAAGACTAGCTTGTTAGAGCAATGTTGGTTTGTAAACCTTACAAAGCAGACAACTGTGTGTGAAGCATTCTGCAACTTGCAAAGAGCCAATTGGCTTTCTTGTTTCTCAATGAAGTGTTGTCATAGCAAAGAAAATGTATGCAAGATCTCGTAAATTATGTTCTGCTATTGGCAGCAGCATTGCCAGAATTATTTTTTTTGTTGGGAGGATGTGGGCATGCATTTGTTTGGGGATGATGAAGGTGAGGTTGGAGAAGGGTGGGCTGGGCAGGCTGCATGCAAACACACATGGCCCAGTGTGCCATCCCCTGGCTATTTGCACTGGCTATTGAATCAAATTTTATAGTTGACTTTCATTACATTTATTCGTTGGTAATTTATTCTCGCTTGCCAACAATACAATGCAAATGACTGCTGTGCAGCTTGAATAAGAAATGTATGTTGGCATTCACAGGCGTGCATTCCAGCTTTATGTGTTCCTTACCATTCATGCGTCAGCATTGTGAACATTTTTGTCCGATAATTTCACTACCAAATTCTGTTTCTTTTTGCAAGATGTAAATGCCCTTCAAGTACTCCTGAAAAAGGGCTAAACTATATTTACACTCCTGATGTTGCTACCAACCTACACCAGCACAGTGGTCGCTACTCGGTGGTCTTCATTTTTGTATGTGTATTTCTCTTTTTTTCAGGATCGAGAAGGTTGGGTCAGTGCCATTGAGCAGCAGATTCTCAGCAGTCTTCAGGGAAATGAAAGCAGTAAAGCAAAGGTAATTCAAGCTTCCTTTCGAGTCTTCAGGATTAGCTGTGTTTAAAATAAAGAAGTGCCTGACTTAATTTCTCTTTATCTCTGTTCTTCTGGTGAAGTAAATTTCATAGTTTGAATTTGTGCCCGTGTATCTATCCCTGTTAATATTAGGTAGATCTTTCCTGCATTGCACTTTAACATTGCATACCAAACTAGAACGAACTAGCCCGACTTGTTATTCTTACTGTCATTGCCATCGTGTACTTACAGAGCCGCATGAACAGCATAGTGGACTCTGCAACGTCCATCCAGGCCATTCGGACAACTGTCCCTGGCAATTCTCATTGTGCAGACTGTGATACACAGCGTAAGTTTTTTTTTCACTTGTGTGTGACCTCAGAGAATGTGCTTACTTTGCTGCACGAATCGTATGAGGGCCAATAATTATGTAGAGGCTCTCCTCGCAGTTGATTGACAGTGCAGTTTTAACGTGAATTAGGGCCTCGTAGGAGGTGACGTACACGTCAGTTATGGTGAATTGCTGTGGTGAATTTGAAGCAGTGTTTATTTTGCTTTGAACCGAAGAATTCGCGTACCACTTTTTGGTCTGTAGTGGATTCACGTGTCCCAGCACTGATTGCTTTGGATCAACTTGCTCTGCATTGAAGTACTCGCTCTTGCTCTGATATTGAAGTGTAGATTTGGCCAGAAATCGAAGGCCATGCTGCATAGTTGCTACAAGTTCGGGTAATGGATGTGTCTGGCTTTAATGCTCTGATGAGGAGCATTTTGAACATTGCTGATTAGAGAACTAGTAATTCGAACCATCACTCGAAAATTCAGCCAGTTGTTCTAGCGCATTTCACAACTGAAGCTCTTTTTATTTCATGCTGGGGCAAGGGTGTAGGCAATTGTAGCCAAAACCTGTATTAAACAGCTAGTGAGTACTTGAAGGCCCATAATGATACCTGAAACTATTTTTCTAGGCATGGTTATATATTTAGTGAACAACCTCCAGCGTAGCATAAATTTCAAGTATACCCGCCGTGGTTGCTCAGTGGCTATGGTGTTAGGCTGCTGAGCACGAGGTCGCGGGATCAAATCCCGGCCACGGCAGCCGCATTTCGATGGGGGCGAAATGTGAAAACACCCGTGTACTTAGATTTAGGTGCACGTTAAAGAACCCCAGGTGGTCGAAATTTCCGGAGTCCTCCACTACGGCGTGCCTCATAATCAGAAAGTGGTTTTGGCACGTAAAACCCCATAATTAATTAATTAATTAATTAAATTTCAAGTAGACACGTTCAGTAATCGCAAATAGCATGGTATTTACAAACTTGAAAAATAATCGATACGTATAGTACCACAAGATATTTGTATTCAGACATACATATTCTCACACGAATATAAGTTGAGATAGCATGGCAGCAAGAACATTCACATAGTAGCAGAAATGGTGCAAACGAGAGTTTGCCATAAAAGTGACTGCACATCTGTTGTCATATCATAAGAAGCCAACAAACATTGACACCAAAGACAACATAGGGTAAATTACTTGTGCTTAAAAACGAAATAAAGAAACTATAAATTAATGAAAATTAATTTATTGTTAATGAATGCGTGTTATATTTTTATCCCAGCCAGCTCAATATTTTTTAAGTGTTCTCTGAGAGCAAATTAGTTCCAGAAGTTTCTTGAAGCAGTTCCTTCTGGCCGCTCAAGAACACAGGACAATATCAACACTCCAAACGCTGTGTAATGCATGTATCATTACCCGAATGCTTTCCTGCATGTCCCACTAAGTGTTTGTTGTCATCATGTACACAGTGTTCACCAAGTACGTGTTATCATCAGGAATGCTTACTTACTGAAGTAGTTTCTGTGTTGACTTTCAATAGGCCACACTCGCCTCGCAAGCAATTCTTTTTTTTACTGTCGAAGGAAGAGCAATCAACAATTGACAAATGCAATGGACCACTAATAATAATGCACATTTTAGTTTTGTGTCCACATATTGAAACACAGACGGAAACACTTGCAAATTATACACATTATACATACCTCTATAGGAGATAATCTTCTTGTTCCTTTGACTGAACTCTTAGGCAAAACTGGCTTATTGAGCAAGCTTTAGAGAAGTACAGCTTTTGCTGCTTTTACTATTGATTGTCCGACACCCTGGGACTGGTGCAGTATAACCCTAGTCACTTTTGTGCCATTAAACCCGATTTGACTTGCTAACTAGATACATGTAAGTTCACCGTCGGTCACACTCACAGACTGGCAGTTGTTTCCTGGGCAACCAGAGAAGAAATCCTGAGCATGCGCACAGCTAAGCAGTTAGGTTAATCAGTTGCACAGGAAGGGTACTAATAGCTAAGCCGCACATATCAAGCTCGGTTTGCGCGTCACTCTTTTTTCATGGTGCAGTTTCCCACAATGTTCACCCCCTGTTCTTGTTTTAATAAACAGCTGATAGATGCACTTCCTCTGTGCTGTTTTCAACCCTGTGTATGTTTGAATTTGCAGTGCTGCTTTCCCTACCATTCGTTTTAAAATTAATGACGCTACATTCATTTATTACAGAATCCAAAAAGTTTCTTTTGAACCAACCGAGCCTTACATAAAATTTTTTTTTGTATATACCGCATAATGCATGTGTTTGCATTTTCATTGGGTATTGCTGAAGTTTATATCATGGTTATTAACCACGTATGAAACTGTTTAAACAAGCCCATTTTCTGTTCAATTTGTTCATGTTTCCATATGTTGCTTAATTGATTTAATTCGTGTTCTACTGTTTTTATAATTGCTGCCTTTCTAGTTTGTTTTCATAGTTGTATTTATTACTGTCGCTGCGTTAGCTTTTACTTTTATTTTCGTATATATCATGTACAGGAGGTCCCAATTCAGTCTTCGACTCCAGGACCTCCTCCTGTATATTACATGTTGTAATAACTTCGTATGCAGTAATAAAATTTGATTCTGATTCAAATATAAGCAGATATGCATCTTAGCCTGGTACGACTAGATGTTTATGGGCTTTTGCATTTTTTGAACTATGCTGCAGAGCCAGACTGGGCCAGCCTCAACCTCGGTACTCTCATCTGCATTGAGTGCTCAGGCATCCATCGCAACCTCGGCTCCCATATCTCCAGGGTGCGGTCCCTGGACTTGGACGACTGGCCGTAAGTCTGGGCACTGTTTGCATGTAGGGTGTACTGACTGAGGCATGCCCAAGGCACTGGTGTTCTCAGGTGCAGAGGTGTACTCGCATTGAATTCTGCAAGAAAATGAATTATATACCGTCATGCTAAAATTGCCGACCAGAGGCACGAGTTCACAAGGCCTGGAGAATGCGGCCCTGACCACACAAATGCTTACTCGCATGCACGAGCTCACATCTGTGTGCCTATTGTGGAAAGCTATTATATCTGTTGTTGGAGGAGAGGAAAGAACGGGTGAATTCTGCTGTCTTGCCAGCCGCTGACACCTTAACAAGGGTGAGAAAGAGGGGTGGGTTATAAAGAGAACAGTGCAGGTGAAAATAGAGAGCGGGGAGGAGAAAAGTAATACTTTATCTATTTATTTATTTACAAGGTTTTGGCTGGCAGCGAGAGAATGTCTCTCTGACTAAACAATATAGGACACCGTAATAATTACACAGACTGTCGCGCTCTATAAAAATGCTCCGAATGCACAGTTGGGAACAGAATTGTGAGATTCAATGCAGAAATAGAATTACACAATATATGACATGTTCGAAAGATGGGCTAATGTCACATCGATAAGAGCAGATGTGCTAACGTCTCGCAATATTTACAGCATGTGCAATAGCGACTGTTAGCACAATTTACTCATTTGATTTCTCGTACAGGGGACACAGTGAGTGCATGCCAGCTAGTTTGTAGGGTAGGTCATCATGCAATTTGCAAGGTCTCCCCACTTTTGTTCGTGGACAAGTGTGGAGACATTTTCGAAGTGGGCACGCAACTTTCCCCCGCCTCCCCCCAACCTCCCAGGCACGCCTGGTCTGGCTTGAACAGGTCTAAGTGTCACTCGTGTATCTCCTCTCCCAAAAGGCATCCGAAAGGTGCGTACAGATTCTGGGAGATGAGAAACAGAAAAAAAAGCTTTGTTGTATGAAGCGCATCGATTTTGTTCATGAATTGGAGTGTCACTTTCAAGATTGCCGATTCCTGTGTATTACTGTTTCCTTACTTTTTCTCTTTCTTCCTTTATTTTTCTTTTCTTCATTTTTTGTTTGTTTTAACTCGTTTGCGGCCCATTTGTATGGTCCCTCCTGTTTTAACCACATAATGGTTTGCAGTAATAAAAAAAAAAAGAAGAAAAAAACGAAGTAAGCTCCATCACCACAATGAGGTAGGTGTGAGCTGGTGCATGCCAACAAGCATTCGTGTGGTCTGGGCTTAAGAGCAACATGAGTGCTGGGCGTTAAAACAGGAAATGGCATCACAGGACAGAGCATTTTGTCAGGCTGCAGGGTAGCAGAGTTTGAACACTGCCTCAATAGATTTGAGTTGCCAAGGTTCTCATACTATTGTTCTCCTCCTGCCTGTTGTTTCCGTAGGCCGGAGCACGTGGCTGTGATGATGGCCCTGGGCAACATGGCGTCCAACAGCATCTGGGAAGGCAACGCCGCTCGCAGTGGCTATGCCAAGCCCGGACCCCACTCGAGTCGCGACGAGAAAGAGCGTTGGATTCGGGCCAAGTACGAGCAGCGAGAGTTCCTGGCACCCCTGCCTTCTTCGAGCGGGCCCACCGCTCAACAGCTTCGCGACGCCGTATGCCGTGGCGACGTCCGACAGGTGGCGCTGCTGTTGGCGCACGCAGCACCCCACCAGCACGAACTGGTCAACGCACCGACGAGCGCCCGAGACTCGCGGACCCCGCTTCACATGGCCGCTGCATTGGGAAAGCTGGCCATGGTGCAGCTTCTGCTATGGGTGGGTGCCAATTCCACGTAAACCTGTTCAGGGGCGGTGTATGCTTTTGCATTGGCAATCCACCTTTTTCGCATTCCTGTGCTGCCCTCTGTCCCACGCCGCTGGAAACATTTTGAAAGGGTGCCAGGGCTTTCGGCGGTTGATTTGTGTACCTGCGCCCATGTTGAGTGCGCATAGGTTGTGCGTTTCGTGGATCGTGATTAATTATTAATGGATTCTCCGGGACAGCGTGACTTTCCTGGAAGTCGTGTAAGCACCTGCAGGCTACTGGGTGAACAGGCCCGAGTGTGCTGTTGTGCCATCAGTGGGGCCGATAAAAGGCACGCTGAGCTGTCTGCCGATGCGGCTGCCTTGAAATTGTTGTTGCTGATGTCTGCTCTTGCACCATGCTTTTGCATTCCTTTTACACATTCATAAGACATTTCGCATATTCATGAAATCTTCAAGGACACCCTTCCACGTCAGATTTTTCAAAGCGCTGCATTTCTTTGCATCGACATATATCAACAGGCTGTTGTTAGCTTCGGTTATTGTGGAAATGGCACATCACTGATATGAAATAATGTCAAAACATAGCAAAACATGCATATCTGTGCATATGAGCCGCATTGTTCCACCTTGAGAAGAGTCAATGGGAGCGGCCGAGCCCCAGAAACAACTGCATCCGGGATCCGGACGCATATATTATGGGCTGTCATTACTGATTCTCACTTTTCTTTAAGTTCATCATGCTTACAGTTTGCACTTGCCATAAAGTATTATTAGAGAAAGAACTGTGCACAGCATGCTCACTTAGAGGCCGTGTAGTCCTCCAGCGAAAATGCGGATGCCATTGCTTGCGCCGTTGGTAACCGTGCAAGGCAGTTGTTTATGCTCGGTGTTTATGGCGGTTGTTTCCCATTTGACGCAGAGGTAAACAGTGCTGCTCTGGAACTAAGAAATGTCAGCATAACAACACATACAGATCCACCCATGTATGTAGCGAATGCGACTGGGAGCTTACGGGAACGGTGCCGTGTCGCCACTTGCCACTTATTGTGTATGCGCTGTGCGAAGTGAAGAGCAGTTGACATCAAATCGCTATGGGGCCATAACCGAACTATAAAAGCAGCTTCCTTCATCGTAACTGCTTATATTTAAGTTCAGGTCCACCGAAAGCAGGTGCACGAACTCAATGGGGCCGCGCTTAACCCAACCTTCGCTAAACAGTATTGATATTGGCTCAAACTTCATGTGCATGACTTGAGAGGACTGAAGCTTGGGCATTCCAACTCTGAAGGCATGTTTCGACTTGCATTGACTGCGATTAATTATGTATACGAGCGAAGGCGCTGTGGGGCCATTTCATTGTCGGTTCGACAGCCGATTGCATGGGGTTCGGTCGCACAATCAGGGTCGGCACGCTGATTTTGGCAGTGCCATAGGTAAGAAAGCCCACTGCACTATGTCAACTCGCACCTGTCGGTTGCGTTCTTGTCGGCCTATTATGATAGAATGCTCTCGGCGACACACTATGCGGAGTAGTTGGCCAATCGTTGGCATCAGCATGTTGTGGGTCTCGTATCGACCCAGTGTTACCGCGCGCTATAAAAGCACTTGAAGTTCCCACCGTGGTTGCTTAATGGCTATAATGTTGGGCTGCTAAGCACGAGGTTGCAGGATCGAATCCCAGCCCCGGCAGCCGCATTTTGATGGGGCCAAAATGCGAAAACACCTGTGTACTTAGATTTAGGTGCATGCTAAGCAACTCCAGGTGGTACAAACTATTCCGGAGTGCCTCGTAATCAGATCATGGTTTTGGAACCTAAAATCCCATAATTTAATTTGAGTACGTGAAGTCAGGCACACACTGCCACCACCAACAAGAGAGGGCCGATGCTGCAAGAATATTTCATCAGCACTGTGATGTTTTGAAGTGTCGCCCAAGTGTGATCCATGGGCTTACCGATAAATTTGCTAGTGATCAAGGTGGCAACTACGTGGTTCAAGGTTCAGTCTGCATGAAGCCTTGGCCACTTTCTGTTTTAAAGTGGAACTGCAGTCTTATGTTACGCACGTTTTTGGCGCTGCACGAACATAGAGCTATGTACCAGTGGAGTTCCAATGCAATATATGGCACGAATGTTTACTGCAGTGCATGTATGTGCTCTTCTTTTTTTTTTCGGGGACTTTCCCCCGATATCAAGTAGTGTGGCTGCGTGTGCGCTCCTTCCAAAACGTTTCGCGACTACTGTAATCCGCTTAGGCAGGGTGCATGGGCCGTTGCGCCGTGAAAAAGGGGGATTCATTTTTGCCAGTGTAGTGGTAGCAAGGAAAACACCGTGCAAATTGAGCTGGATGTAAATTGAACACTTTTTATACCATACGTCAGCAAAATAAATGGAACTCTCTCTGACTTGCACACAAGTTATTTTCGCTTAGGGCCCACCCATACTCGTACTTGCCAAAATTCTACTCGGCAATGCTCACTCGGAGCCGAGACACGTGGGTCACTCTGAATTGGAGCAAGTCAACTCGTGAGTGAGTCTGCCAACCTACACTGCATACAGGGTGGCTTATTTTCACTTCACTGTGCTAAGTGCAGTCAAACCTCTATATAACAAACATTGAGATAACAAATTATTAGATACAGTTAAACTTCCACATAACGAAGTTGGCAAAATCGGCAGTTTGCTTTGTTATATCGAAATTCCTTTCTTTTGAAATTCAACCTTTTATATGTCGTCACCAATAGATTTTTCTTCCACGGAAGGGGCCGCAATATTTTCCAAATTATCGGGCAGACGGAAGAAGCAAATTTGAATGAGAAAAAAAAAGGTTTTGTTGAATTTGAGGGATTGCGACAAAAGATATGGTTTCATACCATGTTGACGACATATTCTCATTGGCAGTAGGAAATGAACCCAGCCACACTTTCATGTCACCTCTGTGCCTGATAGTGTTGCCTGCAGTGGGACGATGCTATCGTGAAAAGCGTCGGTAGTGGGAAGTCTGCTTCTTGCTTCATCACGTCTCTGGAACTCAAGATTCTGCAACTTCCAGTAATAAACGCGCCGGCAGACAGCACACAAGATGCCATGCCATATTGGTACGCCCACCCTCTGCGCACATGGCAGATTACCTCTAAGATGGGGCATAGGCTACGTAACGCTCAGCCCTGCTAATCCCCAACTACTCTACATAAGGAGACACGCAGAAACCTGCCTCTCTCCCCTCACTCCTGCTCACCCGCGCTTGTTCATGTTGTTGTGAGCTTGCTCCCTTTTCCCATTGCTTGCACGGCAAGGCACCACTTAACAAGCCACCACCCTTCTTAGCTCACCCTTGCACACTTACACTCACACGCAAAAGTCACTCAAAGCATACAGGCCATGATAGTATCTTATTGCGCTTGGACTTTATGCAGTACATGATGCTGCTCTGCTTCCACGGTCTGGTCGTTCTTGGTTGCGGAATGTGTGATTTGAGAAGTGCACTCGCAAGCAGCTCCGTGTAATTGAACCATTTGACCATCTGTATCCACAGAAGCTTCCATTTATTGTCTCGGTACTCCTTTCCGGCGTTTGTTATACAGTTTTCTTATATTGAAATCATGTATTAGGGGGACACACTTCATTATATTGAGGCTCTAAATACATGTGTTCTGTGGAAAAGAAGTCGTAAAATGTTAAATGCTTCGTTATGCCGAGTATTTTGTTATATTGAATTTTGTTATATTGAGGTTTAACTGTATAGTGTAAATGTGCTGAGCAGATGGTAGAGCCACAGCCCCAGAAAGGCTTTGTTAGTCCCAGGTTCAGTCCTCAGCTGAGAACAAATTTTTCAACTGCAAAGCTTTCTTTCTGAGAAACCTCTATGGGTTTCCTTTGTATAGCTCATATTGTGTTTGAGCAGATGACAGTTTTCTCAACATAAATCTTCTCCACCTTGAGGGCTTGTGCAGAATTGATTTGCCAGCGATGTAAGTTTAATATGCTTCTTCGTGATACAGTGAAACCTCGTTAAACCGTAGTTGGCCGGAGCTCGGAAAAAGTACGTACTAAACGGTAGTACTGTTTAATCGAAATAGCATGAGATCGCCCACTTACCTGTCGAAAACGGAACTCAGAGAGAGTGTAATGAAAGGGGAAAAAAAAAATGCAGTATTTATCCACTTCGCACGACAAAGGTGTTATTTTCGTTTGATGCTGCGGTGGCCTAGCACGACGACAGCGGCCTCAAACTTACTGAAGCTGCGTGCCAGCTTTTCAGCCAGCCCCCTCTTCTCGGCAAACATTCACATGGCAGATAACTCGTTGGCGTTACGTATTCTCCGTGCACGGGCGCAGTAGTGCTGCAGAAGTCCCGGTGGCGCCTTTTTCATTGCTGGGTGCCGGAGTTTGGAATACTTTTCGTTTGGAATAGAGTTATGTTATCGCGCCCCTGTTCTCATCACGACAATTGCATTCATGAGGCTGACGTAACGCGCAGCTTCTGCCACTGTCGGGCCTGAATCACCCGTGCTGTTGCTTTCCGTGTCGTCCTCATCACTGTCTCTAGTCAACACTTCGGCAACAACAGAGGAAACGATGGCGAAAAGTCGAACCTCGTAGCTGACATGTCGTTGCGGTCGCAGCAGCGCTGCCGAGCAACTTCTTCGCATTCCAAATGCCACACACCGTAGTCAACACCAGATCCCTGTCGCGTGCCAGCGCCGTCTTCTTCGTGTCACGTTCGATAGCACGGACGATGTCTAATTTTTCTTCTATGCTGAGCACCCGGTGTCTTTTTTATCCGAGCTTCGGAACGACGTGAGTCCTTGCTTGCACGACGCCATAATGCTCTCTGGCACGGCGTCGAAATGATGTTGATGTTGATGTGGCTTCACGCGCAAACGCACAGGGCGCTTGGAGGCCGTTGTTCCGATTTCTGCGGCTTGTTGTTCTGCTGGGCCGCCTGATGGAGACGACGCACTGCCGTGTTTGCACGACGAAAAGTTGAAACACTACGTTTTAACCGATGCGTGCGCAATAAGCTGATAGGGTTTATGCGGATACAAAACACATTATGTTCAATGGTCGTAGAGTCGGGGATTTGACTTTACTACTTTTAAAACGGAACTACTGTTTAAGCGGGTACGGTTTAATGAGGTTTTACTGTACTAGTGTGTAATGAACGCACGCTTGTAATGGATGTTGAATGCCACATGATTATAACAAGGTTCGACTGTCACTGCCATCCGTGATGGGATGTCCAATAGGCTGCATTCTGTTGCCAGTAGCGAAAGAGTTATTTTAACTTTCTCTGAATGCTCTAGGCCAATAATTAACATGTTTATTTGCTTTGAGCTGGTCGTTACATTTTCTTCTGAAAAAAAAAAAAAGAATGCCATGCAAATGGCTGTACACTAAATCGGTATTTAGTTGCTATTTAAAGACAGGACAAATGACAAAATGTGCAATGCATCATCCAATGCAGTGCATGCACGTTAAAGGGACACTAAAGCGAAACAATAAATCAGTTTAGACTAATGAAGCATTGTTTGAGAACCCTGCAGGGAGTAATTTCAAAAAAACAGTTTGATTATTAGATGAGAAAATGAAGATCCAAGTATCAGTATTCGAATTTCGCGCTGAAACCGCAGCGCTGGTACGTCAGCGTGACGTCAGGGATCCCAAAGTATGCTTTCGCATTTGGGCCGTGTTGGCTGAATAAAGGTGCCCGAAACTTGCCATGTTTAATATTTGGTTCCTTTAGAACACAATGTAGTCAATCTGTACCGCTATATATAGTCGCCCCTATGAGGTGCCATCAAAATCCAAGACGTCACAGCTCCCAGCTGTGGGAATTTAAGTATAGGCGTCGCCACCCGTATTTCGTTCTTGCACTTTTTCTGGCTTACCAAACATCTTATCGTTGTAAGAGTGGTGTTTTTGGTGTTGTAGAACGGTAATTTACTGATGCAGAAGAAATCATTTTTGACTTTAGTGTCCCTTTAAAGAACCCCGGGTGGTAAAAAATGATCCTGAGTTCCCCACTGCCATGTACCTCGTCAACACATTGTGGTTTGGCACATAAGACCTCAGAATTTAATTAATTACTCGTAATGATTTCACTTTCTTTCCAAATCTGTGCTCTTTATTGATACAGCAGTAGCTATGTTTAGCAGATGAGAAACACAAGGCTGGCAATCATGAATGGGCAGTGGCCAGAGCCTCCTGCCTGTCAAATATAACTGCATAATTACATACCTGGCAGTCTTCTTTGTGAATTTTTTCTAAAAGCTTACAAATTGGGCTCGTTCTACGATTTTAGAAATGTTGCATGTTTTATATAAAACAAGCTGTGTAAAAAATAAAAAAAACATGCAGATCCAATTTGCAACATCGGAATCTCAAATTACATGTAGCTTGTTTGAGTAAGTGAGGAATCGGAAGTAGTGAATAACACCAGCACTGCCTCGACATCTGCAGCTGTTAGGTATCTGCTTCACAATCAGGACAAAGGCAGTGTGTGGTGCTTGCCAAGGGAAAATGTTGAGAAGAGGTGTACGCACAGAGGAGTACAACACGCATCTAGTAGTACATTGTAGGCTTCACACACTTTGTGTCATAGTGGCAGAACCATTCTGGGAGATTGGCCGAGAATGGGCACATGCCCAGTTGTACACACCAAGTGCTGAAGTTTCCCGTTTGGGCACATATCCATGGCCCAAGTTGTCCATATACAACAACCACAAATGCATCTGGCAAGGCAACAATGATGAACAATAAATCATGGATAAGGGGCAAAGAAATCTTCGCTTCAAAATGTCGCTAGAAACATGTAGAGACATCGTTTCAAAAGAGTCTTGTTTGGACTCGTGAGGTTTTGAACATTGCATCAAACGTTCCTTGCGTGGTGCCGACATGATTCTCGAATCCGTCGTACAATTGCTCTTAGAGCTTGCCTGCGTCCCTAAACTTTCTCAGAATACCGAGTAGCATTTCCCACTAGTTCTTTCTGCAGGGGACACTGGCATTCTCATGAGTACTGGGAGGCTATTCTTAAGATAACGCGGAAGGTGTCTAAACCTCTTTAGAAGTTGTCAGCTCATAACTGCCATTCGTAGCAACTGTGTTGTGAGGATCAAAGAGCCACTGGAGCCCATGGATTCTTCTTTGATGCTCTGCTCATTCGAAGGAAAGTGGTCTAAGAGAAGCCCGTTCTCTTGAACTTCCAGAACAATGCCAATGCCAAAGCTGTGGACTCGGAAGGCCGGACCCCGCTGGTGTACGCAAAGAACTCTAACTTTACGGAAATCTACGAACTCCTCCTACACAGCGGAGGACCCGACCCGAACCAGCTGTCGACCACGCTGTCTCGGCGGAGGGGTAGCCTGTCCAAGCGGTCGGACGTCTTCGACAAGCTCCCGGCCAGCATCATCTAGAAGCCCAAAGACAGTTCCTGGTTCACCACCCATCATCTCGTGCCACCACTGCGCGCTGCTTTCATTGTTGCATCACCCACTGCCCTCGATCATATTTTACATCCTCCACTGTTTTGTGTTGTTACTCCCTGGTTTTTATTTGCTGATGAATTGCGAAATGACTTAATATATTACACCTGTCTGTCTGTCTACCTACTGCCCCTCTGTGCTGTTGTGTAGACATTTGTCCTGTGTTTGTTTCATCACATCTCGACGTTTTTTTTTATTGCCCTGACAAAGTATGAGTTGTCTTCTTTCGTTAGTCTATTCGCAGCTGCGAATGGGCTCTGGACAACACTTCCTACAAAGCAAGCAAGATCTTATTCAGTGTTAACTGAGGAAAAAAAAAAATAAACATACCCTTTTCTGTCTGTTAGAAAGTTGGGCATAAATGATATGTAATTAGACCTGTTTATGATGACGCGTTTCTGGAAATATAAAGGAGAGGCTACTCGATGCTTCTTTTGATTCCTGTTACATATTGAAGTTTATGGGACAAAAATACATGCAGTCCTTAACTCTGCATAACTTCATGTTTTTTCATAGTGCTCAGGCTCTCGTAGTTTTCCTCACATGCCATCTTTGCTACGAATACAAACAGTTCCTGCCCAAATAGCTAGTCGTGACTTTAAATTAAATGTGTGTAGTTACTACTACTAGCAATTTAGCGCCGCAGAAGCTCAATCATTAAACAGTGCGTTGGATATCTTGAAGACTGCTTGCATTCTCACGGGTGTACACGCATAGAAAGGCTATTCTGCAGTGGCAATTTGCTGCCTGTCAAGACTGCTCACTGCCCACTGCAGGCGTGTGGGTGCACTTGTGGGAATGCAAACTGACCACGTGCTCCAAAAGTGGGGCCCAGCCGTAACGATGTCTCTCTCAGCCAAGCAGTGCGGCCAGGAAGGTGTGTGCAGCGCCAAAGCCCCGTGTGTGCGTGTATGAACGCGTGCTAGAATTTGTTACGATCTCGCCGAAGCTGTGCTTCAGTGGCCGTTTAGGCATGCGAATGAATGAAAGCGTTTGTACTGCAGTGCTGAAGTTCTAGCTAGGAAATTGTTGCTTGCCGGAACCGGCACACCATTCCCTTTCTTTCTATGGCACTTCGCGTGTCCGTCACTTGACCACCGCATGCACTACTCGCCGGCGGTGTCTCGAGTTTCGAGTGTGAAGAAAACACTGCTCACCGTCCATGCGCTCAGTTTCTTCATTTCGTTCTTTGTGGCAACCCTCTGTGGTTAATTAGTAGGACTGACACAGAGCACAGGGCAATGCAAGAAGAATGCCGTACTGTGCAGTGCAACAGATAAGTCAAAAAAGGGCTGGGCTACACAGGACAGCGTCAGTGTAGTTATACACCAATCGACTGGCGGCTGCCCCACCAAGAGCATTTCTCCTGCCTTGTGTTGTCCTACACTCTTTGATAGTTGTCTGTCGATCATGCTGACATGTACTCGTCTCTAGCAGCCCCTATGCTTTTCACATGTGTTTTTCCCACTGATTAACCACAACCTGTGGGATCTGACCCTCCCAACTTTCATTTCTACTGTATTGTGGCATGCACCCTTTCATTTTTGACTGGCTCACTCTTTTGTTGTCTGCAGTCTAGCCTACAAAGACTGCGCTTGCTTAGTTTATAAAGGTCTATTGCGGACCTGGTTTATTATGGCAGATAGGTTTACTTGAAAAATATTTTTTATGCATCGCGACTACTTGCTTCATTGTAATGTCTTATTTTAGGAAAGAACATTGTCAAAATTACATCTACAACACATTTTAAATCTCTTCAGCACGCAATCTCTGTGGGTGGCAGCGGTCTTTTCGAGCGTCATCACGAAAACAGTTTATTCTTTGATCAATTCTATCGCAAGAGGCGAAGAAACATTACTTTGTGGCTGTTTAAAACCAAGCAGTAGCACTGAAATATAAATTTTGAAGAAAATTTTTCTTCATTTACACAAAATGCACACACAGTTCCTGTGTGTCTCTTTGATGCTTTGATTTTGTATCATTGCATGCCATGTGCTGTGGTTACCTACTGTAGTGGCCCTCGGTGTACATATGTTTCTATAATTTATGTATGTTGATTAATAGAGGCACTTGTTCATAGCTTGGAGGCCTGCCAATGGTGTGTCCTCTGATTGCACCAATTCTCCTCTGTGCATGTGTTTGTTGTTGCTATATTCTGGCAGGTTGTGGAAATGTACATACTGCAGATATCTAAGTTAATTTTTCGCAGATGCAATCATGTTCCCTGCTGTGAACATGAGATTTCTCTTGTTTTCCGTTTTTTTTTTTTGCTTCTTAAGCCAGGGCAGTCAAGAATTGCTTTGTACAGCAAACACAGAGAATCTTATGGAAGATCACTGTTTATGTCTGTATGTAGGTTAATTTCTACTATGCCAGTGTTTCTCTTTAATGCCGAGCCATGCAGCTGGGTTATTCTGTCAACATTCCTTTGCAAGTGCGTTACTATAAAAACATTTAAGCAGCTTCACTTGACTGACAAAATGTGTCCGAATTTATAATTTTTTTTTTTTTAGTTTTACGAATTGTCTAGTTAGTCACAATTAGCCAAGTTATGTGGAAGTAACGCACAGTCAAGTGAATTTTATATGGGTATTGATTCAGTGACGTAACTTCCGGCTGCATTTTGTGTGTGGTTCCTACCTAGTGTTGCTTACATTGTGAAAGTTGCTGATGCCATACTCTGTTGTGGCAGGACTAACATATATATATATATATATATATATATATATATAGGTCCAGCAACATTGTAGACAAGTGATTGTGTGTTTAGATTCCCACAATGTGCTGTTGGCATTGGGCTGTTCTCTTTGATTACAAGGCATGGCCGCTGTCGTGGCTGGAAGCAGTATATGTATGTAGCATTTTGTAAATTTGTAAAGAAATAGTAAACAGGTTGTTTGTAATGTCAGTTTTCTTTTCAGGCAGAAAACAAGAATAAAGTTATACAATGTGTACAAACCACTCCTGGTGCACTGTTATTCCTGCAAGGTGAACAGATTTCCTTGTTGCAACTTGGTGCATCTGAGGCAGTGCTCCTCTCGAACCAAAGGGCATGAGTCCACTGGGTGTAAAGAGGACTAGATGCCTGTAGCAATGCACGGAGACCCATCCTAGTGAGATAAGCAGCGTAATGTGTAAATTGATTACTGCCATGCATTGTTCTGAGCAGTTATTTGAAGTATCACTTCATTGGCTTGTATATATCGCAAGCTTACCATTATAATAGAAAAGGAAGGTGTACAATCGGTGCATTTTACCAGTGCTGACATATGGAGCATAGACTTAAAGACTGACAAAGAAGCTTGAGAACAAGTTAAGGACCACGCAAAGAGCGATGGAACGAAGATGGCTAGGCATAACGTTAAGAGACAGAAAGAGAGCGGTTTGGATCAGAGCAAACGGGCATAGACAATATTCTAATTGACATCAAGAGAAAAAAGAATCGAGCCGGGCAGGTCATGTAATGCACCTGTTAGATAACTGTTGGACCATTAGGGTTACAGAATGGGTACCAAGAGAAGGAAAACGAAATCAAGGATGACAAAAGACTAGGTGGAGCGATGAAATTGGGAAATTCGCGGGCTCTAGTTGGAATCTGTTGGCGCAGGACAGGGGTAATTGGAGATCACAGGGAGAGGCCTTCGTCCTGCAGTGGACATAAAATATGCTGATGCTGCTGATGATATCGCAAGAGGCGATTTCTGGTGGCTCGGAAAAAAAAAATGCAGATAGTTGACAAAGTGTAATGCATTGGCATTAACAGCTAGCACTGTTCTCTGAAAGTGCTGTTCATAATCGCCATCCTCTTTTATTCTCTGTTAAAATGTGCACATCGAAAGGCATTTACAAAACAGTAGATATTCCATTTTTTCATTGTCTCCAAGTATTTCACCACTGTGGTTCTCTTTTGTCTTTGTCATAAAAAAAAGTACATTGCGCTGATGAAACTTTTTTAGCAACCAGAGGCTTTGTTGTAAAAATCGCTGGATTTATATATATATATATATATATATATATATATATATATATATATATATATATATATATTGCAAATTACTATTACAGTAAGTAAGTGAAATAGCCTGGAAATGCTTCTGTCAGTTATATGTATATATAACAGAGAGAGACTTATTCATCAATCCCACATGGTGAACCATGGGTCCCAAAAAGTGATCTGAACTTTCATTTATCTCTTACAACTATATAAAATCTCAAGGTAATACTGGGACAAAAGGCAATGGGTGGTCCACAGTGGTCCCACATCCCACCCAGTAGCGGCAGTACACTGGACATAAAAAAATGCACATTTGCGACAAAGAATTTGAATTGAACAAATAATTGTACTTGCTGTTGAAGTCTACAGCATAAATGCATCAACTAGTTTAGGTAATGGTATTGCCGAGGTTATACACAACGACGTATACAATCAACATAAATTACTTGCTATATTCACAAAAAGATTGACTGGCCATCCTGGCCCTGCGACTCAACGTCCCAGCCCTGCGACAGTGGATGTCCAGTGAAGCTGTTGAAGAGCACCACTACAACTGCTGAGACGGGTTTGCAATGCTTTATTGCTTTATAGCCCCGCCCCCCCCCCCCCCCCCCCCCTACACACACACACTCAATTTTCGCTAGATTTGATACCTGTTGAGTTCACAGGTCTTCCAGGGTACTGGCCGGGATAAATCCTTTGCTCGCAAAACACATTCATAAAGCTCCGGATAGCTTACGTGTGTAATTTACTACAAATGTCATAATTGGTGCCCTATCTTTGAAGTTTACGTACATAATGCCCATAACGTGGCATTTATTTTTGCCAAATATAAACGAAATAACTTGTCTAGTTCATCGAGGACATCGCTGAAACTGACGGAACTCCGTGTTGTGACGCCTGAAAATAGGGAAAGGAAAACCACGGCTCATTGATTATTTGCAATGCTTCTAGCCGGACCACGAATGTAAAAATTTTGTCGCACATTGCAGTTACCATTTCCACCCTCCCCTTTCCACAAAAGCTAAACCTGTTGTAAACTGCAGCTGCATCGGGACACAAGGAAGCATAGCTGATAGCGGTCATATCACAAGCTCTAACACCATAACACGCTCTAACCGCATTTAACTTCGCACAAAGAGTTTCCATAGTGTACCATCAATTTTCGCTAAATTTGGTCTTGGTGGCTTTTATAGTTCTTCCAGGGTAGCGTGCTCAATTATTTCCCGCACATTAGACATGCTCATAACACTCTAGAGTGCTTGCATACGTAATTTATTGAGAAAGCCCCAATTACCCATCTATTTTGAACTTCATCCACACATCACCCATTAACTTGTCCTTACAGTTACCAGACATAACGGAGCTGCCTCCTTTAGTTCAGTGAGGACACCAGACGAAAATAATATATCACGCATGAAAAAGTAAGCAGAAAGAAGATGAAGGTTCAATAATTATTTGTAACGTTTCGAAATGAGCCAGAAAGGTTAAAACCACGTGACACATTGACGTTAAAATGCTGCCCATTCCTTCAAAGTCTAAAATATCTGAAATTCGGAGTTCTCTTCGCACATTAGAAAACCTAGCTAATAGTATTAATGTGATACTTTCGAACACTTGCTTACAGTTTTTTTAACGCTGTGTTTGATTGAAACGTATTTACCATCGCACATAAACATGGCGTATTGTTCACCTTATGTTCACAACATTTGACCTCAGTTGTAATTATGCCAGCGCAGCCGTCTAAGTCTTACACCGCTCGTAAAACAGACTGATAACGCTACCACTTGCATACATATTCTACTGGAAAACGTGTATTTCACCAACACATTTGGAACACTGACTACACCTTATCCATACTATGCCCCAAACATTCCTTAGATATAAACAAGACGCCTTATTTGGGTCACCGAGGACATCGCAGAAACAAACTACGAATCTCGTAATAACCCCTTCAGTCACGGCGTACACATTTGTGAACGCGACTTATATTTGTCGTTACTGTGCAGTGGTTGCAGGAATAGACAGTGAACGTTAAGATTTTATAAAGTTGAACACTCTGCATTCTTAAAGTACGCCCATTTCACTTCTGAGTGAAATGTATCGCTTCACACAATCGCTTTCATGAAGGCACTACCGTCTTTGACAGGACGTTTCAAGGGGGGCGTTTTGGTGGTAATCGTGAAAGATTATTTCTTCCCATGCTGTAATGCTTGTGCCCAATAATTAACCTGTGCATGTAATTCAAGCGGGTGATTCAATATACATAATGTAGAAACCTAGCATGGACTGACTGTAAAATAAATGAATATTTAATTAGTATGTAATTATGATGGGCCACTATAAAATGCACAGTCATTCTCCCAACTTGACTTGCTTTCTATATGGAGTCTCCAATTACCTCGGGATAATATTATGTAAATTTCACATATTTATCGACACTCAATTGTAATTCATGGTTGGAGGTATTTAACAAAAATACATAAGAAAACGAGGGTTTAATAATTATCTGCAACACTTGCATATAAAGAAGGAAAGTGAAAGTTTCACAACGCATTGTGCTTAAACTTTTCCTATAGTCATGGAATTTCATGTCCGTATCTCAGGCGTTGTTTTAGGAGTCTAGGAAGTATCTAGATCAGCGGCAATATGACACCCTGGAACGTTTCAGTGAGTAACTTTCCACAAAGGCTGTAATGAACCTACGTAATGTAAACATATATGGCTTGTCACTCGGAACATTGTTTCGTACGTCGAATAAATATAAACACTGTGCCTCGCAAATTTTACCGACGATACCGGGGAGGAAACGACCAAATGCCGTGTATAGCGCATAAAAATTGGGATAAAGCGATCAGTCAGTTACTGTATTCAGAGTACGTAAGCAACCTACACAGGGCAAATTTTCGGTAAACATCACCAAAAAGTGGCCCTCATTTTTAAAAAGATACGAAATATCTGCTGTGTTTGCGCCTGCCAGAAAACAAGTAATAGTGTACCTCTTATTTAGAAACAGCCTGATAATGAAATGGTCAGTCAGAAGTGACACATGTCTTTAGAAAAAGTCAGTGTTTTGTTGATATTCAAATGGTTCTGCGAGTTCAACCAAGGTCATGTTGATGAGCATATCTACAATAAGTGGTGATTACACAATGAAATTCAACAGTTATACCTGTAAGAGGTTTGATTAGATTTCTGATTGTGATAAGATACTGAGACATCAACGCTGCAACAGACAGAAATTAAATTGTTCCAGCAGTTGATAGTCCAAAGATTTCATGCCGTAAGACACACTAGTCGTTGGGCGCGGCTGATTATAATACTCTATCCTGGCCTCCTGCCCACCTGGAGAAAAAATGTAACAAGCTAATTGTATTTTAGAATACGGATATAGCGGTCCCAATAAAATTGGGCATGATGCAAGTCGCGCAAGCTGACAGTTTGTTACGGCAGGAACTGCCCAGCGCCACACATTATCCGCAACTCAAGCGTGTATGGCGAATCCCACGTGTCGTCCGCTACAGGGCATCTTGAGAAGGCACAAAAGAAAACTTTCTTTGTCCAAGCAAGGTTATACGTAGTAAAGAAAAGCGTTACTTATGTGGTCACTGTAGTAACGAAGAAAATATAGCTTCAACTGTTTTTTTAATGGAGTTTCCAGCTTGCAGCCGAAAGTGCCAGTGCCCTGTTTCAAAAGTGTTGGGGGGGCAAAGTGCTCATCCTTTACCTCAAGCCAGCACGTTGAGGCAGCGCAGCAAGGTAGTATTGATTGCAGCACATCGGTGTTCGAGCACTGTCATTAACAGCTACATTAAGCGAGCAGCACACGAGCTCGCGCTGCAACGCGATTCGCACGTACGTTATTGCGAGCTCATATGCATTGCATCAGTTATTTATCAGTTACCAAAGAGAGAGATGGCCGCTACTGCAGTGCATGCATAACTACTTGTCTAGCGGCATGCAGTCAACAAAGATTGCAGGAGGCTCGCCGTTTCGCGGTATGTCGAAAGACCGCTGCCGTTGCGGCGCGTACGATCGTGCGCTCGAGCAGTTCCGTACACATGTCTGCTTATCGCTGCTGTGAATTCATTTATAACAAGCATTTCCTCGCGTTTGTGCGCCTGAATCTATCAGCGTGCAAACCTTACCTGAAGTTCAACTTCGTACACGACTTTTACTTGCGATTGACACCGCGCTAAAACTTCGCCGCTTATTTCTTGAACGGCGTACACGTATTCGGCGTTGCATAATTTGTTGCCTTTACGAAGCGTGCCACCCCTGAAAAAATCTTCGGTCCCCGATATTCGCTGCAAGCCGTGGTACAACAAAACCGTAAGTGGCGGGTCCATATTGTAAACGTGCTTTCCGAAGCAGACGACCGAGCTTGGTACTACCCAGTTCAGGACAGAGGGCACTTTTTAGCACCATTTTCGCAGCGCCCCCTGGGCAATGCAAGAGCCCCATAAAGGTTTGTGCTTGCATACCTATTGCACTGCAGGCCAAGTGAATAATGAAGCCGATGGCATACATGTTACACCAACCGAAATGGCACCGCGCCCCAATGGGATGTGCAGAGGTACGTACAAGCTCTGGTCACAGCTAGAGCAGTGAAGACACAATGCTAAAGCACAACATGGGCATGGTGTTGGTGATACACCTAAGGTATGCAAAGCGTGCTACAAGGCTCTTCATATAACGACAGGACGATGGCATGGCTACAATAACAGCGTGATGATGTTGGCTTTTTTCATTTGTTCACAATTCTGCCACCTGCTGTACTAGCGTAGCATAACAAGGCTAGATCATAGTTTCCCGCTAAAGTTACTAGAGGAAACTCTGGCGTTTGGATTGTTCGGAAACAATGGCTCACGGATCTGTTTTTCTACATGCTTGCGGTCTCGGTCATTCTTGTGATTTTATTTACTATGCTTGCTTTTATAGTCGACCTAAATTTCGGAGGAATAGTGGTTTCCTAAACGCTAAAGCCAATATCCGTATACCACAAAAATAGAGAACGTCTACAATACATCCTTAAAGGGGCTCTGAACCATTTTTGTCGGAGTGGAGAAAGGCAGCTGAAGTGAAAACAGGCTATTTCAGAAATACTTTGCCGCAAAGAGTACTTCAATGCGTTCAACAGAAGCGGAGTTATTGGCAATCAAACACGGCCTTCCGCTCCTTCTTCTCTGTAATGCCTTGCACTGCGAAGGCTACGGCGCAGTGGGGCGTGCCCACAACGCTCCGCCTTCTTAATGCCACCGTGGCGCGGAGTTCAAATTTCATTTTGGATGTTGACGTAGACACGACGACTTCGCCTTCAGCAAGCCGCAGTGCGCTTAGCCAGTGGACTCGTGGGGCACGCCGCGGCGGCCGCGGTATCTACGCCGTGTAGCAGCTTGATAATCGGCGAGTAGCAGCCGTCTAAACCCACGAAACACGCAAGCAGCTATTTGATGTCTAAAAGATGTCTTGAACGGCTAATTCAAAAGCCTAGTAGCTGTCTTGATCAAGACATGTTGTAGCCATGGACGTCTAGAAGTACTTCAGTAAGCCCTGCTAACGTTACGCTAAAAGTTGGCTAATGGACAGCTTGACAAGAACAACTGAAGACTTTTATTAGACATTCCCTCAAATTTTTGCGGCAGCTGTTACAGTAACACGACGTTTGCCCACAGTTACAATTTATTTTAAACGAGGCATGGACATCAGAAAAAAAAAAGTTTATATTGTCGGATAGAGTGATGCACAGGTAGTTTTTCCAGATGTGAACCATGGGAATAGTGTAGTACAGCCTCATTGGCCAATCAGTGCTTTTTAATTAGACCAATCAATTGAATGCCGCCTGTCAGAATTATTTTGCAAATAAAAAAAGATCTGTATTGTATGCTGATATAATTCCAATGTTCACCCATTGACCTAAACAAGAACAACTCCACGTGAAACACGTCATTATTGACAAAACTTCGCCCTGCTGGGTCTCCACCAAATTGAAATAGTTTCTAGCAAAGAAAAGAAAAATTTTGTCAGTGATGCTGCAGTTCAGGCAAAAATTACATCCTGGTTTCAGCTACAGGGGGCACAATAGCCTTACACCAGGTTACGAAACAGAACACTGTGCTGCAATGAATTGTTAAGAAATAAAGGATAGTACACATCTGGAAAAACACTCTGCGAACCACTCTAACTAGCAATATAAATATATTTTTTCTGATCTCCATGCTTCATTTAAAAGTAAATTGTAACTTACTTTGTGGGTGCCTCTTGTAAGGTAACGCCACATGCTCGCACAGCATCACGCGGAAATAATGGCCAGTTCTTCAGCATATCATCTATTAGCGAATTCCTTGTACGTTGCATGTTACTAGAACTGAAAGATAAATCATAATATGCTGTTATTTTTTTCATAAACTGTACGATGAGCTTTTCATGCATAAAAGATGATTGCAAGCGAAAATGCAGCAAGACATCAACTTCAAACCATGTCACATGCTCATACTTTATTACCTAATAAATTAGAAAAGATGCAGAAAGTGTAATTAACAAGAGTGACAAATAGCAGCAAAGGTGATCATGGATAAATCTTGAAGATGATTGCCGCCGCTGCCAGAGTAGGCCAGCCTTCGTAGGAGAGCACTTGCTGCCCACCAAAGCTTGCTGTCACAGGCCACGCGTGACGGTTCTTGTAGACATAGGCAAGCAATACCTGCACAGAAGAGGGGAAAAAAGGCAAGAGAGGAAATGGGAATGTTGAAATTTGAACTTCAATTAGCAATATGTGCTAAGTAAGAAGTTTGGCTCACATAAAAAGTAAATTTAAGCACTCCTTTTTCTTAAATTACAGGTATCTTAAGGTATGTATGCGATGATGTTGAAAATGACTAGTATATTTCCTATCATAAGAAGCCAACAAACACTGACACCAAGGACAACATAGGGGAAATTACTTGTGCTTAATAAATGAAATAAAAAAAAACGATAAATTAATGGAAATTAAAGTGGATGAAAAAAACACCTTGCCGCAGGTGGGAACCGAACCCACAACCTCCGCATTTTGCGTGCTATGCTCTACCAATTGAGCTACAGCGGCGTCGTTTTCCCATCCACTTTCGTGGGTATTTATGTGTCCTAGTAGAACGCTGGGAGTGTTAGCCAGCGCCACAACTCAGAGACCTTGTTCCTGGCATATAGTCATTAAGTTGCATAGCAGAGTCAAAGTCAGCCTTTAAATTATTATATGGTGTTTTGTGGCTAAAAAGCCACTTACCAACCTGTCAAACAAGTCTGAGTTGCTTCCTGTAAAATATAATCAGTTTAAAACAGTAATTCACTCTGCAGGTAAATGGTGTACTAACTTAATTAAAAAGTTAAGTAGCGTTTTATATTGTTGAACTAAAAGCAAGCTTGGCATTTTGCACTGCCTAGCTGTTGCCTTTCTTTCAAACTTAAACATGACCCAGTACAGAGTAAGCAGGTAGCATGCAAAGGAGGACTGATGATAAAGTAGTGTTCCAAAGCAACACTCGTAGCTGGATCAATCACTTTTGATATATTTTCATGTGACCCTAATTGGCTTAGGGCAATACCTCACACAAATGATGCACCACCTTGGATGATGCGTCATACAAAATTGAAAGTATCTCATGATGTGATCAAACGATAACATTGCCCACTGTCTTGGAAGTGTTAACATGCTGTTTGCGTGAGAAAGTGCAAAGTGATTCCTATAGGTGGCAAATTTATCAGTGCATCTATAGCCTCAGGTAATTCTGAGCATCTATGTTGACTTGCAATTGAGAAGCCACTGCACACAAAAAGGGGTATTCAAGTAATGGTCCATGCTGAATAATTACATAGTGAAAAGGCAAATGTGGCAGGCTAATGGGCCAGGGCAAATAGATTGCTAAATTCTAATAACACCTCCAATGATATTATTGAAATAGGTGATAAAAAACAGCACAGGTAAAATTTCAGTTATGACAAAATTTTAAAAGCACCTCTGCAAACTGCTGGAACCCTCAGCATCATGCCTGTTCTACACGCACATATGTTGCAGCGCAATCTATATCTCAGACGCAGGCACCTCCACACATCACTTTGTGATCGCCTCACAATAAGGTTAAAAAACAGTCTGGCACAAGCTACCTGATGTGATCCATTTTGCAAGCGCCAGCCAAGTGCTGATGATGAGCGAAATTAAAGTTTGTCCTTGTATGGAAGCCTCGGCCCATGTTTTATCAATTCTAGCGGCAAAGCACACCTTTTACAGCACACATAAATCTTAAATTAGACTGCTTGCTGATGCTGTACAGTAAATTCCTGTAAAGAAACTAAATCACACAGAAAACATTTAGAATACGAAACTAATCAAATACTGGCTTGAATACATTTGTGCATTATGGAAGCAAGGTGTAATGTACACTGTTGTAGCAAATTTTTACTCATGTATAGAATACTTGTATGACACAGCAGAGTTAATTTTTCAGTTCTTACATAGCAGTGACTACCTGCAGGTACATTCTGTAAAGCTTAGGGAAACTGATTATTAGTAGAACTGTGTATGTACACTGGCACTGAGAAATTGCTTATAATAGTGTCAGGTTATAATTGACCAGTGCAAAAAAATGCCCGTTTGTGAGGCACCAACTAGCTATTTTACCACGAAGCGCTCCCTGGCCTTAATTCGTATAGAAAGCACTGGGAGGACCAGAGTGGGTACAGTACATTGGCTTACACTGATCATGATGAGGTCCCGTCATCCAGCTAGCGCCAAGGTACAAGAAGGATGTCCAGCCGTCTATAGAGTGAAAGGAACAAAATAAGATAGCATCAAGTCAGTTGAAAGGCAGATTTGCAATTATAAATAAGGTGACCCAGTCACAGTCATTCATTAATAAATGCCAAGCTGCCGTGACTTCACTCCCAGATGAAGCACCTACTAGGATAAAGGTTTTGCTGCTTATTTAGAACAAAACACAAGTGAAATATGCACATCAGCCGACAATTTAATTTGGAATTGTATAGATGAAGTAAACATTGCAGTTATATTTTTGTTTTGCTATAAAGTGGAAACGCTACAAACTGCATAGTTTGCTAATGGGCCAGGGCAAATAGATTGCTAAATGATTTAGCAAGATCTAAATGATTTAGAGTCTTTGTAGTCTGGTACAACCAGACTATAGCGTGGCTGTATCCGTGGTTGAAACACACGCGCGCACACGCAAGAACAAAAGGACACAATATAGGGCGAGTTCAGTCTGGTTCAGCATTACAGCCAGCGCGTCGTCTTCGAATGCACTCCTTTCGGTTGGTTCGTGCTACGTTAACCACAAAGACTAACAAGCAGGGCAAAGTTCTGACTGGTGGTGCGGAAGTCGTGGAGCGCGGTAGTGCTGAACGGCTGAACACAAGCAGAACCCTCGTATAAAAGTAATGACGAAAACTCGCAGGGCAGAAGAGCTCATATATCAAGAATTGTCGCGGGTAACACCTAAAAATATTCACATTGTTGATGAAAAACGAAGTGCAGTGTATTTCACTTAACGGAAAAAGTGTTATCCGAACGTGCGACGTACAAAGACGCACCGAGACACGAAGGCGGCGAACGCAGATCCCGCCATTGTGGTAGTAAGCCGTCGGCGAAAACACGCAATACAGCCGATGTCACGAAGCACTGATGCAAAACACACGGCAAACAGCATCAGCACAGCTAAATGACTCCAGTTAATATCCAGTATAAATCTACAGAAGGGCTTAGAATGACGCACAACTGGATAACGAACCCACGATCGAGACATTGCGGGCGGCAGTGGCCGTTTTTTCAAACTTCCTGCCTCCCAGTGTCTCCAGCATAGAATGAGATGTCCGACAAGTTTCGATCGTGCCGCCGAAGTGATCGCAGCGCGGTGGCTCTGTGACACCGCTGTGCAACGCCAGCGTTTCGCTCCTGCTCCTGTCAGTAAACCCACGAGCATAGAATGGTTTCGCGTCGTGTGCGCGCCCCGTATGGAAAACAATAACACGCCCTTGATTGTTGAAGTTCTGGTGTGAAATTATCTAATATTAAAGCCAATTAACTTATGTTGCTTCCAACGAGTTCGATTTTTCTGTGGCGTCTTTTATTCGCTAACGCCGACGGCCGACGGTAACCGCACTTTAACACGTCGTTTGGCATTTTATGCACTTTTAGCAAAAAGATCTAGAAAAGTTATTGAGTTAGACATTCTGAATGTGTTTACCAAAACAGACTCTAGTGACACCAGTAGTGGGCTTTGCCGAAGATAGAATATATACTAGCATATTCCAAGTGCTGAGGTTATGTTTAGAAGAAATTCTATTTTCAGTATTATCATAGACCAAGACGTCTATAGCCGTTTGTAGCCGTTTCAAGAAGCTTTTAAGAGGTTCTGTGTTTCGTGGGAAGGAATGCCAAAATAAGAGAAGAGAGTGAGGACAGGGCATTCGGTTGAAAACAGAGCGTTTAAGAGAAACGTGACTTCGCGATCCGCTTGCGAGCTCCACGCACCGCTGTTAGATACGGACCCTTTTCCTGGCATCACTCGAGTTCACCAGTTCACATCGAATCACCGCCACACCCAATTAAAGTGCGCAGAAGCGTGTCTAACACGTTCCCGGACCTGTCGGACAAGTTGGCGAACTCCCACCCGAGGTGCAGCACGTCCAGACAAGTTGGCGGCCCCCCCCTCGTGCGCCGCACGTGGAGCTATTGTCACACTGCTTGACTCTTCCCGAAAGTACAACGGGAGCCTGGCACGGTTCCAAGTAATCTGGGTACCGAGCGAAGTTGTTTTGCAGCTCTGAAAGGTCGCTCGAAAATAACCCGTCTCCTCCCGCTGAGCGCTTGCAAACCCGGAGGCAACGCCATGGCAAGTCACCCCTCGGACAGTGGAGCCCATGGAGCGACCCCCTGAGCCGAATGTGACTGCACTCGCACGGATGCCTACTATTGAAGGAGAATGACAACCCCTGAGCGGGCTCGAAGATTGGCCGAAAATGACGTGACCCCGAGACACCAAAGGGGTTAAAAGCCAGAGACAGGGAGCAGAGAGAAGCGTTCCTTCATTCATTAATCTCTTTCGGGCTTCTTGCCACGGGCCGCAGCGTCCGATTTGCTGCCGGCCATCAATGACTGCAGCTGTTAATTACTTCAAGTTATTACTGTAAATAATGTAAAGAGTTTTCATCCCAACATCCTCCTCAACGTTGGCCAACTCTCGCACTCAACGGCAAGATCCAATAACTGGTGGACAGCGGTGGGATTGTCCTCCAGATCCAATACCGCGTATGACAGCAAAAACTTGGCTGAGATGTTCACCGCAGCGTATGCTACCCGCGCACTAAGTTATTTCACCAAGCCCGATGGGTGGTTCAGGGCCCCTTTAGAGCATGATCGAAATTTGTAAGGAAATATCAGTTTAAACGTTATCTGGATGTATACTTCTTGAAAACCTCCTGTAACTATGCTGGACTCCGGGCTGTATACGCACGAGCGGCGGTGACGCGATGCCATGCATGACGCTAGTGCGCACAGCCATCTCACTCGAAAGCAGCCGCCAACGTCGTGATGAAGTCGTTGGTCTTTTTCTTTTTGTGAGTGTGTGTCTGTGCGCGCGCGTTGTATAGCGTGGGTCGACTAATGCGAATGATACTATTGAGAACAGATTCTCCCAACTATGCAACAACGCTCAGCGGAAGATAGCAGAATGTAAAGATATGCGGTGTCTATGCGCAGGAACGTTGACAAATGGCCTTACGTGGACGCCTCCGACATTTACGAATTCCTCGTTCTGAGAACAGTTAAGGTATTTGTCGGGAATCAATTGAATTCGTGGTAGAAATTGGAAGGGCACAACGATTCTCATCACCAGCTGGGTGCATGAGCCATCCATGGCTGAAGTAAGCATCAGCCGACACATGGGATCGTCATACAATTATCGTTAAACAGTTTTAGAGTTAGCGCATTGCCCTTCAGTTTCTTTCTTTTTCGTTCGGGCTAACCATTCCGAAAGCCTGAATTGTTGTTAAACGTTCCACAGTGAATGCATTAGCGCTTTCCCCGTATGTGTTGATGGCAGTGGGTAGCCAGAAATTTATTTCGGGGGAGCGGGTGCGGGGGCGGGGGGGGGGGGGCGTTGTTTTCCGCTGACAACTTCCACTCCTACCCTCATTCACCTCTCTCTCGACACATATATGTGGAGGCTGTACACCATTGAAAGACGAACTCCTAGAACTCCCCGGACAAGAATGCTTTAACGAGCACGCAAGGTTTTGCCTTAGCGAAACAACCCTCTGCTTAATTTCTGAGAAAATTGTTTCATTGCCAAGGCGTGCATGCAGTCGCTTCACATCAGACTATGCTATCATCCTTATGATAGTTTTAAAAAAATGATGATATTGTTAGGAAATATGTTTGTTTACAGAGTGGAACGAGGTCCAGGAGGAAGCCACAAGGAAGGACCAGCCGGCGCGGATTACAGCCGAGCCAATGCGCGCACACCCTACTTCTGCCTCTGCCTCAGTCACGCAATGCTGCGACATTTTCGCCGGTGGCAGACGAAGCGCACTAAGCGAGTTAAATGCACCTGTGATGGTACTGCTTGAGTCTGGCCACGTGAACAACTTGCGTCACACGTTAACGACGGTTACTTTCCGTCACTTTGGCGACGGCATAGTTCACATCACCCGAGCGAGTGAGTACAACGAATGTTCCAGTGTAAGTGGCGAGAAACTTGCGGTACAATCCCTTTTTGCGAACACGTGTCCACCACCAAACATTGTCACCGGGAGTAAAGCTGACGGGGATATATCGGGCATCATAGCGAGTCTTGCTGTTGCCTTATGAGGACAACGTCCTAAGATGCACTAGTCGGCGTGCCTTTTCAGCGTGATGCAGAGTTTGGGTGATGGACGGATATTCTTGACACGATGAAGGTAAAATAAAGTCCAGAAAGCTCTCGGGAGTGCCTGTGTACAGAAAAAAGAAAGGCGCATATGCAGTAACTTCATGCTTGGCAGTATTACACGCGTCTACGTTATAAAAGATAAGACGGCGTCGCACTTCTTGTGGTCAGCGGTGACATACATTGATAGTATGTTGGTAAAGGTTCGATTCGTCCGCTGCGTGAGGCCACTGGTTTGCGGGTGGTAAGGAGTGAAACGACGACATGCAGAACCACAAAACCGTAAAAGTTCTTGAATGACGTCGGCGGTGAATTGCCGTCCACGGTCACTGATGACAATACGTGGGGCGCCGTGACGTAGTACGATGTGATGTAGCAAAGAGGAAGAGATTTCTGCTGCAGTGGCAGATGAAAGTGCCGCCGTTTCCGTGTAGCGAGTGAGGTAATCGACGCATACTGTAATCCAGCGGTAGCCAGCTGACGTCTTTAGAAGCGGGCCGAGCAAGTACAGTCCAGAGCTTGGGACAAGAAACTCTCTGGCGAAGTCGGTGTAGTGTGCCTGCGAAGCCAAGGTGCCCGAACATGATATCGTCGTGCATGGAACGAAGGACAGCAGGGCGCAGGCCTTCAGGCACAACTAGAAGCAATGGAGGACCATCAGCTGAACATTTTTTTTTGTATAGCAAACCTTTACGAAAAGTAAACGGTGTTGTTCCTGCTGACTCACGTGCAGCTGCCCGTAGGGATTTCAAGGTAGGGTCGCAACGTTGCTCGCTCTACAAGGTACTGAGGTCGGGAAACTCGAATGAGGTGGAAACTAGATAGTCATCGAAGTCATCATCGTCAGCTTTAGTGTGTGGCGAAGGGAGACGGGATAGGCAATCAGCATCCGTGTGACAGCGTCGGCTCGTGTAGGTGACATAAAAGTTTTACTCCTGAAGGCACAATGCCTAGCAGGCCAACCGGCCAGACGGGTTGCGCAGCCCAACAAGCCAGCATAGTGAAGGATGATCAGTCACTATCGTGAATGCGCAGCCGTACACACACGGACGGAACTTCTGAATGGCGAAGACGACTGCTAGACACTTGAGTTCAGTAATGGTATTGTTTCTCTCCGCTTTTGTGTCCGACTTTGTCCGACTAGCATAGGAAATGGCATGCTGACGCCCCACTGCAGATCTGATCAAGCACAGCGCCAACACCCATACCGCTGGCGCCAGTATGGGACTCAGTTGAAGCCTGCGGATCAAAATGCCGCAGAACCGGTCCATAAGTTAAAAAAAAAAACACAGCTGTTGAAACGCACACTCGCAGTCAGCAGACTACAAATTTGGGGTGTCTTTGTGAAGGAAACACGTGAGGAGAGAGGCAAGTTGTGCGAAATTCTTGATAAACCGCTGGAGATATGAACACAGAAGCAAAAAACTTCTCAGGCCTTTCACCGTCTGTGGCTGTTGGAAGTCGCAAACCGCTGCTATCTTTTCGGAGTCTGGTCGTATGCCGTCTTTGTCGGCCAGAAAAACGTAGTACGAGGGCTTGACGCTCACCGAAATGACAATCTTGGAGTTTAAAATAAGGCCAGCTTGCTGCATACAGTGAACAATGACCGATAGGCACTGATTGTGCTCGTGAAATTTCCGGCCGTATACAATGACATAATTTAAATAGCACATGCAAATTTTTAATTTGAGTCCACGGATCATGGTATCCATAAATCGCTCGAATGTCGCTGGAACGTTTCACAAACGAAATGGCATATTGTTGAACTCAAGGAGGCCGTCAGACGTAGACGGAAAGTTTTCACTTTTTCGGGGGCGCCTGGGGCCCGACCAGCCTTCCGACCCCCCCCCCCCTTGACATCCACCCATCCGCCCACCCACTCACTCACCCCCCCCCCCCCACACACACACACGCACACACACACGCACGCACGCACGCACGTACGCACATATCTTGCACTTGAAGAAACTCCGTATGACCTCGAAGAATTGTTCACCAAAGGGATGGCCTTATATGAGAATTTAGAAGACCTCAAAGTAGTAGACAGTTCAATTTCGTAGCCTGAGTCCTCTAGCACCACCAAGAATCTGGCGTCTCTCGGTGGCGTAATCTTTCTTCGTGTAATTATCTTGCACTTGAAGAAACTCCGTATGACCTCGAAGAATTGTTCACCAAAGGGATGGCCTTATATGAGAATTTACAAGACCTCAAAGTAGTAGACAGTTCAATTTCGTAGCCTGAGTCCTCTAGCACCACCAAGAATCTGGCGTCTCTCGGTGGCGTAATCTTTCTTCGTGTAATTGTCGTACACTTGGCTATCACTAATTCTGCTTCGCCTTTCCGGCGAAACTGCTGCTCCCCTCTCTCTCTTTCTCTCTCCTTTCTTTTCTTTTTTTGTGAGTCCGAGTATTAAGCACTGCTGCAGATGACTGCTGTTGATTCTGGTTTCGAGTGAATCCTGCTTCGCCTCATTTCATTTACTGAGTGAATTATACAGGGTACCCAAACTATCACGCGCCAAGGCTTAAAGAAAGAGCAGTTTCGTTACTCGAAGAAAACTTAGTGCACATTTCTTCCAGTACAGTGGAGTCATCATCATCATCATCATCATCATCATCATCATCATCATCATCATCATCCTAGTTACGCCCACTGCAGGGCAAAGGCCTCTCCCATACTTCTCCAACTATCCCGGTCATGTACTAATTGTGGCCATGTTGTCCCTGCAAACGTCTTAATGTCATCCGCCCACCTAACTTTCTGCCGCCCCCTACTACGCTTCCCTTCCCTTGGAATCCAGTCCGTAACCCTTAATGACCATCGGTTATCTTCCCTCCTCATTACATGTCCTGTCCATGCCCATTTCTTTTTCTTGATTTCAACTAAGATGTCATTTACCCGCGTTTGTTCCCTCACCCAATCTGCTCTTTTCTTATCCCTTAACGTTACACCTATCATTCTTCTTTCCATAGCTCGTTGCGTCGTCCTCAATTTCAGCAGAACCCTTTTCGTAAGCCTCCAGGTTTCTGCCCCGTAGGTGAGTACTGGTAAGACACAGCTGTTATACACTTTCCTCTTGAGGGATAGTGGCAACCTGCTGTTCATGATTTGAGAATGCCTGCCAAACGCACCCCAGCCCATTCTTATTCTTCTGGTTATTTCAGTCTCATGATCCGCATCCGTGGTCACTACCTGCCCTAAGTAGATGTATTCTCTTACCACTTCCAGTGCCTCGCTACCTATCGTAAACTGCTGTTCTCTTCCGAGACTGTTAAACATTACTTTAGTTTTCTGTAGATTAATTTTCAGACCCACCCTTCTGCTTTGCCTCTCCAGGTCAGTCAGCATGCATTGCAATTGGTCTCCTGAGTTACTAAGCAAGGCAATATCATCAGCGAATCGCAAGTTGCTAAGGTATTCTCCATCAACTTTTATCCCCAATTCTTCCCACTCCAGGTCTCTGAATACCTCCTGTAAACATGCTGTGAATGGCATTGGACATATCGTATCTCCCTGTCTGACGTCTTTCTTTATTGGGATTTTGTTGCTTTCTTTGTGGAGGATTACGGTGGCTGTGGAACCGCTATAGATATCTTCCAGTATCTTTATATATGGCTCATCTACACCCTGATTTAGTAGTGCCTTCATGACTGCTGAGGTTTCGACTGAATCAAATGCTTTTTCGTAATCAATGAAGGCTATATATAAGGGTTGTTTGTATTCCGCACATTTCTCTATCACCTGATTGATAGTGTGAATATGGTCTATTGTTGAGTAGCCTTTACGGAATCCTGCCTGGTCCTTTGGTTGACAGAAATCTAAGGTATTCCTGATTCTATTTGCGATTACCTTAGTAAATACTTTGTAGGCAACGGACAGTAAGCTGATCGGTCTATAATTTTTCAAGTCATTGGCGTCCCCTTTCTTATGGATTAGGATTATGTTAGCGTTCTTCCAAGATTCCGGTACGTTCGAGGTCATGAGGCATTGTGTATATAGGGCGGCCAATCTTTCTAGGACAGTGTTCCCACCATCCTTCAACAAATCTGCTGTTACCTGATCCTCCCCAGCTGCCTTCCCCCTTTGCATAGCTCCCAAGGCGTTCTTTACTTCCGGTGTTACTTGTGGGATTTCAAGTTCCTCTAGCCTATTCTCTCTCACCTTACCATCGTGGGTGTTACTGGTACTGTATAAATCTCTATAAAACTCTTCAGCCACTTGAACTATCTCATCCATATTAGTAACGATATTGCCGGCTTTGTCTCTTAACGCACACACCTGATTCTTGCCTATTCCTAGTTTCTTCTTCACTGCTTTTAGGCTTCCTCCGTTCCTGATAGCCTGTTCAATTCTATCCATATTATAGTTTCTTATGTCCGCTGTCTTACGCTTGTTGATTAACTTAGAAAGTTCTGCCAGTTCTATTCTAGCTGTAGGGTTAGAGGCTTTCATACATTGGCGTTTCTTGATCAGATCTTTCGTCTCCTGCGATAGCTTACTGGTTTCCTGTTTAACGGCGTTACCACCGACTTCTATTGCGCACTCCTTAATGATGCCCATAAGGTTGTCGTTCATTGCTTCAGCACTATGGTCCTCTTCCTGGGTTAAAGCCGAATACCTGTTCTGTAGCTTGATCCGGAATTCCTCTAGTTTCCCTCTTACCGCTAACTGATTGATTGGCTTCTTATGTACCAGTTTCTTCCGTTCCCTCCTCAAGTCAAGGCTAATTCGAGTTCTTGCCATCCTATGGTCACTGCAGCGCACCTTGCCGAGCACGTCTGCTGTAATAATTGGAGTAGTCACCAATAATTCTTTCGTTTCTGATATTTAATTAGGTAATTGCAATAAATTATCTAACTCAAGAAGTACTTTCCTAATTATTACAGCGTCAATGAGGCATTCGTAGGCACCCCTAATGAGACCTAACTGAGGTGTTTTCAGCGACGTACTGATTGCGCACAATTTTTTTCAGATTGGTAAAGAAATATCACTAAATATGAAAAATACCACGTGACTGGCCCTCCCTCCCAATACATAGTAAAGCAGCGCCTTTAAATAACCTGATTAAAAGCAACTGCATTGCCTGTAGCAAACCCGAAGAAATAGCCCATCACCTTGATAATGGCACGGAAGGAGCACCAACAGCAGGTTTCGCTCCTTTGCAGCTATTTCTTCCTCTCATTTCTACGTCAGACATATTATCCGTCTCTCAAGGCCAACCGATCCCATTGATAACGAAAGACCCTTGATAACGCGACCGAAGTGCCGCTCTGATCACGCATGAAGCGCGAATAGCAATGGAATAGGCAAAGAATGTTTCAAAATCCCGGCTTTGCTCGCACCTCATCGAAAGAGCGCGCGAAGCTGTATTTCGCTCCAGAAACTTGCTTCGGACCAAAGCCAAATTAAAGTGGCGGTTTCATTTTTCATGAAAGTGGATACGTGCTGCAAAAACAAGTTCGTGGCAAAAAATAAAAGCGATATAAACAGACCGGGAAGTGACTCACGTGTAGAGAAAATGCAGAACAGATGCGTTCAAGAAAGCAAATATGCCACTTCTAAATGAGGCGAACTGGCAATCGGGATGTCTTCAAAAAAAGAAAAGAAATAAAAAGACACATTAGCGTGCCCTTACTACCCACAATTCGTAAGCGCCTTTGAATACCACCTGCTGCCTAGAGGACGTGTTCGAAAATGGATGCAGTTCCACTCAACGTGAAAGCTGTCGGTAGTGCTGAGCAGTGATTCGCCAGTGTTTCCCTTGTGTTATTGCCGTGAGTACATTGTGTTTCTTTTGTTTATTTGTCTTATGCTTTTGTTTGTCAGTGTTTTTATTGTTATAATTTTTCTGTGTTTTCGTTTTGCTTTTGTGTTTAGGTTTTCTTTTTCTTTGTTTTGCTTTTGTTTATCTGTTCTTTTCTTACGTTTATCCATTGTTTCATTTCCTTTGTTCCTTGAGGTTGACTTTAGACTTGATTTTTAGATTTGATCGTTTGCGTGCAGCTTGCATTTGACCTTTAACCAAATTAGTATTAGCTCGCCTTTTCTGCCGTTTCGCTTGAGCTTGCTCAGCTTTAACCGCAGGGTTCGCTTTCCTTCGCTGTTCTCGAGCATTGACTGCTGCCTGACGAAGCTGGGGATTTTCCTCTCTTCGTTGACGCTTGGCTTCTGCTTCACGTTGTCGCACAGAAGAATCGGCCCTCCGGCGTCGCTGCCTTTCGCGAGCAAGCGTCTGCTGTCGCTCGATCCGTGCCTGCTGTTCGGCGTTTATGGCGGGAAATACCGGCTCTTTGTTCGCAGGGTCTATGGATGGATGGATGTTATGAGTGTCTCCTTTGGAACGGGGTGGTGGGTTGCGCCACCAAGCCCTTGCTGTTATTATAGAGAACGAAATACAACAAGAGCGGACACTCCCATAGTGCTCAGCGGCCGAATTGACTGCAGCGCACCAAGCCGTCGGCGTTAATACCTGAACCACACTGCCGATTTCGTTTTTGTGCGCGCGCGTTTTGAATACTAGCTGGCACGCGTCACGCCGGCTGCGCTGTTTTTTTGTTTTTCGTTTTGCTTATAAACTGTGCGGTCCCGCGTACACCTTGCATACCTGCACCCCGCTAAACGGCTTCGCTACGTGTACATATCGTTGACATTTGTGACAGCCTAAGGCAATTGGCGGCGAGGACTTACGGAGTTGTCGCCTATCGGAAACGCCTCGCTTGCGTGGTATGAGGAATAACGCGGCGCGCTCCTCGTAGGTTTGGCTGTCGGCGCTCAATAAAAACGCCACGTGGGAGACCTCGTGGACATTTGTGAAAGTACTGTCGAAACGAAGGAAGCTTCTTACTGTCAAAATAATCATCTTGGGCAAACAGAAATCGCAGAATGGTTGATATATACACTGTCTCTTTACGAATACGTACAGTGAACGCCCACGCGCTCGGTCGCCGCGATGGAGTCACCCGAATCGGCCCCCTGCGTGAAATGTAGGCAATCGCTGAGAGCAAACTATGTGAAATATGTTTTGTAGTGGGCTGTTTGTATAACCAAATGGAGCATACCAGAACGCAGCTTCAGTGCAGTGATTGGACGGGTTTGCAGCGACCGGCTGCGCGTCTGCATGCATGTTCGCGCACAAATTTTCGCTTTCGCTGCGAGCGCGTTTTCGCACCGTGCCGTGAGCTTTAGGCCGTAGTATATCAGCATTTACCAATACACAAGCAACCATTGTTGCGGGACGCTGTCAGAGCCGTTCAAAATAATTTCGTTATAACTAGCGACCTCGGCACCTACGACGACTTGTGACGTGCCGTTGCGACGATTTAATCTTTTTTTCTTGTAAATTCCTGGACGTTTCAATATCATTGTTTCTCAAGTTGAATCGCATTTTATGTTTATCGGTCTTCTAGCGAGCAATTTCCAGCTGCTTCTTTTTCATAATCCTGTATACATTCATTGTTTCATATGCCGTGACTTTCTTTTTAGGTGATTCATCCGTTCTCTTTCCGCTCCAATGAACTTGCCAATGCTGCACTGGCCTCATAGTGAAACCTAGCCACGAGGGTTGGTAAAGGCTTGTCTGACCGAAACTGTAGTAACGCGTTTGACAAAAGCTTCACAGTAATTGTGCGGTCCTAATTATTGACGCGATAACGTTAAGGGTCCCGAGTCGCAGAAGATCCGGCGTCGGCGGCGGTGATGTTGTAGGATGGATGGATGGATAAAACTTTATGGGATCTATTTAAATGTGGTTGGGCCCCTAGACGTTCGGGAGCCCCCTGGCCGACATCTCTAGGCAAGCACGGTCCACCAGCCAGAGCTGGTCATCCGAGCAAGTGACCTGAAGAGTGGCCTCCCACGAGGAAATGGAAGGGTTGGGAATAGGTTCTACCGCCATGGGCGTGGGGCAGCTCCACAAACAGTGGAAAAGATCTGCCCGGGGCGCTTGGCAGTAGGTACATTGTGGATTATGGAGACCAGGGTAAAATAAATGTGCCAGATAGGGAGGAATAAATGCTTTGGTCTGGACCTGGCGCCAGATTGAACTCTGATAGGCGGTAAGGGAATGGTGAGGGGGAGGTAAATCTCGTCTCCCATCCCTGTAATACGTGGTAATCTGGTGGGAGGTGCAGATCCCCTCTTCTGGTTTTTCCGTGGGGTTGGGTGAGTGGTCGTCCAGGGTCCGGAGCGAAAGACCTCGGACATTCACATTAACGGGCTCGTTCTCGGGGGGACCCACATGCCCAGGTACCCACGTGATAGTCACCTAGTGGGGAAGCGAAGGAATGTTTTGTAAAGTGTGTGTGACCGTCTTAGGTGCTACGCCTTGAAGGAAGTAACGGTGTGCACTTTGGAAATCGGTGCAGATTTCTGTACCCCCTCAGCCACATCGGTGCGCGCTGTTTGAATCGAGGCAGAGATGTTAATGCGTCCGTCCTCCGTCATGGCAGCCGCCGTGACCGTTCCTTTCAGCGGACCGGCCGCGGCGTCGACATAGAGGACGCCTTCGCGATTTTGGTAACGTCGGGCGTAGTAATAAGTGCGCGCCTTACGTCGGCGCGGATAGCGGTGCGAATTCATGTTTCGTGGCAACGGTTTGAGTTGCATGTTAGCTACGAGTCTTACAGGAAGGGGGAACCATGGGTCTTCGGGTCTTCTATCGGGATCGTGCCGCTTGGCTCACACCCCAGAGTTCGGAGTAGGTTTCGCCCAATGGGTGTTCGGGTGAGGCGCAGAAGTTGATTACTTCTCTGTGCCTCTATGATTTCCTGCACGGTATTATAGAGACCAGTCTGTAGGAGGCGCGTAGTACTAGCGCGTATCGGCAGTCTCAGCGCGGTCTTAACCGCCCGCCTGATTAAACGATTAGTCTGATCTATTTGTTTTTGAGTGAGGTGGTGATACGGGAGGTGGTAGGCTAGGCGATTGACCACCAAAGCTTCAATCATTTGTATGGTGTCCTTTTCAGACAGGCCGTGCTTGCGTGATGCAGTCCGGCGAACCAGTCCTGAGATTTGTTTTATTTGCTTATCGAGTAGGTTCAGTGTAAAACCCGCATCTAGGTTAGATTGGATGTGCAGACCCAGGATCCTGATTTTACGTACCTTAGGCACTTGTTGACTGTGTATGAACAGGTGTATGCCTGGGTCGCCCTTGTGGGGTTTAATAGTAAGCAATTCGGACTTTTCTGGCGAGAAGAAGAGCCCCATTATGCTAACATGCCATTCGATAACGTTTATAGCTGTTTGTAGGACATCTTGGGCCTCCCAAATAGAGCCTTGTGACACCCATAGGGTCATATCATCAGCATAAAAAGCGTGGTGCAATTTAGTGATATCTGCGAGCTCCCTGGCGAGTGGGGCGATGGCTACGTTAAATAATAGTGGTGATAGGACTGGAACCGAAACCGCCCCTTGCATGACGGCGTGCGGGCCACACATGGCGAGATACAGACAGGGCCGCGCAGGGTCACCTGGTCCGACATAGTCGCGGGAAGAAATGGATACTCTGTAGAGAGCATCCCCCTTTCTGGTAGCACGAGGGGAGCCCCCGACTCCCTCCTGGCGGCGAGGATGGAGAAAATGGAGCGAGAGAATAAGGAACTTCAAGAAGAGCTGGGCAGGGCCAGAAGGCAGAACGAACAATCAGCGAGGAAAATCGACGTGCTACAACAGACGCTCAACGAAATCTTGAAGGGCATGAGAGGATCCCCTCATGAGAGGATCTCCTCCTTCACCTCCAGCGAGGCCGCCGAGCGAGGCGATGCTACAGCGACAGATGGCCATGTGTTGCGGCGAAGAAGAAGCGCCGGTGACGGCGGGCTACAAGCACAAGGGCACAAGCGATGCGCCACCTACGGAAGACGCTGTGGACCACGCACAAGCACTGAAGAGGCCCAGGTCAGGAGCCAGAAAGATAGACGCGATCGAAGAGATGGTGAACAAACTGACGGACAAGACGGAGCGAATGTTTGACATACTCCTGACAAGGCTGAACGAATCCGACGCGGGACAGAACGCGCAGTACGCAGTGGTTAACACCCAACTTGCGGCCATGAATAAGCGAATCGAAGATCTGGAACGCGGGACGATGCAGCTGAAGCAACAGCAAGATCACCACCACCTGCCTGGCAGGGCCGGGGTACCGTCGTCACAAGCGGTAAACGCACCGGCCATCCACGCCAGTGACAACAACGCCAACACCACCCGTACCGGGGCACGAGGGACGCACAGACTGTTGTGTCCCCCCAACACCTCTGCATAACAATCATGGCTGTGTCCCGCAAGTCCGACAAGAGACGCACAGTCTGGCAGTGGAATTGCAGGGGCTTCAAAAACAAGGAAGAAACGATGGTGCAATAGATGAAAACGCTTTCCAATAACAAACCTCCTGTCGTGATTGCCTTGCAAGAATCTTTCAACCGGACCCAGCTCCCGGGCTATATGATGTGCGGTCCCCCCTACGAATGCATGGGGAGGGACGTCAGGGTGTGCACCCTGGTTAAGCGCGGGACGGCCTTCATCGAACACGAACTCGTGCTCCACGAAAAGTCGGACATAGACCACGTACTGATCGAAGTCGTGCCGAGTATTGGAAGTAGGAAGACCGGACTTTTCGTGCTCAAAGTATATAGCTCCCCCTCGCAAAGATACCACACTCACACTTTCGACGCCCTCTTTCGCGAAGCGATGGCCAAGGCCGCCTCCAGTCCCATGCTGATATGTGGAGACTTCAATGCGCCACACACGCAATGGGGATACGGAGCCGACTCACCGAAAGGGCAGAGGCTAGCAGGACTGATGGACGTACTCGGCCTGACTGTACTCAACGAACCGGCGTCGCACACCAGGATCGGACAGGGAGTGTGCCGCGACACATCCCCTGACCTCTCCGTCTGGTCAGGCGCGGGCGTGGTCACTTGGTCGAACTCTTTCGAGGACCTGGGGAGTGACCACAGGATCCTGTGCGTGACCGTGGGAGAGAATGAAAGCGAGGAGGACGTCTGCCGAAAGGCCAGAATCGTAGACTGGGACAGATTCCGGAAAAATAGAGAACAAGACAAGAATGAGGAACCCGCCGTGGTTGCTCAGTGGCTATGGTGTTGGGCTGCTGAGCACAAGGTCGCGGGATCGAATCCCGGCTACGGCGGCCGCATTTCGATGGGGGCGAAACGCGAAAACACCCATGTACTTAGATTTAGGTGCACGTTAAAGAACTCCAGGTGGTCGAAATTTCCGGAGTCATCCACTACGGCGTGCCTCATAATCAGAAAGTGGTTTTGGCACGTTAAATCCCATAATTTTTTTAACAAGAATGAAGATCCGATCGAAGACATCAGCGAATGGTGCAGAGTACTACTCGCGGACGTAGAGAAAGCCACAGGTGAGATCGAATGGACGGACTGGCGACAAGAACCCCCCAAAGAAGAGGCAGACAGAACCCGCGGAGCCGGGGACGACGGCGCTCCCCAAGCATCCAGAGTGGACAGCCGGCTGGCACATCTAGTTGCGGCTGTTAAGAACGGCCAGCTGCAGTGCAAGTTTTGCCAACCAGTTGCGACCGCGGGCGTCATCTTTTCCTGGAGCGCCGCCGCCAACCTCTAGCCACGGCATGACTAAGTCGACTTTGTGATGGGAACAGTACGAGCGTCCTCCACTCTCCGTCGCTTCAGCTAGGATGCGTTTGACGAAGCAGGCTTCGTGTTGAAACCGCCACCGTTACGCTCTAGCCTCGTCGCCATTGTGACTGAATCAGTTCGGCGGGCCAACTATTGTTACCGAACCCACCAACGCGCTATGAGTGGGAGAGTTGCCACGGGAACGTCGTCGGAGACCTCTTCCCACGCGCCGACCAAGACGCAAGACAATGGCTACCCGGGCGCACTGCAAGGGTCCGCTCCGAGTTCTACGAAATTCGTGTGATGTCGGTTTCGGACCGAGAACCTGTGTGTGTGTGTGCGTGTGTGTGTATAAACCGTCCCGCGGAGAGGCGGCGTGTTTACGATGACTGGACGAACGTTTCCGCCACCTTGGAATCGGGGGAGGACCGAGTGTTTATAAACGGCTGTTGTGCGGATGCTCGACACAAGCAGTCATGTTAGGCTGAGACGCTCTCTCAAGCAGTCGTGTTAGACTGACGTACTTTCTCTTGAAGTCATGCTAGACTGATGAACTGCATGTAAATACTGTAAATAAACCCTTATTCTTTGTTCTCGATGAGAAGCAGTCCTTCCCTTCATCAACGTCCTCAGCGTGGATAAGTTGGACGACGGCATGGGCCAGCTATCACCTTCGAATTCATGCCGGACTCCAATCTTGACAACGGGTTACGAGCGATGGGATTGAGCCCCCAATCCTGACACGGCCAAGAAATCCATGCAGCGGTGAGCGAGTAGGCAAAAACTCAACAGGAAGATACGCAAGAAGATCGCCGAAATCAAACGGGAGATCGAGACGCATTGCGCCCGCCTGTGCGAGCAAGAATGGCAGGAGCTGTGCGACACGATGAACGGGAACATGAGCGCTGGACGCACGTGGAAGATTCTCAGGCACCTGCTCTACCCGGAAAGCACCAGAATGGCGACCCGTACAGAGATGACCAAGCTACGACACAAGTACAAGGACGACCCTTAGGCCTTCGCGGAAGAGATGCCCGGAAGGGCAGAGTCACCCAGAGTACCGCGGGGCTCCCAGCGAGGAGCTGGACGCGGACTCTTCCGTGCAGGAAATTAGAACAGTCCTCCAGCTACTGAAGACCAACTCGGCGCCCGGCCCTGACAGGATCACCAACAAAATCCTGGTGGTGGTGGTCATAAACTTTAATAAATATTGAGCCGTATCTTAAGCTATTCCTGGGTTGGCCCTTGGTCTCGTGAAGTGGCCAGCAGTCGGTGACGTCCGGCGACTTCGGAAAGCCAGCCCACCAGCTGCTTTTGGACAGCTGGGTCGGAGCTGGACACCGCGACCTCCCATCGCTCGAGGTCAGTGAGTTGCCATTCTGATGGCGGCTGGAACTCAGAGCATATGTACAGTATGTGATGGAAATCAGCTCTTGGGGCTCCGCATAAGGTACATTCTGGAGAGAACAGCCCGGGGTGCATTAGTGCTAGAAGGGCGGGGGAGAGAAAAGTGCGTGATTGTAGCTGGCGCCACGTCACCTGCTCTAATTTAGTGAGTGATTTGTGAGGTGGAGGATAGTGGAGTCGTTGCTCTCTGTAGTGGAGTGAAATTTCGTGGTGTGTGACCATTCGGTCACGGGCGCTTCCTGGCTCGGCGTCTTGCCCTGCTCGGTTGACGTACGCTCGAGCGGTGTCATGGGCAGCTTCGTTGCCTGGATGGCCCGCGTGAGCGGGGACCCATATGAGTTGGATGGGCCTAGTGGGGGGCTGAGTGGAGTTGAGAACTTTATGGGCGACGGCATGCATCTGTCCTTTTGCAAAGTTTCTGATCGCGGTTTTTGAGCCCTGAGGAACCTGAGGAACCTGAACGACGACGCCATCGAGAAGCTCTGCGAGTACATCAACGCGTGCTGGAAGGAGGGCCGAATTCCGCAAGAGTGGAAGACCGCGGACGTTATACTGATACCAAAGCAGGGCAAACCGCTGGAGGTACAAAACATGAGGCCGATCTCCCTCACGTCCTGTGTCGGGAAAGCGATGGAGCATGCCTGCCTTAACAGGGTGACGACGCTGCTCGAGATGCAGGACGCCTTCGGCACTCACATCATCGGTTTCTGGAAGGGACTTTCCACGGAGGACGCCATGCTGCAGATCAAGGAACAGGTCGCGAACGCTCCGAGCACGCACGTGCGCGCCCTGCTCGGGCTAGACCTCAAGAGCGCCTTCGACACTGAAGCACATGGCCATACTGGACAAGACCTGCTGACTCGATCTCGGGGCGAGGTTCCACCGATATATCAGCAGCTTCCTAAATGAGCGCGAGGCGACGGTCAAGATCGACGGGGCCCCGTCACGAACGGTCCGAATGGGTGGTGCGGGAACGCCGCAGGTCTCCGTACTCTCCCCCACGCTTTTCAACCTCGTCATGATCGGCCTACCGGAGCGTCTTGATGCGATAGAGGGTATCAGTCATACGATATACTCAGATGACGTGACGGTGTGGACCACGGAGAACACGAGCGTCGGCGAAATGCAAGACCGACTGCAGTGGGCCGTCCGGGAGCTGGAGCGGTACCTCGAAGACACGGGACTCGTCTGCTCACCCGACAAGTCGGAGATCCTGCTCCACAGGCCGCGCAAGAAAGGACCCCTTCCGCAGGGCGTGCTAGACGCCCGTCGTTTGGGCGTCCGCGTCACGACGAGGGAGGAGACCCGAATACCGATGGTGTCCAAGTTGCGAGTGCTCGGCCTGTGACTGGAAGAGAACGGTGCCAGCCGTGAGCTGGCTGCCTGACTGCAGAAGAAAGTGGCCGCCGCCACAAACCTCGTGCCGCGGGTCGCGAACAAGAGGAAAGGAATGAAGGAACGCAACGTTACGAGGCTGATACAGGCGTACGCGCTGAGTCGCATAGCGTACGTCGCCGCGTACGCCGACTGGAGCAGGAGCGAAACCGACAGGCTGAACGTGGCCATCCGCAGGGCGTTCAGGACCGCCCTGGGAGTACCCCAGTACACGCCAACCCACAGGCTCCTCGAGTTGGGCGTACACAACTCGCTAGAGGAGATCGCCGAGGCGCAGAGAATCGCGCAGCTGCAGAGGCTGTCGAGCACCGTAACGGGAAGACGAATGCTAGACTTGCTCGGGATTTGATATCGCGAGGCGTGTGGACTGAAGGAATCACTGCTACCGGAAGTCAGAGACGCCATACAGACGGAAAACATGCCGAAGAATATGCACCAAGTGCATGACGTGCAAAGACGTATACGCTGCGCGGTAGCAATCGTCGAGAAGCATGGAAGACGAGAAGGCGTCCTCTTCGTCGATGCAGCCAGGTGCCTGCGGCCAGTCGGTGACTCTGATGGCGACGAGGGACGTCGACCACCACTGCCGCTACAAGGGAATGTGCGAGACGAACCGCAGTTACCAGCACCACCATCACTACTACTACTACGACAAAAACGGCAGCAGCAACAGCGGCACCATCGACACGGCCGGCCGACGGCGGCGGTGCCCGCCTTCTCCATGGCAGTCGTAGATACAAAGGGAAGGATCTGAGTCACGGCATCAGATAGGCTGCCATCGGCCGAAGCAGTGGAAGAGATGGCCATAGCCCTCGCGGTACTCCACGGAGGTGCGGAGGATAACCTGATCATCAGCGACTCCAAAACAGCGATTCGGAACTACACCAAAGGTTGGGTGTCCGCGGATGTGGCGCATGCCCAACGACCGGGCCGGGGACTTCGGATCCGGCACGATTTCAAAAAAGTCCCTCAATAGGTTCCCCGCGCACGTCGGGGAGCTTGGCAGTAACAACAACAACATCCGCGACAACAATGACAACAACAATGCTAACGGCCGAAGACGCACCGACACCCCACCCAACCACAACGAGCGCGCCCACCTCGTCGCGAGGCAGCTTACCCGCCGCGACGCGGTCACCCAGGAGGTAGCCGCTGCCGTTGTGCGGGACCCCAGCGGAGGAGTGACGGCGACGGCGGCGGCCACCCCGTCTGGTGCGGCCGCTGTAGTTACCAACACGACACAAATCGCGGCGGACGGAGCTGGGGATCACGCGGACGCCGACTGCGATGTCAAGGAGTTTCCGGCAACGTACAGAGAGGTGCTTGGTCACTATAGGAAAGAACGAAGAAAATATCCACAACCCCACGGGCGCCTAGATAGGTCCCAGGTGGTCGACCTGACACGGTTGCCGACGGGCACTTTCACCAACCCCTACCACCTGCACCGCCTGTGGCCCGCGCTGCACTCGTGGCCCGTCTGCCCGTGGTGCGAGCATGAACGGGCCGATATGGCCCAAGTGCTTTAGGAATGCCAACGCCATGAGGAAGAAGGACAAGGACGAAGGGGGAAGACAACAGCAGGACCCTCTGAAGCGGGGCGTCTCGCTGAGAGGTGGCAAGCCGCCCTCCTCAGCGAGGCACCCGAGGACCAGGAGTGGGCCGTCCAGCGGGCCAGGGTCGTTGCCGAGGATCTCGGAAGATTTTCCTCGGGCGATGGACCCCTGGCAGCCTAGCCCCGGGCACCAACATCAATAACCATTGGACAAATAACGTTTATTCCTATCCTATCCTAGGACTGCTCCCTGGGGTGTGCCCCTGTTTGGGAGTGCAAAAGCGGCCGATGTGAGTGGACCTAATCTAATCTCGGCGGTGCGATTTTCCATAAAAGCTTTGACATAATGCCAGATACTACGGCCGCAACCTGTGGTGGCAAGGGTACTGAGGATATGGTCGTGTCCTACGTTGTCAAAGGCCTTTTGTATGTCTAATGCTAGGATGGCTCTGGTGCGGGCCGTCCGTCGTTTGGGATTTAATAAGGTCTCTTTAACATGCAAGAGGACATCCTGCGCCGATAGGTTGGGGCGGAAGCCAAACTGAGTGTTGAGGAAGAAATGCTTAGCTTCTAAGTGCGGTTGTAGTCGCCGGACAATCACGTGCTCAAAAAGCTTGCCTACACAGCTCGTGAGCGAGATAGGTCGTAAATTCTGAAGCAGTAAGGATTTACTCTGTTTCGTAATAAGCTTAATCTGGGCGTGTTTCCAATCGCGAGGCAGTCTGCCCTTTCGCCAGTGTTCGTTAAAGAGGTCCGTAAGCTCCTGCAAAGATATGTCACCTAAATTTCGGAGGACCTTATACGTTATCCGGTCGGGCCCTGGTGAGGTGTCCCTGGTAATATAGCCAAGGGCCTGTTTAACCTCCGGGAGTGTGACATCTGCATCCATGTTTTCGTCTGGATCAGGGGGCGTTAAAGGGGATGCGTTCGGATGTGTAGGTATGGGCTGTGGAATGTATAGATTTTTGATGTGTGCCATAATATCCGTGCCCTTTTGCTCCTCTAAGTAAATCAGCTTTTGAGTAGTAGTGTCCGCATGGGTTTTGGTGGAAGTGGGATCGAGAAGAGCTCTCAGGAGGTTCCAAGTGCGTTTTGTGCCCAGCGTTCCTTTCAGTATGCCGCGAAAGCTGGCCCAGTTTGTTTGAGCAAGCTGGGTGGCATATTGTGCAGCCTCCTCCGTGACTGCAGCGATGCGAAGGCGAAGTATGCGGTTTAATCTCTGGCGCTTCCATCATTTGGAAAGGCTTCGACGAGCGTCCCACAGATGGAGGAGGTGGGGGTCTATTGGGGGGGGGGGGGGGATTCTTGGTGTTCTCAATCGTTCTTCCGGCTCTGTCGAGGGCATGTTGTATCTTTTGAGTCCAAGACTCCAAGGTCTGCGGTGTGGTATCCTGCACGGCGACGTACCAGCGGAGTTTATCCCAATCAACGAGTGTCTGAATTGTGGGCCGAAAAATTTTGGAATTTGTCGTTAGGATTGTTTGTATCACGTGGTGATCGCTGCCTAATGTGTCCAGCAGGACCTCGTGTGCTTTCGCTATCACCTGTATGCTTGTCATCGTGAGGTCTGTCGTGGTTTCCCTTGCCGTACTGGTGCCCACTCTCGTTGGTGTAGTAGAATCTGCGATTAAAGTAAGTGCGTGGTGCATCATAGTGCTATGTATAAGGTTGCCCTTCGGCGTGGTACTTATATAACCCCATGCCGTATGGCAGGCGTTAAAGTCGCCCACTATGATTCGATGTGTATAGCGTGTTTGAGCAAGGATTTCCGGTATCCTTGTGCCCTTATCTTTAGGGGGACTGTATATGTTGTCAACCAACAGTCCTTTTCCCGATGTGGAGTTGGACGGGGTCATCTCGAGAGCGGTGTATTCGGTTCCTCCTACTGAAGGACCCCCGGCAGGGGTTCGGTATTTGAAGGGGAAGGTTTTATTAATAAGAATAGCGGTACGCGATGTTACGGATGCCACGTGATATCACTGCAAGGATAGAGACACGGATACTGTTTCCTGCAGGGCCAGTATATCTGGCGGCTTCGGGAAGTGTAGAATGTATGTGGCCAATTGGGCGTGTTTCTTTTTGATGCTTCTAAAATTCCATTGCCATATGATTAGGTCCGATAAAGTTTGGTTTCCGGGTGGAGGAGTTAAGCCCGCTCTACCCGAATTCTGTCGCTTATTGGAGTTGGCTATTTGGAATTATTGCCCATGTTGAGTTGTTACGGGGCTCGAAACCCCCAACTGTGGGCTGGTCACCTCCTCCGTGGGCTGAGGGGAGTGAGCGGTGGCGGCAGGTTTTGGCTGTTTTTGCTTACGGGTGGGTGATGATTGGGCATGTAATTCGAAGAGATGATTAATTGCAGATTCCATTTTGCCGATGCGTTGGTTAAACGCGGTCTCCACTCTTTGTAGAACCTGCTCTTGTTCCTTAACCATTTGTGTTTTAACAGCCTCGAGGCTGTCGCTTACAAATTTTAGAACTAGTTGCATAAGGCCTTGTGTGAATTCTGGGGTTTAGAAATATTGTGCAGAGGTCTGTTGTGAGAGGACTGGTGCATGGGGCGGCGTAGGGTGGGTAGGTATTGGGGAGGCCTGCTCAACGGGTGACTTACCAGTGTCGGCTAGGGTGTCCTGATGTTTCTGCAGCTGTGGGTCTGGATCCAGGCGCCCTCCGGTTGCCAAACCAGATGGAATCTTCAGACTCCCTCTTGCCGCCGAGCTAGGCGCATGGGTGGGCTCTCGTTGCAGGAGTGCCGGCCACATGGCGTCGCTTCTCGTGCCGCACTGCACAGGACGGCGCCGCGACGGATAGTTCGTGAGTGGTGTCGCAGGTGTCCGTATGGCAGGAGGTACTCGGGGTTGAACATGTGCTTATTTGGTTTTCTTTTCGTGGTATGATATTTTCGGTTCCTTAGGTCGGGCGGTGCTGTGAGGTCCTTGGCTGCAGGCATTCTTAGGAATGTCGTCAGGTTGTTGGTTTGTCGTTGATGCCTCGGTACCCCGCCTCGGTGGAGTCGTATTGGGTTCCTTTGGGCGCTGGCGCCGCTCTTTCACCACTCGGGGCCTGAGTACCCTCTGACGAGCCGGGCAACTCAGGTCGATGGTGGGATGGTCATCGGATCCGCAAGTAAGACAGTGTGGAAGGCAACCTTCGTGATGTTCATCTGGGTTAAGCAAGCCACAGTTCCCGCACCGCCGTTTTTGTGGGTATGGGCAGATGTCATGTCGATGTCCGGTTCGGAGGCTGCAGTGACACACTTGGGTGACTGGGCGGGAAGGTCTGCATCGAAATTCTACGACTTGAAAGTAGACGTAGCTGGGGAACTCGCCTGCCCTCGAAGGTGTAGGTGCATACTCCGTTCGTTCCGAAGGGTCTGGCTTGGATTATGCTGATATCATGGGGGTAGGTGATCGTATCGTTCATGAGGGCTTCCTCGGTAGGTATAGGTAGGGCACCTGTGATTATCCCCTTGCAGGAGTTGTCCGGGGAAGCCACATACGCAGATACTTGATACGATTTGTTGCCGAGCAGGAGCGTCTGAATGTGGCAAAGCTGTTCCACCAGGTCAGGGTCCGGGGTGCTGACCAGGGCGATATTTTGTTCCTTGCGTACTCGTATGCGCGCCGCCAGAGGCAGCGGGGCTCGGAATACTGTTTGTATCGTGTCTGGCAGCTGTAAGACCGCTTCTTGTAGTGATATACCTCCTCTTATTCGGAGAACCACCTTGTGGATTCCCTGCGGGGAGGCGCGGCAGTCGAGGCCAGCCGGGTCCGTGCAACGCCACCTAGAAATTTGGTCCGGGTCGACGTTCGCGTGTGTCAAATGGGGCGGGTGGAGTCTTGAAGGACTCGTCGGCGACAAGCCTCCGTCGGCGAGCGTCGACCACCCGGTACCATGGAGTGTGAGGCACGGGTGGCTGAGGATGTGTATCATTGGACATGTCGGCTGCTCCGCTCCGGCCGGGGGGGGGGGGGGGGGGGTAGTCGCCGAACTCGATGTCGCGCTCGGGCTCCAAGTCTTCTGTATCCATGCAGTCCAGTTGGCCTGCCGGGTCGGAATCGCTGGCGGACATCAACGCGGCTCAGGCCCCTACCCGGGGTCCGCGTTGCAGGGTGCGTCGGATGCCGACGCGGCGTCTGCGTCCGCCGTGCCGCTGTCGCGGTGGCGCGTTTAGGCTTAACGCGGTGACCGCCGCTTAGGGACTTCAAACGGCCGTCTAGGGCTAAGAGAAGAGTCCAGCCCGGAAATATTGGTGTCGAGTAAAAGCTGGTGACTTGCCGGTGACGATGGTTGTACGATTTTGTGCCGATGGTGAAAGATTCCGGGTGGTTGAGGGTGAAATAGCAGAGCCAGCGGCGACACGATGTGCATCCGCCGGTGCCTAGGTAGAACATCCGCGACGTTGTACGCATGAGAAAAATTATCCCGAACCGCGCATCCCGATCCACGCAGGTCCTCCACGTAACGTAGTGCCCTTACTGAACGAAGTGAATTTCTCAAAGTAGAATGCGTCAGAAAATTCCTAAAGTGCGGCTTAAACACAACCTGCAGACATGATGGCGTCGGACTGTAATGTAAATATACGAGAAAACATAATTTTGTCACGCGGAAACACAAACACAATCCCCTTTTCCAGCTGCCGTTTGAGGTCTGTCTTATTAGGAGAGGCGCGACCCAGAAAGCTCGCCTTCGTGCAGAGCGTCCGCCGCCAGCGTTTCCCGGTAAACACTACGGTTACATAAGCTGCAGTTGCCGGGAAGCATGAGAAGCTGTCGGGAATCTGTGAATGTTATCGCTCTCCACACTAAAGGCGAATCTTAAGCGTCCACTAAATTTATATGCCAAGTCCACTGTCATCGAACAGCGATGACACCCATATGCTTGAGAAATTCTAGTAGATATCTGTCATAATATTCAAGCGGTTGACAGCAAATGAAAAAGGCTGGATTCTTGCTTAAATGAAAACTGTTTATTATCTGCAGAGCGTCGGCGTGAAGCGTGTTGCTGCCTTCCTCGGCCGCGTCTCTCGTGCGTCTCCCGTGCCGTCCCTCTGGTTCGGCTGGCCTCCGGCTCTTCTCTCTCGCCTCGCTCGAACCCCCGTGTCTACTCGCGGGTCTCTTCTTACAGTCCCAAGAAACATGGCAGGGCATCGGTGCGAAGAGTCTTTCCTCGTGTTTAGTCAAGGGTCTCTTGCGGGGAGCAAAGTACCATGCGGGGCGTCTCGTGATCTACGGGATTGCGGCGGTGGAGCACGCTGCCTGACAGGTCGGCGTAAAATGCGTGACGGCTAAGTTATGAGAGTGCGCGCCGCTCACACGGCCTACTCAAAATTAGCGACTGTCCTCAGGCGCACGTGTCCGTCGATGTCAATTCCTCGGTGTCCAAGGCGCGTTCTTAGTACCTCCTCAGCTGTTCGACGTTTACAGTTTTTTCGTTTGATCTTCCGGGGATAGGGGTAGCCCTGCTTATAACAGCCATCTTGGGACCAGTCAGTGCCGTTATTTCGAAGGGCCCTTCGTATCTGGCATCTAATGGAGACCTTGCGCAGAGCTGTAGAAGAACGAGATCACCACACTGGAAATGCGGTGTCCGGCGTTTTTCGTTGTACCGGCTGGTCGTTTCCTCTTGGCTTTTCTTAAGGCAGCTCATTATGTCCTGGCGCCCCTTGGCCATTTCATGGAGCCTTTGTGCGGTTTCGATTTCTTCTCCGATTGTTATAATATTCAGTTCTCCCGGTACCCTCGGATCGTAGCCGTGCATGAGCCAGAAGGGACTTAGGTTGCCGTGTCGATGCTTTGAGACGTTGATGGCAAATATGGCCTGTTTTCCAGTTTTCAGACTTGCTAATGACCTTTCGCAATACCTGTTTCAGGGTTCCCACCATTCTTTCGATTAGTCCATTCGACTGCGGCCAGTACGGAGGAGAGTTTATGTGGTGGATTCCAAGCCTGTTGTGAACTTGCGCTGTTCGTTTGTTCACAAAGCCCTTCGCTTGATCCGTGAGAATGATGTTTGGAACGCCGAATCGTGGGATCCACCGGTTCGTAAGAAATTCCAGGTAGTACTTGCAGGATGTGCTTGGCACTGCTACCGCGTCCATGTACCTTGTAGCGTGGTCGATGCATACGAGGATATAACCTTCACCTCCATCCAGGGGACCCATGTGATCAAGAGAGATGACAACATTGGGCTCGTTTGGAACTTCTCTGGGGATGAGGCACCCTTCGGCTCGTGTCGTTCGCGAGTTAATCATTTGGCACGTGTGGCATGACTCGATGTAGCGGCGGATGTCCCTTACGATAGATGGCCACCAGTACTTTCGCTGGACCAAGGCTTTCGTTTTCTCGCTTCCGAGGTGTCCGTTGTTGTCATGAAAGACTGCCGTTACGCTGCTTCGGAGCGCCGCAGGAACCACCACCCTTTTGCAAGCTCGTCCTCCCTCGATCGATCTTCTCACTACGATGTCGTCTTCCACTTCATAGGTGGAGTTAACAGCTCCTGCTTCCGCCCGGAACTTTTGGCATTCGAGATCGGTCTCTTGAAACTCGCGAATGCGACTGTGTTTGCTCACTATCACGGCGAGGCAAGTTAGGTCGTTGGTAGCCAATTCGTCTTCGTTGGGTTCTGGTTCCGCTGCCAGGCTCGAGAGAGCATCAGCAGCAGCGTTCTGCCGTCCCGGCCTGTGCTTGACAACGAAGCTGTAATCCGCGAGATCGAGTGTCCATCTCGCGAATCGCCGGTTCGTCGCTCCCTTTTCAACCAGGTAGGACAAACTGTAGTTGTCCGTGTAGACGGTGAATCGTGGGCCACCACGCAGGTAGATGGAGAATTTCTCCGTGACGGCCCAGTGCAGAACCATACATTCCAGCATGTTCGAGTGCAGACCTCTGTCATGCTTGTTCAGAGATCGACTTGCGTATTCGATGACCCGTTCTCTTCCTTCTTGCGTTTGGGTCAGTATCGCTCCGAGTCCGGTTTGTGATGCGTCGACGTGTACTTGCGTTGGGCAGTCTGAACAGAAGTTTGCCAGTAGCGGAGGATTCTTAAGCGCTCTCTTGATTTCGTTCACGATTTCCTGGTGTGCTCCCGTCCAGATGAATGGCACATCCTTCAGGACCAGTTGACGCAGTGGGTGTGTGAGTTTCGAAAACTCTGGTATGAACTTGCGGTAATGGTTAGCAAATTGCAGAAACGAATACAAGTTCTTGGCGCTTCTCTCAGGCTCAAACTTGTCCACGGCTGCGACTCTCGCCTCGTTGAGGGTTCGACCGTCTGCGGAGATGACGTAGCCCAGAAATGAGACTCGGTCTCGGACAAGCTGACACTTCCTGATGTTCATCTTCAAACCCTTGATGATGACCCTACTCAGCGCCTCGTCGAGTAATGACAGCGCTTCAGTGACCGTAGCTGCTCCCTGGCCGACGTCGTCCATATAAGTGGATGTTCTCTTCAAGCCATCAAACGTGTTGCGCATTATTTGCTGCATGGTCTGCGGAGCTTTGCAAAATCTGAAGGCCATTCGTAGGTATTCGTATTTTCCGTCTGGCGTCACGAACGCGGTCTTGTGAATGTCGTCAGGTTTCACTCGCACCGTGAGAAGGGCCGACTTTACATCCAAGACAGTGAAGTACTTCGAACCGTCCCTCATGATGTCGTCAATTACATCTTCCATGATTGGCATCGGGTAAGGCGGATTGATGGTTTTCTCGTTCAATTTTCTGTAGTCGTGGACCATTCGTCTGGGCGTGGTGGGGTGATGTGGTTGATCCACTACAATGGTAGGCGCGCTGTACTGGCTCTGGCTCGGTCGGATGATCCCTTTAGCTAGGTAGTCATTGACCTGTTCTCTCATAAACTGGCGGTCCGCAGGGCAGGATCTGTATGGCCTTGACGCGACGGGAATATCGTCTCTGAGATCGATGCTGTGCTCATCGTGAGCGCAGAGCCCCAGCGCGTCCTTCCTCGTGGTGAACGTCTTATGGTGACGATGAAGAATTGAGCGCAGCTCATCTCGTTCGCCGGCGTTTGCGTCGCGGGACATTTTGGATATTGCCTCTTCAACCTGATTGGTGTAATCTTCGTCAGGACCGGGGTCCTTCGTCTTTAGCTGTACGAAGCCGATATCGCTCGCCGGTAGTTCGTCTAGGACCCTGCGATTGCTAAAGGCTGTTATTAGGGTCTCTCCGACGCGATGCGCACTGTGTGCGCTTGGTGCGTGACCCGACGGCTCACTCACCGATGGCTGAACGGGGACGAGGGTGACGTCGTTAGTGGGGTGGAACGTGACGTCAACATTCGCCGCGCGGCGCCAGTCCAAACCAAGAATCAGGTCCATGGCACCTGGCAAGGGCGCGATCACTACCTCCTCGAGCCGCACGGTGGATGTTCCGATGGTCAAATTCAGAGTCGCCACTCTCGCCGGTCTGATGCGCCGGTCGAGCACTTCTATCGTTTCGGGAGACGTCCAAGGTCAGGGATGAACCTCAGGGCCCACGAAGCTCTCGCCGAGGACGGAGACGTTGGAGCCGCTGTCTATGCAGACTCTCACCGCTCGGCTCCCAACGAAGCCCTTCACGATGGGTAGGTTGCCGCCCGTCGATTGCAGGAAGCAGTTGGCTTGCCTGGAGGTTGTGCCGGCGTTGCCTGCGTCATATCTGGCTTCTTGGCGTCGTTCCGCGTGGATTGTGGCCTCCGTCTTGGGTCTGGCGCACTCCCTCGACAAATGTCCCATATTGCCGCAGTTAAAGCAGGCTCGGGCTCGCGCAGCTCGAACTGGTTCTCGGTGTTCGCGCCGCATTGACTGAGCGCTCGGCTCGGGGCGTCTGTCGTCAGCTGCCGCTCTGTTCTCGTAGCTGCTCCTCATTTGGTTTTGTTGGCTCTGTTGCCCAGCTTCAGATTGTCGGAACTGCGCTGTTTGCGTCGTTATTGCTTTACGCCGCCTGGTGTCGAGCAGCGCTGCGCGGTCTATCAAATCAATGACACTGCTGTAGGGCTGTGCAGCCAGAGGATTCGCCCTGGTGTCGTCTTCGATCCCGCTGAGTATCAGCGAAATTCTCTCTTCATTCGCTAGCGGGTACGGAGACTTGTCCAGTAGAGCATTTTTAGAGTACATGTACTCCACTAGGGTCTCCGAATTGCGCTGTTTTCGTGAAGCTTGCAGGTCCAAGAACTCCTGCATTGTTAGTTTCCGGTCGAAACGAGAGGCAAGTGCTTCCTTCCAAAGGTCCCACGTTTCACATGCCATACTGTAAGAGTTGTGCCAGTCCCCTGCGGCACCCTGCAGCCGGGTTGCCGCCGTTGCGAGCGCCAGTGAGGGGGACCAGTGGGCCAGCGCAGCAATGCGTTCCACCTGCGTGATCCACGTTTGGACATTTCGTTGTACATCACCGTCGTACTCGGGGATGGCGGACGCGGTATCGTTCGTAGACTGGATCAGCACGGGCGGAGTTTGCGCGGACATTCTCAACAACGCTTCCGTTATCTGCAGCTGTGCGCGTGCGAACATGGCCACGATTTCCGTCATGCTTGGCGTACTCTCTGGAGCTGTGGCGGTGGTGTTCTCCGGCGAGGGCTGCGGAGGTGCGCCACGGATGACTTCTGCCGACCGTTGGTTCGCTGCCGTAGCGGAGGCTTGGATCCCGTCGAAATGTTGGGAGCCCGTTTCGTCCCCAGCTTGCGCCTGCGTTGCCTTCGGTTCCCCCGTTGTGTCACTCGTAGCGTGTGACTCGCGTTGCTGGGTTAGAAGCCGTCGTAGTTGGTCAACCTCGGCACGCAGACTCTCGATCGCAGCCGGCGCCTTTGAGTCCGCCTTTTCGTGGTCGTCGCCGTCATCTTCGGTCTGGCTGGTCGTTGAGTCGGAGGACGTGTCCAGCAAGGCCTGGAGGCGAGTGTTGTCTTGGAGACGGGTCACGAGATCGTCCTTGCGGCCGCTGCACGGAAGTCCACGGATTCTCAGCTCGTCAGTCAGCTGTTGCTTTTTCAGGGCGCTGAGAACGCGGACAGTTGATTTCACCGGTGTCCAGATGAATGTGGACTCCGAGCTCACCGATGGCGTTCTGCTGCACTCCGTGGTGGCCGCTCGTTCTTCGTTTGGGAAAGACGCGTCTGCAGATCCTGTCGACTGCGCCATGACAGCAAATGAAAAAGGCTGGATTCTTGCTTAAATGAACACTGTTTATTATCTGCAGAGCGTCGGCGTGAAGCGTGTTGGTGCCTTCCTCGGCCGCGTCTCTCGTGCGTCTCCCGTGCCGTCCCTCTGGTTCGGCTGGCCTCCGGCTCTTCTCTCTCGCCTCGCTCGAACCCCCATGTCTACTCGCGGGTCTCTTCTTACAGTCCCAGGAAACATGGCAGGGCATCGGTGCGAAGAGCCTTTCCTCGTGTTTAGTCAAGGGTCTCTTGCGGGGAGCAAAGTACAATGCGGGGCGTCTCGTGATCTACGGGATTGCGGCGGTGGAGCACGCTGCCTGACAGGTCGGCGTAAAATGCGTGACGGCTAAGTTATGAGAGTGCGCGCCGCTCACACCGTACTTCCCTAATCTTCCCCATCGTCTATATATGAAGCTGCGGTATGTAAACGTCTCGGAAACCTTCGATTTGCAGATTACATTATTCTGTTCAGTAATACGGTGGATGAATTGCCGCAAATCATTGAAGATTTTAGTAGAGGAAGCGCAAGAGTAGGGTTGAAGATTAATATGCAGAAGACATAGGTAATGCTCAAAAGCCTGGCAAGGGAACAAGAATTCATGATCGCAAGTCAGCCTGTAGAGTCTCTTCAGGAGTGCGTTTACCTACGTCTATTACTCACAGGGCACCCAGATCATGAGAAGAAAATTTACCGAAGAATAAAGATGGGTTGGAGTGCAGGCATTACCAAATCCTGACTGGGAGATTGCCACTGTCATTGAAAGGAAAAGTGTACGACCATTGCACTCTACCGGCACCAACAGCATAAACTGTTATGGGTTCGTTCCCATAGCCGTTTCGGTTGACGATGGTGTCCGCCGCCGCCTGAGCCGCCGGTGTCCGTAGCAACTATCACCCGGAAGAAAAAAAAAAAGCCCAGTTCCCGCCTGAATCAAACCCGTGTCCCCTGCTTCAGAATCAGTTACTATACCACTGAGCCACACCCGCGTTTTTTCTTTCTTTATTGCATGAAATTATGAGTGGTGTCATTCGAAAATTATTACATTACATTTGGACATACATGTGCGCATTTGTGTTTTTTTGTGCCACTCCAGCGCCTCCTAGCATTCAGCGAAAAAAATGCCCTACGAAAACGTCCTAGAGAGCGCAATGTGACACGCAATGTGACACGCAATGTGACATGCACGCCGCGTAGCGTCAATACGTGCTCACTGTGCATTGCAGCTCCATATTATTTCACCAGGTAGAACGCAATGCAGCACATGCATAGGCACAAGGCAGTTAAAGACGGTCTTAGGAAGAAAATGTTTAAAAATGCCATATATATATATATTGTACTGTAAAATAGGGAGCAGTGGGGCTGTGGCTAGGAGAGAGACAACGACGACGAGAAAGAACAAGCTTGTTTCGGTGCTCGGTCGGCTACACTACCTCTCGCTGCTCCAACGTTCTAGTCGCGATAGCTTACTGCTCAAAGTGCTTCGCGACATTTGGTGGAAGGTGCTGGACTTATTGCAAACCTGGACGATCCCTGCCACATCTCCCATGCCTGAGGAGACTAGTCCTACCGCGCCACCCATGGCACCGCCTCCAGTCGTCTGTCCTGGTGCGCCACGCCAACGGGATCCTCCCATATTCAATGGCACTGACGATCATGACGTAGAGGACTGGCTGTCATCATACAACCGAGTGAGTGCCCACAACAAATGGTCTGAAGCTGACAAGCTTGACTACGCCCCATTCTACCTTTCCGGGGTCGCCCATCTTTGGTTCCGCAACCATGAGGCTGACTTTTCCACCTGGACAGCATTCCGAACGGCACTTCAAGAAGTATTCGGTCGCCCTGCTGTGCGCAAACTTCGGGCTGAACAACAGCTTCGCTGTCGTGCCCAACAAAAGGGCGAAACCTTTACGAGCTACATTGAAGATGTAGTTGACATCTGCCGACGTATAGACCCAGATATGACCGAAGATGCCAAGGTCAAGAACATCTTTAAAGGTATAGAAGATGACGCCTTCCAAATGCTCTTGGCAAGGAATCCTCAGACGGTCAACGACATCATAAAGCTTTGCCAGAGCTATGAGGAGCTGCGCAAACAACGGCTTTCTACGCGCCAAGCACTCGCTCCGGACGTCGCGCTTTCAGCTCTGAGTGATGGTGTCACTTCTACTCCTTGCAGTTCAGAAATTTTCGACAGAATCAAGCAATTTGTACGAGAAGAAGTGGCGCGCCAGCTCTCTCTTCTGCCAGTCGCTCCAGCCTCAGAGCCGCGCTTGTCTCCAGATCTCCGTCACATGATACAAGAACAAGTCGCTAACGCAGTACCACTTGCTCATCAACCGCCTCCTACGCCTGTGCCACTTACGTACGCTGCCGTTGTCGCTAATCCAAGGCCTCCGTCTGCAGGTAATCAATCCAGACTTACCAGCGCCTTTCCCTCACCTCCGCAAGCAGCTCCAACATATTCTCCTGCCCCCCCAAGCAGCTACTGGCCGCCGCAGCAGCCCGTGCGCCCACCTCGCGAATATTTCCAACAGTCTCCGCCCGCTGTTCTCAATCCATGGCGCACCCATGGCAGACGGCCTATCTGTTATTCGGTCTATCTGGCGTGGATGGTATCCTTCGGATTCTCCGAGGGCACAAAGTACCGGTTTCAACTCCCCGTCCCGTTGTGCTACTGCCGCTCAGCCCTTCGAAGCCTCGTCTCCTCTTTCCCGACCCTTCAATACCCGTCGGTCTCCGTCTCCCCGTCGGCGTTCTCTGTCGCCGCTTATCCGTCGTCCTGAAGCTATCCGAGAGGAAAACTAAGGACCGCAGTTCCGGAGGCAAGAACTGCGATCTCAGCGAACTCCTCAAGACCTCATTTATTTCCTGCGAACGTCCTTGCAGTTTATGCAGAAGACATTGCCGTTCATGCGCTTGTAGACACGGGAGCAGCAATATCAGTGATTTCGGACCAGCTTCGTCTTACCCTTAGAAAAGTCGCGACGACTTATTCAGCCATTTCATTACGTACAGCAAGCGCTGCGCCGATTGAACCCTTAGGGAAATGTACTGTGCGTGTTATAAGCGGCGCTTTATGGGCGTCTTGCGCTGGAGTTTGAGGTATAGTAGCGGCGCCTAGTGGCGGCGCCGGAAACGACATCTGGGTCGTACCAGCTTGGGTCGTACTGTGCCCTAGCTGTGGCGAAGCACGTTTCTAGGCCGAGTTTTGCGTCGATTCGCACTTTTTTCTGCCCTGTTGCGAGTGCGAAACGGCTCGTCACTTCTCACAGACCACGTCGACCACGCTGCGAGCTGGTCGCAGCCTATAGTTTAACGAAAACGGACTCTCCGTGCGCCGTGGGGCGTAATGCTGGAAGCAGAAGGAATCGGCGACGCCGATCCGGAGGGACCTAGCTCAGCATCGAAAAAGCGTCACCGTCGATACTGCTGCGTCGTGGGCTGCCATGAACAAGAAGGCCTGAATCCCAAGATCCGATTCTATCGTTTCCCTTCAAGGCCTCACGAAGCGGAGCGTCGGGCGCGCTGTATAACTGCAGTTCGTCGCGCTGGGTAATAAGCGAAACTTCGCGCCATGCTGACTGCTTTACCTGTCTTGAAGCTTGCTTGATTATAGATCTGCGTTCTAAAATTCGGTCTTTTGCACCTACAGACCCGACGGCAGACCGACATAGCAGCAGCCATGGCTGGTGATTCACGATTCGAAACCCGGCCACAGCGACAATTAACAATTCGACCGGTGCGAAGTGCCCAGGTGTGTGCAAATGACCACAAATGGCCGGGCTGATTCGGTGACAATTCACTACCCCACTACGAGCAGCACAGGTTAGAGAGTTAAATGTGCTCATACTTGACCTCAAGCCATCATATTGAGGCAGGGCAGCAAGATAGTATTGATTACAGCGGATCGATTTTCGAGCGTTGTCATTAAAAGCTACATCAAGCGAGCAGCGCACGAGCTCGCGCTGCAGCGCGATTCGCACGTACGTGCGAGCTCATATGCAGGGCATCAATTATTACCAGTTACTAAAAGGGACAGATGGCCGCTACTACAACGCAGGCATAACTACTTGTTTAGCGGCATGCAGTCAACAAAGATTGCAGGAGACCCGCCGTTTCGCGGCATGTCGAAAGACCGCTGCCGTCGCGGCACGTACGATCGTGCGCTCGAGCAGTTCGTACATCGCGGCATGCTGAAAGACCGCTGCCGTCGCGGCGCGTACCGTCGTGTGCTCGAGCAGTTCCGTACACATGATGTCTGCTTATCGCTGCTGTGGATTCATTTATAGCAAGCATTTCCTCGCGTTTGTGCGCCTGAATCTAGCAGCGTACAAACCTTACCTGAAGTTTCACTTCGTACGCGACTCGCTTCACTTGCGATTGACACCGCGCTAAAACTTCGCCGCTTAATTCTTGAACGGCATACACGTATTCAGCACTGCATAATTTCTTGCCTTTACGCAGCGTGCCACTCCTGGAAAAATCTTCGGCGCCCGATATTCGCTGCAGGCCGTGATACAACACAACCGAAAGTGGCGGGTCCATATTGTAAACGTGCTTTCCGAAGCAGACGACCAAGCTTGGTACGACCCATTTTAGGACAGAGGGCGCTTTTTAGCACCTTTTTCGCAGCGCCCCCTGGGCAATGCAAGAGCCCCATACCATATTGAGTTCGTTGTTCCGCCTCGCTGCTCCCATGCCATGATTTTAGGATGGGACTTTCTGTCCTCTCATCATGCCGTTATAGATTGTGCCCGTGCTGAACTCGCGCTGTCGCCATTCGGCCCCAACGTTTTTGAAGATACTGATGACACTTCCCGTCGTGTGTTCGTCAGCGCCGACACCGAGATTCCTCCATACTCTGCCGCACTTGTACCCGTTTCCTGCGTTGGGTTGTCCGACTCCACAGTTCTTTTCACGCCGTCCAAGCTTGTTGCTTGCCGCCATCCTTTCTTGCTTCCTTTTGCCCTTCTTGCCATTCGACGAGGTTCGAGCGCACTTTATGTATCGAACCTATTTCCTTGTCCTGCTAGCCTGCTCCACAATGAGTGTCTTGGTTATGCCGACGAAATCGAACCAAGCTTCCTTTACGATGTGCCTGACGACCCGGCTTCTCCTCCGGTTGACGCTCTGGCCCTTCAAGTTTCTCCTCCCACGCCGCCGTGTGACCTAACATTTTACCAAAGTATTGATCCCAACCTCACTCCAGCGCAGCACGCCCAGATCGTCCATCTTCTAGACCGCTTTCGCACGTCATTCGACCTACAACAATCTCGCTTAGGCCGTACTTCCACTGTTGTCCATCACATCGACACCGGCAACCATGCGCCTTTACGCCACAGGCCGTATCGTGTATGCGCCACGGAGCGTAGCGTGATCGCTGAGCAAGTTGCAGACATGCCCCAACGCGGTGTCATACAACCTTCGCACGCTCCCTGGGCTTCTCCTGTAGTGCTGGTAAAAAAGAAAGATGGCACAATTCGCTTTTGCGTGGACTACCGACGACTTAATAAGATCACACGCAAGGACGTTTATCCGCTACGCCGTGTTGACGACGCACTAGACTGCCTCCAAGGCGCTGAATTCTACTCATCCTTAGACTTACGATCCGGGTACTGGCAAGTGCCAGTGGCTGAGTCAGACCGTCCGAAAACGGCCTTCATCACACCTGACGGTGTATTTGAATTCACCGTGATGCCATTTGGCCTGTGTAATGCGCCTGCCACATTTGAAAGAATGATGGACAACATCTTGCGCGGCCTCAAATGGCAGATATGCCTGTGTTATCTGGACGACATCGTTATCTTTTCACCGGACTTTCCTTCCCACTTACTTCGACTTGAACGCGTCCTAAAGTGCATCGCCGATGCTGGCCTCCAGCTTAACTTGAAGAAGTGTCACTTCGCTGCCCGGCAGCTGGTCATCCTCGGCCATGTCGTGTCGAAAGAAGGTGTACTCCCTGATCCGGCGAAACTACAAGCTGTTGCCCAGTTTCCCCGACCAACGACTTTGAAAGAACTGCGCAGCTTCATTGGATTAGCGTCATACTTTCGCCGTTTCATCCGCAATTTTGCCACTATAATAGCACCTTTAACGCAGCTTCTTCATGGTGGCCACAACCTTTCAACCTGGTCACCGGATTGCGATGCTGCCTTCACAAAGCTGCGTCGTCTCTTGACGTCACCACCAATCCTGCGCCATTTCGACCCAAGTGCTCCAACTGAAATACACACGGATGCCAGTGGCGTTGGCCTTGGGGCCGTTCTCGCTCAGAGGAAGGCTGGCTTCGATGAGTACGTCGTTGCCTTCGCCAGTCGTGCACTCACTAAACCTGAATCGAACTATTCTGTCACAGAAAAGGAATGCCTGGCTATAATTTGGACCATAACCAAATTCCGTCCTTATCTTTATGGCCGCCCGTTTGACGTCATAACTGATCACCATTCGCTGTGATGGCTGCCGTCCTTAAAAGAATCGTCCGGTCGTCTTGCTCGATGGGCCCTTCGACTGCAGGAGTACGACATTCGCGTGCTGTATCGTTCTGGCCGAAAACATTCGGATGCGGATGCCTTGTCTCGTTCGCCAATAACAGACGAGGCTAGCTTCCCGAAGGCCTCATTGTCCGAGTCTTCCCTTGCTGCCACGGACATTCTTCTGGAGCAGAAGAAAGACCCATGGATTGTGTCCATGCTGCGTTTTTTGTCCAGCCCATCGACGCCCACTAACAATCGCGCATTACGTCGCCAAGCACATAACTTCTCCATTCGCGACGGGCTCTTGTACCGTCGCAACTACCTCCCGGACGGCCGCAAATGGTTGCTTGTCATCCCGCGACACCTGCGTTCGGATATTTGCGCAGCGTTCCACGACGATCCCCAGTGCGCGCATGCAGGGGTACTGAAGACATACGCGCGTCTACGCCTTCGTTACTACTGGCGGGGGATGTATCGATTCATCCATCATTATGTCCGCTCCTGTCTGGTTTGCCAACGCCGTAAAGATCCCCCTCGTCGTTCAACCGCCCCATTGCAGCCTTTGCCTTGCCCAGCACGTGCTTTTGACCGAGTAGGCATCGACATTTATGGACCTCTGCCAACCACATCAGATGGCAATCGCTGGGTAATCGTGGCCATCGACCATCTTACGCGCTATGCGGAAACTTCCCCTTTGTCCAGCGCTTCTGCACGTGACGTCGCCTGGTTTCTCCTGCGCCACATCATCCTTCGCCACGGAGCTCCCAGGGAATTACTCAGTGACAGAGGCCGCGTCTTCCTCTCCGACGTCATCGAGGCTCTCCTCAAAGAATGCCGCATCATTCATCGCACCACTACTGCGTATCATCCGCAGACTAATGGCATGACCGAGCGCTTTAATCGCACTCTTGGTGACATGCTGGCCATGTACGTTGCATCCGACCAAACCAAATGGGACCATCTTCTACCTTTCCTGACCTACGCTTACAATACCGCCACGCAGACTAGCACGGGATTTTCGCCCTTCTTTCTCCTGTACAGACGCGAACCTTTTTCCACAATGGATACTATCCTTCCGTATCGCCCTGACTCCACGGAAACAACTACCCTATCCGAAGCTGCTGCACACGCAGAAGAGTGTCGCAAGCTTTCCCGTATATTTACGTTAGAAGACCAGCAACGCCAGAAGCACCATCGAGAAAGTTCCAATGCTCCTGTATCCTATGCTCCTGGCTCGCTAGTGTGGCTTTGGGTTCCAGCCTCTACCACTGGACTGTCACCGAAACTCGCGTCAAAGTACCAAGGCCCATACCGCGTGATCAACCAAACGTCTCCAGTCAACTATATTGTGGAACCCCCCGAGCTACCTTTGGATCATCGCCGTCGTGGACGCGAAATTGTGCATGCCCAGCGTCTCAAGTCCTACTATGATCCGCCTGTTCTGTCGTACCCGTAGGTCGCCGGGACGGCTTCCTTTTCCGCGGGGGAGATAACTGTACTGTAAAATAGGGAGCAGTGGGGCTGTGGCTAGGAGAGAGACAACGACGACAAGAAAGAACAACCTCGTTTCGGTGCTCGGTCGGCTACACTACCTCTCGCTGCTCCAACGTTCTAGTCGCGATAGCTTACTGCTCAAAGTGCTTCGCGACAATATATATATATAATATATATATATATATATATTATATACAGTGGTAGACGCGCGTATTTATTGACGTTTCGGCCGGGGTCCATCCGAAACTTCAATAAATCACTTCATACGCACGTCTACTTCATTCACTGTATATATTTGCCCGGATCCATAAACGTTTTTTTCTAGTATACATACATACATACATACATACATACATACATACATACATACCCCCCCACCCCCCATACCACGTACACCCACTTACCACCACCACCAGCAGCACCACCATCATCATCATCATCGTCAGCTCAGTATCTTAACTGCCACTTAAGAGGCCAAATAAAACATTTATTGACTGTTTGAAATGAGAAGACCGCGCCACTTGCCTTGCGAATTGAGATGCTCGCCGCGTAGCATCTATATGTGCGCCCGTTGCATTGCTGTTGCGTAGTATTACTCCAGTTCACACGCCGTGTAGTTGTTGCATAGATAGCGGTACAAGGCAGATATAGAAGTCTTGAGGAAGAAGATGAAGATTATTTCCAAGGTTACAGTGAAAAACGAACTGTCACACTGTCAAACAAATATTTTCATCCAAAAAAATTACAGCCACGAAACACTGCGCGTGCGTAGACTTTTTTGTGGGAACGCTAGACACGATCGAGAGAATAAGAAGTGCGTATCTCTTATTCATGATAAGCTGAAAATTTATAGTACACTGTTTGCATAGGACGAATCTAAGAATTTGATTGGATTTAATTTTTTAAGAACGAGACGTGTATCACGAGCTAGACAACGGGGCGTCCCACATTGACGTAATGTGCGTGCAGAGACGAAACACTTAAGAATACTAAATTTCCATGCTCGAAGCCTTGTAGATGAAATAGGAAAGCTTGAACTGCTACTTCTTGAACATGGCCTACATATAACAATAATTACCGAAACCTGGTCACATGATAACATTAGTGATTCGGTTCTATCTCCTCCAAACTGTACTGTTTTTCGTCGAGATCGCCGAACTAGGGGTGGTGGCGTAGCCATAGTCTTAAAAAACCCGTTGTCTGGTGCTTTTATGAACCAAATAGGTGTCACTAAAGTTTGTTCATACGGGTAAACTGCTGGGGCAATTCTTTTATCGTATGTGCTGCGTATACACCCCCTTTGGCTTCTCCTGAATGCATGTCCTAACTATGCGATCACATGGCTTTGTTCACTAATAAGAAGGTTATACTCGCTGGTGATTTTCATAATCCTTGCATTGATTGGCGTAACCCCGCTTCATTCTTTGATGTTGGCACTAACCCGTTAGTGGATATTATGATCATGTGTGATTTGAAACAAGTTGTTACAGAGTGTACCAGAGAAGTAGGTAGCGCACGTTCAACAACTGATTTAAATTTGATTAGTAACGACATATCTACATACACTGTGGATGTGGTTGACGGTGTTTCGGATGATAAGGGGGTGTGTCTCTCCTTTACGCTAGGAGTTACAAAGTCGCACAAAAAGTAAACAAACAAACAAACAATAAAAAAAAAACGAATTAAGGATTTTGCCAGAGCAGACGACCACTCCATATTGGACCGTTTGTGAGACTTTTGTGACAACGTGATGGGCAGCGTCATGACATTCTGGGATGCTCTAAAAGAGACTGTTCCTGATTGCGTTGACAAGTTCGTCCCTGACAAATATGTTCGTACTAACAAAAACAATCCGTGGAGGACCAGAGAAATTATTCATTTACGCCGTAGGCTAAAACGAGCTAAAAAACAGAATAAATCTCTCAGCATAATTACTGGCCTAAAAGGCAAGCTTGTTACTAAACTTTCTGATGACAAAGTTAGATATTTCACTAATTAATTGCCTGACTTCTTGATAAAAAGCCCTGACAAATTCTCGCGATATCTAGAAGAGACGCACATGCTGTACCGCGTGAAATATTCGTTGACGGTTGTCTCATGAATGATGCCCCAAAATTGCTGAGCAGTTTGACCATTACTTCTGTTCTGTATTTACAACATCCGAACACGAGGCAACGCATGATAAGTGCCTTCCAGTAACGTCTCCCGATTTTATAACATATGAGGGCGTACTGTGTTTGCTACTAAATCTAGAAACGAAATCCTCAGCTGGTCCGGATAGTATTCCCAACACATTTTTGCGCAATTATGCCGAACCAGTTGCACAGTCTTTCCTTCGAAAGCTGCTTAATTTCTGATGATTGGCGTACGACACGTGTAGTGCCAGAGTTTAAAAAAGGCGATCGCCTGAACTTCGGAAACTACAGGCCTATATCTTTAACTTGCACGATATGTAAGCTATTAGAACACATAGTCGCACATTAAATCGCCTACTTTCTTGAAAAAAACGTTACTGTCAGTCACCTTTCAACCCATTATCGACTAGACAGGAGGATATTTTTACCCTCTCACCCGAAATTGAACAAACCTCAGGCTACCACACTCAGACTCCTGCAAACCCGTTCGTATCCCACTCCTCGGTCCCTTAACAAGATAGATCCTGAACACTTACAGTCGTGCCCAAATGTGGTCATGACTCACGCTCCTTTGACCACATGCTCTGGCTGTACCCAGCCCTTAACGCCTCTCCACCCATCACGAAAGAACAATGGCAGGAATCTCTCAAGAGCAGCAGTCTCCACATTCCACATTCTACAGGCTGTCCAGAGGGCCCACGACAGTGCGGCGGGACTTGATCTCCCGATCCCATCGTAGACGAAGCCACCGACTTGATCTTCGGGAGCCTCCGGTTTTGGCTCCCCAAGGTCTCAGTCCCTCAGGACTCAAATAAAGTTCTTGTCATGTCATGTCATGTCATGTCACCTTTCAAGCACGGCTTTAGGAAACAATTATCAACAACAACACAACTGGTCTCAACAATTTACGAGTTCGCCGCATCGCTTGATATGGGAAATCAAATTGTTGCTATATACTTGGATTTTAGTAAGGCGTTCGACCTCGTCACGCACAGCAAATTCATTTCGAAATTACAAGGCATAGGCCTACCTGTTAACCTGGTTAACTGGATTTATTTTTCTGATCGTAAGCAATATGTACAAGTGAGTGACTGCGCGTCTGGCGTTCTGCCTGTAACATCAAGAGTCCCTCAAGGTAGCGCTTTGGGACCTGTTATATTTTAGTGTACATAAGTGACATTGTTACCTCCATATATACGTCAAAAATAAGTATAAAGCTTTTTGCAGAAGACTGCATACTTTTTAAAACCATTATCGCTCCTAGTGATCAACAATGTCTACAATCTAACCTCTCTGCCGTTTCCAAGTGGTGTAAGGATTGGTCTATGAAACTAAACAGTGATAAATCAGTCTTCAAGCGCATTACACAGAAAAAATGTCCTCTTAATTATACGTATTCGCTCAATAATTGCGCTTTGACGGTGGTTGATGAAAATAAATATTTAGTTATTACGATTACAAACCGCTTAACATGGTCAAGTCATATTACTAAAACATGCTCATCCACTTCTAAAAAACTCGGTTTCTTGAGGCCAAACTAAAGACAGCTCCATCAGAAATAAAATTACTGGCCTATAATGCATTTATAAGACCTAAATTAGATTACGCTAGTGTCGTTTGGGATCCATCTCAAGTAAGATGTTAGGAAACTGGAGATGGTTCAAACGAAAAGCCGTCCGTTTTATATTTAATGCTTACCAGAGAATGACACGCCGTCAACGCTCATGGCTAGTAATAACATCCCTGTTTGACAATACCGAAGAGCAATTGCTAGGCTGAAATTTCTCCACTCACTATGTTTTGGTAAATTTAACATTAAACGTGAAACTTACTTAACACAGCGAATTTCTAGGCTAAGCTAGACATACGCATGCTCATACTCTTGACCCTTCCTTTGCACGCACAGATTTTTTTCATGTATTCTTTTTTGCCCCCAATAAGAAACAGGCGGTTGCCTGGAGGCAATTGCAGACACACACATATCCGAACCCGGTGATCCTTCACCTCTGCTACCCCGACATTTATTCGTCCGACGATTGTAAAGCGTGCGGAGCCAGAGCGACGCTGCAGCACATGCTGTAGGCATGCACCGAGATGCAGGAGTCCCCAACGAACGGGGTAGACATGGCAGTTTCGAACCGAGGGGCGCGTTGGGAGGTGGCCCTGCTCAGCCACGACCTCGCTGATCAAATGTGGGCCGTCCGACACGCCGAGGTAGCCACCCGTGTACAAGGACTCGAGGCGGTCACCTAGGCTGGGGTGCTTATGGTCCCACCCCGCCCAAATTGCCGGACATTTAGAATGAAGTTTTCACTCACTCGGAACACTATGCGTTATAGTTGGAAACTTCTTGTTATGGGGATAACCCAGACTTTGAGAGCTGTGTACCTCTCTGTTTGTGACCACACGGTACAAACTTCGGTGTTTTTTTTTTCATATTCGGTATTCCTTTGGTTGTGTTTCGCCCTTTTGATCTATCCTGCTGACTTTTCACTATAATTATGTATTGTACTGTGTTCTACTGTTTCAGTACGTCTTTTTGTGTTTTTTGAATTTCTTTTGTCAACTGCTTTTGTTACGCCCCCTACTTAGTCTTTCGACCACAGTGTGTTGTAAAAAGATAAAATAAAATAGATGTACAAATATCGATGTAGTGAAGAACATGTATGACATACCTGTTAACTCAGTAGGCTAGGTGACTTTCACCTTCCTGTTTCAAAGGCAATGCCATTAAAACGTCATCATCATTAGCATAGTATCGTGCCATTTGACACGCAATGTGACATGCGCGGCGTGTAGCGTCGATACGTAGAAACTCTGCATTGCAGTTCCGTTATATTCCACCAGGTGTCCCGACATGCAGCCATTGGATATGGAAGTTGCATGTTGCATGTAGCTGGACCTGGTTAACTCTAGCAGTCTAGGTGACGATTTGTCAACACCCCGTCTTGAAGGGGGGGGGGGCGATAAACCATCGTTATCTTCATCATCATTATGATAAACAGCACCGTACCGTGCCACAGGCCAAAGGATCTGACATGTGCGCCACGCAGTCTGGATGCCTGTGTTTACTCTTCGGTACACGTTACTGCGCGTCCTCGCAAGGTAGCAACCGCTGCTGAAGAAGCGAATCGTAGACTATACGTGCGCGGCAGCAACCAGGAAACGTCGGGCTCAGCAGACCGCTGTGCTTAGAGGAGCAGAAGCCGCAGCTGGCCGTTGACGCCGTTAGCCCGTTTCAGATCGTTTTTGTGAAAACGACGTGAAGAGACTCCGCCGCGGAGACCCTGAAGTGCATGGTGCCGAAAATCGAGCTCCTTCGGAGCCGCTCCTCCAGCTTACGCTGTGACTGTGCTGCTACTTTTGAGGCGAAATCCTTAAATGTTCATACACAGGACGGTCTGGAAAACGCGGCGTGTGGTACAGCCAGACATTTGAGCTCGCTTCGCGCGGTCACGCGCTCGTGCCACTGCTCGCACGTTCGTCGTCGTCTTATTCCGAGGCTGGCTCCGATGCCGCTCGTCATGCCAAAAAAGGCAAAGTTAATTAACAGGAAGCTTAGCTAGGCGGGCTGCTAAGTATTCATTTAAAAAAAGGCACGATAAACGAAGATACTAAACAGAAAGCACAAGGGCGCAGTGCTCGCACGAGTGAAGAGAGATTCTGGCGCAACCGCCAGCGTTTACATAGCAAACAACGAAAAGTCACATAACAAACAAACAAATAAAGGAACCAAGGAAGTGAAGAAGGAGGAAAGAAATAAATATAAAGAAAGAAAGCAACAAGCAAGCAAAAGCCAATGACTCTTCTTGAAGCCTATGGGAAGCGAAGATTTAGTGAAAAAGAGAGAGCATGCATATACAAGACACGTCCCGACATCTCGCGCGGGCGCCAGCCCAAAGAAAGGTGCACATAATGAGTCCCATCACAGCAAAATTCACTGCACCGGAGTCACATTTTCGCTGTATTTTCTCAGCTTAACTCTGGATTACTTTGGATTTTCGGAGAGAATTACATATGTGTGCGAATACAAAAATCGGGAATACCTGAGCAAGCTTCGGCTGCATTTAGTCAACCAGAAATGCACCAGCGCATCGCAGTCAGAAAGTGGAAAACCGCAAAGCTATTCCGCAAATGCCCGAAAAAGAAAAGAGAAGAATTCGGGTAGGGTGTATCAGGGACACAGCCGCAGTGGGTTAGCTTAAACGTTTTAGAACACATTCTGCACGACTGTCCTGAATATAATGTTCAGAGACAGTCCCTGGCGTCCATTTTAGCGCACCTTGACAATAAACCATTGTCTGTTGAAACGATTTTCACATATCGCCTACAGAAGACACCGCAGCTGAAGGCGCCGAAGGGACTACATCGGTTTTTGAAAGAGACGTGCTTGGATAAGCGGCTATGACAGTGATGTCACCTACCACGGAAGAGTGACGGACTGTAACTGACGATGTGTGTGCTGTGCTATGTGCTCTCTCTCTCTCCTCCCCATCTCTCCTCCCGCCATCCCGCTCCCATGTGTAGGGTAGCAAACCGGTTGAGCTAAACTGGTTAAACTCCTTGCCTTTCCTTCTCCATTTTTTCCTTCCTTAAACGTTTTGTGCGTGCTGCAGAGGGTGCATGGGCACGGGAGGTATAGAGAGATGACGTAACCAAATACGGAAGTTACATCTATACACGCATTATAGAAAGCTTTCATGTCTAACTTATGTTACAACAAGTGGGGATCGCAGGGTCTAACTTTGCGATCACGCTCACTCCCTGCTCATAGTGGGCCCGTTTGTTTTGCAGGTGGTGTTTGAGCATTAGGGTAAAAAAATGACGACTCTCATACTGGTGTCGCCTGAGACTGCCCATGCGTCGCTCGAGCCCGCCTCACTTCTAGATGATTGGGGCTCCTGCGCTTTCGCTCCCAATGGAAATGGACACGTTCTGCCGTGGTCAAAGGGGTTAATTGGATATTCCTATGACTTGCTGCCCGAGTCTCTTCCCGCTATTTCAGCGCCATACGTGTCAAACACTGGCATGTCATAGGTGCGGAAGCTTGAAACGCCGCAATTAATTGCACCCTTGAAGTTGGGCAAGCTCTCTCAATACGCGACCATGCACTTCCGCTCGGATCGACAAACGTACTATCGAGCTATGCCTCCCTGAACGCCGCCCGCGCGAGGCTAAGTTTAGCTCCGATTGCGTCATGTGTGGCGCCACAACAACGGCCGTCTTTGCCCGCGACATATGTATGATCGAGTAATGGCTTCTTTACATAACCATTCCAAAGTAAGACGCGTGAGGAGTACGCTTGCAAAAACATAAGCGATAATGCTGTCATATGCTTCCGTTACATGCGATTTTAGAAAGCCAGCCCCTTCAAAGCGACTTGAAAGAGATTTGATGTCAGAAATCTATGGGCGTTCCACCGAATGTGCAAAACGCACAACCTTTCCTGTCGAAGCTCAAGTGTTAAGTTTACTGAAATATTTTGTTGATGTGTAAAATGAACCCGGGGCCAAATTCACATAGCTATTCGTTCTTAAGCGCTATTTGGCATTGGCTGGCCGCCATCACTAATAATATGTCCGATGGCTGGAATTTTCTCGTACGAAGCATTCTAGCCTAAGAACCTTTCGTGAGTACGCGCCCGGGGTTCCCACGACTGTCTCGCAATTCAGCGTACAACGCCTTCCCGAATAGGATAGTAATAACAACGAAGTAACTCAGGTGAGGGACCGAGATCTAAATGCGAGGTGAAGCACCTATATTTCTTTTGTTCAGGGCTGTAGAGACAGCATATATTCTTTTTGTTTGGTTTTTCCGTCTCAACTTGGTAATCGCACGTGTTCGTCAAAGGTCGTGTATGACAACATCAGCGCGGCTGCAGCGGCAGTTTTTCGTGCACTGGCGGTAATGGCATCCTGTATAGTGTAAAGCTACGTAAGGTATAGGCTCGGAGGCTTAATGATCTGGTCCCGCCAAGACGTTCACTTGGTCAGTCCGAGGAACCCCACTCCCGCTTCTCCGCCTGCCCAAAATTGCATTTTGTTCTCCTTCTCTGTCTGCTGCGATATGCCGTGATCCGGATGCAAAGGGTTTTGTGTGGCCGAGCGGAGGGTGGGGGGATGCACCCCTCGTGTCGACGGATTGCCGCGGCGTGGGTCGACGACTCCGGCACAACGCTCGCAGTCCGTCGGGTTTCCTGACTGTGCGGTCACGTCGCCGAACCCGGGGAGCTACGAGATAACCGACTCCTGACGTAGTAACGACAAGGGCGAGTCGAATGAGAAAAAGAGAAAACAGAGAAGTGGAGCGGCCGGAGAGAGCCGCGCACGTCGTTGTCGATGATAGGGAAAGCGTCCGGCGAGGTGCGCGAGATGTCCATCCGGTTTTCGTGGTCGCTACCCCCTCCCTCTTCCCCCCAACCCTCTTGCCTCAGTGTCAAGGCGCGTCACTCGCCGGGGTTGCCGGCGCTATGGCAGATTCAATCGCGCGCCCCGGTGACAGCACATCGGCGTGGATGCGGCGCCGGGAGACGATGGCGCAGCTGCTGATGCTGCTCTTGCTGATGCCGCCGGCGTACCGGGCGCAGGTGTGGAATTCCTCCATGAACCGGGGCTTCGCGATCGGCACAAATGACTGTGAGTCGACTCTCTGCCGCACAAGGCAGTTGCTACCTTATTTTCACTTCGTCATTAGAGAAAGAAACGCGGGATTAAAATGCGGAACGAATCCTCCTTGTAATGAAGACGAAGGGACTGGCAGAGAATCAGAGAGAAGTAACATTTTTGATCCTACAGACCATTGTGCATATCTTTAACGAGCTTCAGTGGCAGGGTGAGCGCGTATATGAGGTAGATAAAAAGAAACAGTGAGTCATTTCGACTGGAGCCACTATGACAACATTCTCACAGCCCATCGATCAACACTGCTCTGAATGAGGAAACTGGTATTATCGGCATTAAAAAAATGCCACGTGCTTGATAATAAGAATGAAGAAGTGTTAAGCGCAACATTGTAAGACATCGACTGCAAGTTGCCTTCATTGCGTTCGCAGCATTAGGATATTTCGGTACTACACACTTTCACCTCGGTACCGACCGAAGTGATGGCTACAGAGCGAAGCAGTAGGCTGACTTCATCTTTGAGTACAATTTAGGCACAGCAGCTGAGACTTCTATCCAGCGGCACAGCTTGGTTCGTGGAGTTAGTTTTCGAAGTGGCTCGTTCCCTCTCTTCTCCTTTGTTTCTTTTTCTACTTGTGATATGGTGAGATAAGAAATTCATGATAGATTACTTAATTAAGGAAGTCATCGTAAAATGTCGTATCGACCCCTTCCCCAAACACTTTTAGGAGAGTTCTTAAAAGACGAGCTCTTCGTGGTTCGCGGTTGTCAGAATAATGCTCAGTCAACATGGGAATCAAGATAAACTTAGAAAACGGCTGGTTGGTTACTTCGCGCACGGACATTAACGTCAATGTGATGACATATGCCTAGCATGAATGGGAAAGAAACTCACACGCACATTGGACGGAGGCATTGCTACTTGCTAAACTACGCACACTTGCAGCTGCAAGCCCCTATGGTTATGAACGGTTGCTTAATCCTTTGCGGTCGCGTAGCTATTAACGTTTTATAACGACGCATTCCACAGCTGGGAATATATATTACGTTAGCACGTTCGCGTCACATAAAAACCAATAAACCGTAAGTTTGGCACTCGCTGCGATAAGTACATTTTGATGCAGCTGTCGTTTCATTGATGAAGAAGCAGAACATTAGCAGCGTAGTGCATATAGATACACATGTTTTACGATGATTTCCTTAATTGCGTAATCAATTATGAATTGCTTATCTCACCCTATCACAAGTAGAAAAAAATGGCTATGGCTTAGCTAAGGTTAAGCCCAGGATGCGAAGCATACTAGCCTTTATTTTAGTTGTTGAACCACTGTTTAGCCTGGTGAACTGCTGTTGCTTGGCTATATTTGGTTCGGCTAGACGAAGAAACAACTCATGCGTTACTCTGCTTCGCCTTCAAGCGTGGAACGCGACAGCGTTCCCGTCGACCCGCCAAGGGGTGTGAGACAATGGGCTACGGCGCAGCGACTACGCGCCCCGCATTGGACGCGGTGAGCGTCGAGCAACGCAGCGTTCGGCGCGGCAACGAAATGTGCGCCTGAGCAAGCGACGCACGCCTGAGCCTTAGAAACAGCTCGTTTCTAAGGCAACACCGCATTCACTAGAGGCGCTTTGTATTGCTTCGAAGCATCGTACTCGTGGCTCAGTGGTAGCGTCTCCGTCTCACACTCCGGAGACCCTGGTTCGATTCCCACCCAGCCCATCTTGCAAGAGTTGAGCCAAAGCCACCTAGAAAAAGCGCAGCTGCTTATATACCGCCGCGACGCCGCGAGCGACGGCGCGAGTTGGAGCCCCGTATCTCCTCTGTCGCGACATCACGGTGTCACGTGGTATTGAAGGCGACAACGCCGCGCCTGAGGAGCTGGATTGAGCTCTCGTAATATGCTTCGCATAAAAGAAACAAAGGAGAAGAGAAAGAACGAGCCACTTCGAAAACGAAGTCCCCGAACCAAGCTGTGCCGCTGGATAGAAGTCTCAGCTGCTGTGCCTAAATTGTGCTCAAAGATGAAGTCAGCTTACTGCTTCGCTCTGTGGTCATCACTTCGGTCGGTACCGAATCACCCGCATAGGTTGAAAGCGTCGTCGTGGGCGTCTACATTGACTGTGGACCGTGAAACTTGCGTCGCAAGAAAAATCGCTGGACTGCACGAAGGGAAAGCGAAAGTGACGCCGAAAATGTTCAACAAAGAGTGCAAACACCTCAAGAAGGGCATGACGATCCCATAGATTGAAGGAATTGTGGAAGCCAGCAATATGTTTGTCCTCACGAATTCTGCCGCACCGACCTCTGCTTCGATGGCCATAGTTCCTCATCCAACCTTCGACATCAGTCTAGGTCTTGCCATGCGTAAATGAACAGCTAGCTCATAAATCTTTTCCTATGATACAACGCCTGCTTTTCGCCATCATCAAGATTCGACGAACACCAGTTGCTAAGCATCGCATAATAACCTAAGAATTCGCTCGGCCAGCCCGTACCGATAGAGTTTCGACACGAGGACGAGAAGCCATAACAATTCGATGAAATGCTGCGCGACGAAATCATCCAACCGTCCAAGTGTCCGTAGTTGCCTCCTGTTGTCTTCGTGATGAAGAAGGATGGAACTTAGTGCTTTTGCGTTGATTATTGTTGCCTGAACAAACTTACGAAGAAGGACTTACACCCCTTTCCATGGGTACACGACGCGCTTGACAAGCTGTGTAATGCAAAGCACTTTTCGTCAACGGACCTCAACACGGGCTACTGGCAAATAAAAGTCGATGAGGGATCAAGAAAAGACCACCTTCGTCAAGCCAGACGGTCTCTACGAGTTCCAGGTTATGCTATTCGGCCTTTGCTCGGCACTCGCAACTTTCCAGCGTGTAATGGACACGGTATTGGCTCGCTTGAAATAGCAGACCTCTTAGCGTATCTGGATAACGTTGTTGTCTCTGCCTCAAACTTTGACGATCACCTTAGGCGGCTTGAAAGCGTTCTTGAGGCAATGAAAGCATAGGGACTCACCCTAAAGCCGGATACGTGCTGCGTCATCAGCAAATCTGGAATTCATCCTGACTGGCAAAAGACAGCTGCAATACCTAACTTCCCGCATACTGCCCACAAGAAGGGAGGGCACAAATTGCTTGGCCTGTGTGCTGACTACAACAGCTTTTTGGTCAAGGAATTTTACCGCATCGCCGAGCCGCTTACTCACCTTACGAAATCAGACGGCGAGTCTGAGTAGGAAGTGCATCAGATTGAGATCATTTCAATAACGGAAACGACGCTTGGAGTCGCGATCGGTACTCGCACACTTCGACGAAGACGCCAATACCAAAATCGACACAGACCCAAGTAGCATAGGACTACTTGGCGCCGTGCTTGTTCAGAGCAAAGGCGGACTTGAATGTTTCATCGCTTACGATGGCAGGTCGCTATCGAAAGTGGAGGCTAATTATTATGAGACGAAAAAATACTGCCTTGCGATTATTTGTGTTACGGAAAAATTTCGAACTACGTAATGCAGACAGTTCTGCACGCCCTCCATGATGATAAGACAACCGGACACCTCGGGTTTTTCCGTACGCTTGCGAGCATACAAGAGAAGTATTGTTGGCCGCGTCGGTACCCTGACGTCGTTCGTAACCTTAATAAAACATTCCGAGATTGTCAGTGACGAAAGACACCACCAGCAAGGTGAGCGGGCATGCTACCCCCCCCCCCCCCCCCAGCTTATTCAACCTTCTTTCCAACCATCCCAGCAGATCGGAATGGACTTTCCTGCATTACAGTCGTGGCTAGGGACCACGTTACCCGCTACGCCGAAACGTCAAGCCCTGCTCAAAGGTAGAGCTGCCGAAGTGACGAAATTTTCCGTTGAGAACATCTTGCTACGAAATGACGCTCCAGAACTCCTTATCACCGATAGAGCGGAGCTAACTCAAGCCATGCTGCAATACAGCCAGACCATTAATTGCAGGACGGCCGCCTACCACCTGTTGACGGACGACTTCACAGAGCACCTGAATAAAACTGTCGCCGTCATTTAGCGATGTACGTCGACGTCGAACACAACACGAAGGATGTGGTCTCTCAATACTGTATCCTTCGCTTACAACACGACACTGCAAAGAAACAGCGCAAATGACGCCGTTGAAGTTTGCTTACGGAAGGAGCCCAGCGACGACACTTGACACCATGTTACCGAACGTCAGCGACGAAGACAACCTCGACGTTGCCGCCTATCTCCAGCGCACCGAAGAAGCCCGACAGCTCATCCGCCTGCGCATCAAGAACCAGCAGAGGACGGACAGCCGCCACCACAATCTTCGACGACGCTATGTGGAGTACCAGCCGGGCGACCGTGGTTGGTTTCGGACACCGATACGCCTATGGGAACCCGGTGAAAAAGTTTGGCGGCAGTACATTCGGCCGCACAAGATACTCCGACGTCTTGGTGGACTGCATGGACTATGAAGTCGTGCCATCCGGTGTTACGCAATCACTGCGGTGCCTTGTACGACCTGGGGCCATATTACGTAAAACCATTCCAGTATGTTTTTATTCCAATCTCCTGATGTCAAATTTACGTAACCACCGGCGCAAGCATCGGGCGGTAACAATCGGCGTTGTTTGAAAAGCCCAATCAAATGCCCTTCTCGTTGATAGGATGTCAGTTTCTTTTGCTTTCAAAGCGAATAGCATCGACTGCATTGAGCATTTTTTCATATCTAACTGGCTGAAAAGAGGCAAAGAGCACGCTCAGGTGAAGAGAGTTTCGACGGGGCTGAGCCAGCACAGTGAGAGTAGATAACCAAATGAGGAGGGAGGTGCCGGCGTCTGCGATTGGTCCGCTTCCCCTTACTAAGCTTGCGGTGGCTGGTCGAAAATCGCGAAGGCGTACAACAGAAGGTTAAAATGCCACTCAAACAGGCACTCAGCAAAGTAGAGTTGACAGGGCAATGTCGTATACGTGTTGAAAGGTCTCGATAACGTTATACGGCTACGCACAATTTTTTATTATAGGCAAAGAAATCCAAACTTTCCTGCAGCTCCGAGTAGCCAGTGCCAAAGCGATCGGCGGGTAGAAATCTTCTATTCCTTTCGGAACGGGGCAGTGCCCGGCTATACACAAAAAGTTGCAAGTTTGGTCGGCATATTAAGGCGTCTTTAACGCCTACACGTCACTTTGAAGCGATGAGCTTTCGCGGTTTTGTGACGTCACGTGACAGACAGCAAAGTGGGTACAGCCCAAAAGAGTTTGAGCAGTAGCAATGGGTCAAACAACCCCTTTTTCACTAATGGCGAGAAAGGCGTCTAATCAGACACTATTATTCTTTCGTTCGGTCTAATCAAGCATAATGAGCGTGCCGATATCGTATCATATGGGGCGCTTTCGCGGTTTTCGTGACGTCGTGTGACAGACAGGCGTATGGGTGGTGGCTCCAAAATTTTTTGACTAATCGTGGAGGGCTAATTGCAGAATTGGAATAGAAAAGGTTGGAATAGCTTTACGTTATAGTGCCCTTGAAGTTGTGCATGTAGTGCGTCTTAAGCAGTTCTACGTGCGCTAACGCGCAGTGGTAACATGAATTCTTACTCGCTTTGTTATTTTATTTTGCTACATTCACCTTTTCTTTTTCAAGTTATGTTTGCCGCATCGGGACGATGCTCTTTAAAAGGCGACACTGACGAGTGTTATACTGTTTGTGTCATTACGGTGCTGCCTTTTCACTGTTACAAAGTTATCGCCCCGGTGCAAGACGCGCCTTCCTGTATGGGAACTTTCTCGAATGTTGTCGCCCACTCTACGGCAAAAGAATCTTTGTCTAATCAAACTGCCTGCTCGAAGAGAATAGTGGCGTACATTCCATAACTTGTGCGGAATGCACGAAGAGTCCTGTAAGTATAGCTCACGCGTTTGACAAGTGGGTTGCATTTTGACGATCGATGACTGTACTCGCCGTTATCGCTGTGCTTGAGCGTTACCTATTTATTTCAGGGCACAAGTTCGCCCAATAAACAGTTAGTTTCATTACCCGCTGTTGTAGCGCTGTGGTTCTTCACCGTCGATACACAACGTGACAATATTAGAAGCAGCGCATGAGGCGAGTACCATCGAGGACTGCGGTCTGATTTCAGTCCTTCATGGAGCGAAACTAGCGATAACGTAAGAGAGGACGCACAGTTAGTGCACCACTGCACTAACTGCATTCATATGAAAGGACGGTTGCTGCCAGATAATGTACCGTCCACAGGTACAGCCAAACAGCCGCCATCACATGCCATGCTCCATTAAAATAGCAGTCGAACATTGCAAAAAAAAAAAAATAAAGCTAATACAATTGGGCGCACTAGTGAAGCAATATTTAGGGAAATTCGTTTTTTTTAGACATACAGCGCTCATGCCGCGGCCACAGGACGCATTTTAGGTGGGTAGCTTTAGGGTATACTTTCATGTTTGCAGGACATAACGTCCAGCGCGGTACCTCATCGGAGCAATGGACATACCGTGCACTGAAAGCGCACCTATGTTTCCGAATATGATCTAATACGAGCAACAGCCTTGAGAATATAAAATGTCCCTAATATATAATTTCTTCTCCATCTGCATCTTGTCTCGTCCCCTTAGCTGCATTCCATTAATACCGTTGCAGCCGCCCTGTCACCACACCAAGTAGCCCAACTTTTCACCCCGTTGAGATTTAGAACCTTTGTAACGCTTCTTGGCACCGGGGTTGGAGGCTTTCTTTGTGCTTAATGACTAGCCTAATTTGACTGGCGGGGTTCGAAAGCGGCAGATACGCTGGCTTCAACGAGAAATTAAGCGGCAACCGGGCTCACATTATGCTATGCATGCTACTCCCTGTATGATAAAAGTTGTATCCATATTTTATACAGCCGAGTGTTGCAGCTATCGGTTCCTCACCTTGATTGTGCTCTGTGTGCGTGTTGAGAGATGAAATGACTCACAGCAAAGAGACTTTGCAGACACACACACACACACGCACACGCACGCACGCACGCACACACACACAGAGAGAGACAGAGAGTGCGGGATAAGTGTCTCGAACCGGCGAAGCCGCGTTGCGGGCGGGCCCGAGAGCCTATTTTCTGAAATGAAGGCGTGTAGTCCAATAGGAAGAATGAGACGACGCCTCGCGGCTGCCTCTTCTTGCACACTCTCTCGCACGACTATTGGAATGCGCCATTACACTCAGTAAAAAATGTCTCCGGGCAGGTAACCCGAAGACCCACGTGAATCTCTCATTACAGCAACCGGCGCATGCTCGGCAATGCTTTCTCTTGCGTGCAACGAACACGGGGACGGTCGACGATCCCAGCTTGCGCAAAGAGCCCATCGGTTGGACGACTATTTTCTTCGCCTGCTGCTGGTGTGTTGTACAACTCTTGCCCGATAAATGACGCGTCTGGGAGCCGTAAGAGACCGGCGGCTACCGGCTGTCACACCGACCCGACGCGCTCTACGCGAGCGAATCACGCAACTGGGCGAACGACCTTGACGGCACAAGCGGCGGCTCAAAAGAGCGCCCTGTGAGGGGCGCCCCTTACAGACGCGTGCTCCAAGTTTTCATTCTTGTTCATTTCTCCAATCGCCATCCTCTGCCTTTCCCTGGTAGATACCTGTCGCGCTTTGCACATCGTGTACTCCTCGGGGCACGATTGCGTAACGGCGACTGTCGGCTATTCCCGTCACGAGCGGAGAGAGATTTAGGGACCTCTGCTTCGAAAAGCCGTGTAGCAATGTGTCTGCGATCGCTTCCGACAAGATAGCGCGATAAGGTTTTGTCTTGAATGTGGAACCAGTAAAGCCGTGCTTTCTTTTTGATGTTTCTTCGTTTGTTGCGAGTAGCGTCGATGACGCAAGTGTGAGCCGTGACATTGTAAGAAGCATACCTCACACGATTACCTAATGGCTTGCAATAGGTCCTAGCAACACGCGGAAATCTGTTCTATGGCGTGTGGCACTGTGGCCACTTTTTTATTACCACGTGCGACAAAGTGGTCATGCAAAAGAGTATTCTGCATCTTGTTCAGTTATTGTAGTGACCGCTCCAGTAATTAACAAAGATGTTAAAGATTTTAGGTTATCTCTACGATGGTTACACTCTAACGTCATCGTCCGTTCCAATTCTAACAAGGAAGCGCTTTATGACATAACGATCGCAGTAATATTTCGACGCAATCCCTCATCTCGGCGATACCGAACAACTCCTTACGGACAGGAACCCGCATTTTCTATCTAAAGTGATTGTCGACATTCCTGGATGGAGCGCGACCCGGCTCGAGATTATCGCAGCTTACCGCCGCCTGACTAATGGGCCAACAGTACGCTTGAATTGCACGCTTACAGACATTGTCGATGAACGTTTTTACCGACAACCGCGATTGCAACATGAGTCTACGACTCGTGACGTTCGCTTACAGTTCGTGACATCATGATGTCACCGGATTCTTGCGGTTCTAGTTGTTCGTCCGCGGTCCTGCTTTACCTATGGACACACTTATGTATTTATTTATTTATACAGGTACCTCGCGGCTTCCACGTGGGAACATTGTGTGAGGGGGAATGCATATTTTTGTTGTACGGAGAGCGATCAAGACAATATAAAGTAGAATAGAAGAAAAGAATTACAAACACTTGTTTGCACCAAATACAAAGCCAGAACGGAAATCATACAGTTAACAATGTTAATGAACGACACATAAGGTTATGGATCTGAGAATGACAAACTCTTGGTTCTAAGAAATATAAAATATAAACGCAAATCAAACATTATACAATGTTAAGGACAACGCATAAGGTTATGGATCTATATAAACAGGTGTACCTGGCCAAGAATACATTTCTTGTGCTAAAGAAACAGCGCCTCCAGCAGTTTCCTTGAGTTTTCGGAATCTTGAACGTTGGCTAAATTATCTGGAAGGTTATTCCATAATACAATAGCACGTGGCAATGGAGGTGTGTTAAATGCATTAGTGCGACCGTAGAGACGCTCAAAAATGAGGTTATTGTGCAAACGGTGGGAACAGCGATAAGGTCCAAAAAGTGACATTGAAGAGCCATGTTCTCTGGTGATGATTTTATGCAGCAAACAGACAAGAGAAATGTTTCTACGTGAGTCCAAAGAAGGCAGTGATAGCGATTGTTTGATTCTATTCACGCTGGAATGTCTGCTCTGGTCACCGACGATGAAACGTGCGGCGCGGTTTTGGACTGATTCTAAACATCGGATTTGATAAGCTTGATGGGGTGACCATATGGAAGACGCATATTCGAGTTTAGGTCACACAAATGTTTGGTAGGCGAGCTTTCGTGTGGAAGAGGGGGAATCACAAGATTGAGCTTTAGGTAACCTAGCATACGAGACGCGTCCGTTGTAACCTTGCTAATATGAATAGACGACGAAAGGTGGGATATGAAGTGGATGCCTAAGTGCTTGTAGGATGAAGTTGGATGGACAGGATTACCATCAAGGAAATATTCAAACGTAGATACTAATCGCTTTCGAGTAAAAGTCATTACCTTACACTTATCAACATTTAAGGTGATCAGCGAAGCTGAGCACCAGGTTTTTACGCGATCAAGATATTTCTGCAGGGCGATATGACCTGATGGTGACTGGGTTTTGCGATAGACTATGCAGTTTTCCGCAAAAAAGCGAATGGAGATGACGTGATATCCGAAAGAAGGTGGTTTATAAAAATTAAAAACAATAAAGGGCCAATGACACTCACCTGTGGAACGCCAGACATCCCTTCAGTGAGAGGGGAAGACATGTTATCAATTACGGCGAGCTGTTTACGAAAACACAGAAAGTTTCTAATCCAAGATGCCGTGAGAGAATATATGTTAAGAGACGACACTTTAGCTATGAATTTGCAATGGGCTGCGCAAAAATCAATGAATATGCAATCTGTTGGAAAATTGTCATCCGTGTTGTTCAGCAGCTCGTTTGTGAGTTCACTGAGCCATGTATCGCAAGATATTCCTTTGCAGAAGCCGTGCTGATTATGGGAAAAGTAGTTGTTTTGCTCTAGGTGAAATGCAACGTGCGATGAAAGAATATGCTCGAGTAGCTTGCCTGGGATGCCTGTAAGAAATATGGGACGATAGTTACAAAGCAGGCATTTATCACCGGATCTGAAGATAGGGTGACTTTGGCGATCTTCTAGTCGTATGTAATCTCGCCAGTTTGTAGCGATTGCTGAAAAATATGGCAGGGAATGGTGCTAGACAGAACAACAGTCTGCTTTAAAATTTTAGAATTAATATCTTCGACGCCTGAGCATGTTGAAGTCTTAGGTTTATTAATTAGTGATGAGATACCGGCAGGGGTAATGTCTATGGTGTTCATAAAGCGATAATCGACTGTAGTTGGTATGAACATGCTGGCATAGTCTTCCTTTGTGAAAACGGAAGTAAAGTAATCATTGAATGCGGCAGGACACTCTTCAGGACCGACTGCAAGACCAGCATCACCAAAGAGCATGATGCAGCCAGTAGGGCGTGAGGGAGCGATTATTTTCCAAAATGTCTTGGAGTCATTTATTAAAAGGGACTGCAAGTCGTGGCAAAAGAATTCGTGTTTAGCTTGAATGAGAAGATGGTAACTGAAGCTACGGAGATATTCTGTAGAGCTAACATTTTCAGTTGCCAATGATAAAAAAGGTCGAGGGTGTTTAAGTAGCGAGTAGGTTGATCGATAAATATAAGAAAATAGAAATCAAGTGTTAGATCAAGAAATTGTCTGGAGCTGCTTGAGTGAGAAGTTTGAGCTGACTAGTCAGTATCAGGGTAGTTAAAGCACCCCAGGAGAAAGAGTCGGCTGTAGGGAACTTCGAGCGCAGTGCCATTATATGCTCTTGCAAACCGGCAACGAAACTATCTACGCTGTCCGGTGGCCTGCAACAGACCCCGAAAACGACCTTAGACGCATGTGATGAAGTGCATACCCAAAGAATTTCTAACAGTGATGTAATATCGACCGTAAAGAACATGATATAATTGTTTTGTAGCAATGAGCACACCGCCAATTCATCCTTCCTATCCTATCTTTTCTGCAAATGCGGAAATCAGATGAATCAGGCAAGACTTCATTGTCTGTGATACTGGAGTGAAGCTACGTTTCCGTAGGCAGTAAAATGTCACAGTTGCACTTTTAAAGGCACGAACCTAGTTCAATACGTTTTGCAAGGATGATACACATGTTGCTGTGAGGTAAAAATGAACTTCTCATATTGAACGCGATCAGTACGTGACGGTGAATTATTTCCAATTTTGCGCGTAGCTGCTTTGCGTTCTAGCTATCGCGGAGCTTGTATTGCTCTGTCAGTGTTGGCATCATACACATAAGTAACATTATAAATACGTAGTTTATCAACAGAAATCTTGTAAGACACGTTTTTAAGATGTACAAATTACAATAGCTTCTTTCTGGCAAACCGTGTTTGAAGAGCGAAATTCTCGCGGATGGCAAATTGCGTGCCCTTCAGTTTGGCACCATTTTCTAGTATACCATGCTTGTCTTTAAAGCACGTAAATTTTGTGATGACTGGTCTGCGCTTGTCAGCTTGGTATCTGTCACGTCTATGGGCCCTATGAATTTTTGATGATTGAAGTAAGATTCCAAGATTTTGTGAACATAGGTTGATAACTTTTTATTCGTGCGACGACCAGGATTCGGACGGTTCGTCGGGGAGGCCAAAGAAATGCAAATTAGAATGCGTTAGCCTGTTTTCGGCGACTTCATATCGAGATTCAATAGCCTTAAGTTCTTCGCATACGTTGTTGCCAACAGCTTGTGATGAAAAAATTGTTGCATGGTCATGGCTACACTTCAAGGCTACGACATTAACTTCGACGGTACGGATTCCAGAGGATATCTACTTAAGTTCAGCATTGACAGATGTTTGCCAAAGTTTCAAGGCGCGCAGATCCTTTAGGACTTCTTGCTTAGAGTCGATCTTCCTAATTGTAGTGAGGATGGTGGCACAATGCTTCATTCGTGTTTTGTCCGGGATTACATTCACCGTCCTCGGATAGTAATAACAAAAGCATACAAATGCATTGGCAGCATCATTTTTTGCAGCACTCAAACTTAATAACAGTTCGCTGGGGCATGACACCATGACCAACCAACGATTGCTGCTGCGGGGACAGCAGTAGTAGTCCAAGTAACTAACTTGTAAGAGCAGATAGGGTAAACGTTCCATTCTGGAACCGATGTTGTGCCCCAAGCAAGCCTCTCCGGGAAACTGCTTAAATGCGGCGCCTCCAATGCTGCTAGTGTCAGTCGATGACCATGGTTGCCAGTGCAGTTACTGATGAATAGCCAGCGTAGGCTGCAGTGTCATATTCTCAGGAATTTACACCGTTCACGAGGTGTCGCCGCACAGAAAGGCCGCGTCAGGCAGCAGAGCAGGGGTACAAATCAGCAGAGTAGCCTGTAAGAGCAGACAGGGTAAACGCTCCATTCTGGAACCGATGTCGTGCCTTATGCTGCCCCATGCTGCCCCATGATACTGCTTTCTGCTGCGCCGACTACGAATGAATATGCCTGTGGCTCCATCGTCCGAGCCGATCTCGCTCGTCAGTTTGTCCGCCAGCAATTAGCCACGTCGGAAAAACACAAGAAGGTGATATACGACAGGCGTCGTCGACTCACCCGCTTTCGGCATTATTCTCTGGTCCTACTCTGGACTCCAACACGCCGGCTCGGGCTCTCGAAAAAATTACTATCCCCTTACCGTTTCCTTCGCCGAGTCACCGACCTCACCTACGAAATTGCTCTCTCGCCCCGACCACATTGCCTGGCCGCCGCCGATGCAGTGAAGTTGTGCGCGTTGTGCGGCTCAAACCATACCATGCGCGCGAAACATAGCCGCACTTATCCTAGCTACCGCTTCTCTCGTCGTTGAACAGCACCGAGTCGGCACTCCTGTCGCTGGAGGGTTGTGTGACGGGACAGTCAGCCGGCCGTGCCCACAAGTTCGCCACAACGAAGACGAGGAAGGCGGGCCCAGGTTCGTGCGTGGATTCGCCATATTGAGAGCACCTGTAATACAATACAATACAATACAATACAATACAATACAATACAATACAATACAATACAATACAATACAATCTTTATTGTGCATAAAGGAAAACAAAGTACAGATAGCAGGCCTACCAAAGCCTCAGAGGGCTTGACTGGCAGTACCTGACAGTCAGGTTACAGAAAGTTGCACAGGGTTAATAGCGGAGTTAGCTATCAGCGAGTCAGAGCGAAATATTGAATAGTTATACAAAATTCTACCTTAAACTTCAAAAATTCTGAGTAGTTTCTTAATCACACGTCTTGTGTTTGCTTCTAACACAGGTGTTGGTAATTTATTAAATATGGCAGGAACATAGTATTGCGGCGTTCTCCTTCCGTACTTTGTCGCAGTCTTGGGGATGACGTAGGGTTCCTTCGGTCTTAAGGAGCGGAGAGGCGTGTGTTGTATTTTAAAATCATTATTCCAGAAGTGTTTAATTTCAACACTTTCGACAATGAGGGAAGTGAAGTGTGGCAAATTCAACAACCTAAAGACGTCTGCATCTTGCTTTGGACACAAATCGTATGCCACAGTTGACAGTAGTGAACGTAAAATTGAATTAATTCTTGAGCTCCACCTAAGAGTACAATGGCCATACACAGACAAGCCATAACGTAGCACACTGTAGACTAAAGCATGGGCAATAATTTTTCGCACGGAGATTGGCATAAGACATCGCATATTCTATAACACACAGGAGACCACGCTCAGCTTTTTACAGAGATGCGATAATTGCGAGTTCCATAAACTATCAGAGTCAAAAAGCAACCCAAGATACTTAACAGAATATGCATTTTTACCAGGTTGACATGCACATTCATAACAGTCAGATGTGTATAAGAATAATGATGTCATAGGCAGGATTTCTTTTATGGGGTTGTGGAAACAGACAAGTCGCGTTTAAGAAGGGTTTATGCTTATTAAATTAGCTGCAAACCAGTCCATAGCTTTAGTTGCCTCATTCTGTAAGGAGCTGATTGCATCAGAGTAATTAGTTGCACAGGATACAAGAACCGTATCATCGGTATATTGATATATATAATTACCTACTACATTGGACAAATCATTGACATAAATCTTAAAAAGCAGGAGGAGGAGGAGGAGGAAAGAACTTTATTGGGTCCTGAGGAACCCCTTCCCACCCACTCTTGGTTTAGTGGTCGGCAGGGGTCGCGGGCCGCACCCACGTTGGGACGGGAAGCCCGTGAGCCTCCGCCCTTTCGTGAGCCCTCTGGACGGCCCGAAGCAGAGGGCTTAATATTGAGTCCTGAGGGACTCCAGAATGAATACAGGTAACTATTTCCCACCTTTACACACTGTCGTCTATCCTGCAGAAAGTTAGTTAATAAATTCAAGAATGATCAACGAAGGCCTAGGAGAGACAGTTTCTGTAACAAAGTTTCTGTACAAATTTCCGGAGTTCCCCAAACATCGACCTGATTATGAGGCACGCCGTAGTGGGGGACTCCAGAAATTTGGACCACTTGGGGTTCTTTAACGTGCACATAAATCTAAGTACACGGGTGTTTTCGCATTTCACCTCCATCGAAATGCGGCTGCCATGGCCGATGGCCGAGATTCAATCCCGCGATCTTGTGCTTAGCAGCCCAAAACCATAGGCACTAAGCAATCAAGGTGGGTACTTGCTGAACTCTAATGCAGATGCGTAGCGTTTTCTGAAGCGAAATACTGTGTAATAATGCGAAGCATTCCAGCCACGTTGTGGTAGGCCAGTAGGCCGTACTAATGTATACGTTCGTTTCTGGCATTGTTTGGCGCCTCTTGAATCTTGTTCGTTGACGAGGTGTCTTATTGTCGAGAAATTGACTCGGGCGTAATACGAGTAATGGGATAGGGAAAAAATAAACGGGGCAGGAAATGCTAGGCGCGCTGCGAGAAGCACGGTTTAAAACCGATTTATTAACCGGGATTCCCTGGCGAAAGCCAGGTGAGACTCCTAGGGTGCGCGAAGGCCTTTCTAGGTGATCCACCGGTCAGATGCTTCCCGCGTTGCTCGGTACCTTTTCTTGGCAAGGGTGTTTTCCGCGTGGCGCTTCGTGCGCTGGGAAAACTCATATCACGTGTTTGGCCGTGGGCTGTATAAGTTGCTTGCAGCCTGGGCAGGTGTGGCTGCGCCTAGAGACGCCATGTGTGTCATTGTCAGCGTACACCACTTGTTCACTTGCCTCGGATCGAAGTGAGGGCTAACGCAGACTGAAGCCAGAGAAGAATCACTCGTGCGACTCAAGTAAAACAAGCTGGCGTTCGTTCGGAGGTACAGCGTTTCGCAGGTGCTTCGGTCATTTCTTCCCAAAGTAGCAGTGGACGTTATAAGCGTCGTGAAAACCAGGCTAAGTTGTACGGCGGTGATGCGAGAGGTGGTGGGGACTTTGAGCCGAATGCGCTGAAAACTAGAGCTCGCGATGCCTCGTGGTCCATCTGACTTTTGCGGATACCACTACTGCCTGGAACTCTGGCGCCCCATACCCTGGTTCAATCCCGCTATCGGACACATTTTTATTCAACAGTCCTCTGCGAGATATTGCATGGGCCCTTTGAATGAAAATGAGATGCGCGGAATCGTGGGATTGAACTTTAGTCGAATCGGTGGATGCTCCACCGATTAAGCCGGGGGAGTGCGTTCGAAACGGTTGTATAATTGTCAACCTACAACTCTCTGTTCATTTTCGTGGCTATAGTGCTTTGAGACAATTGGCGCGTGCATCACTTCGAACATTATCAATTCGCTTAGGGAAGCGAAAGCAGCTGCGGGCACGCCAGCTGCCTCCTTGACTACGGGCGAGAACGTGGTGCTGCTGAGCACGAGACTCAGAAGCGGCGCGCCGAGCAAGCGTCATAACCTGGTGTCGCCATTTTGGTCGTAGATGTCAAGCCGTCGTCATCACGCGTACGCTCCCGTCTCACACCCAATCGCTCACGTTACGCGGACACGTTAACAACTTGCGCCTGCCCAAGCGATGCTACATACAGAGAAATACCTTCGAAATGCCTCGCGAGACAGTGATTTTCAGATCGGGGGCCCTATAACGTAAATCTATTGCAATAAGTTTTTATTCCACTCTCCTGACGTCAAATTTGCGTAACCGCTGATGCAAGCATCGGGCGGTCAGCCGCAGGGTTGTCTGAACAGACCAATCAAACGCTCTCCTCGTTCATAGGAGGTCACTTTTGTTTGCTTGAAAGACGAATAACATCGCCTACACTGAGCGACTTGCCTTGTCTAATTGGCTGACAAGAGGCGAGGAGCATGCTAAAGTGGAGAGGGATTCGATGTGGCCGAGCCACTGCAATAAAAATCGATAACCGGACAAAGAGAGTGGTGCCGGCGTCTGCGATTGGTCCGCTTTCCCTCACTTCGCCTTTGGTGGCTGGTCGAAAATCGCGGCGGCATGCAACGGAAGCTTAGGAATGGCGCTAAAACTGATCCTCAGCAAAGAAGAGTTGACAGAACGAGGTCGTAAACTTGCCGAAAGTGCTCGAAAACGTTAAGCAACCGCGCAAAAAGTTTCATTATACGCAAATGAACCCATGCTCTCCGGCAGGTGCGAGTAGCCAGTCCCTGAGCGATTGGCAGCAGCCATTTTTTATTCCTTTCGGAACGGGGCAGCCTGCGGCTATTCAGGAGAAAACACAGTTTTGTTCGGCATACTAATGCATCTTTAACGCGTATGCGTCCCTTTCACGCGGTGAGTTTTTGCGCTTTTGTGACGTCGCTTGACAGGCAAGTGAAGTGGGTGCAGCCCGAAAGCTTTTGACCAATGGCCGAGGGCTAATGGCTAAAATGCGTCGAATAAGAAATAACTATTTTTCTATTGTTCGGTAAAATCATGCATAATCAGTGGGCACACGTCATATCAGATGGGAAGCTATCGCGGTTTTGGTGACGTCGCGTGACAGACCGGTGAAGTGGGGGCGATCCAAAAAAGTTTTTGACCAATCGCGGAGGGCTGATTGCAGAATTGGAATAGTAAAGTTTGGAATAGTTTTACGTTATAGCGCCCGGGATCTGCGTTATTTATTGCAAATCTGTAACAATGGCGAAGTGAGAGTGGATCTCGAGCTATGATCAGCCCAAACGGTGGTCGTGTCTGCTTCGTGGTGCAGTCTAGATTGGTTCGTAGAACTTCGGCCCAAAATGTCAGTGGTTAGCAGTGATTTCAGCAGACGGCCTCTTTTGAGGCTGTCTGCTTCCCCTGTATTTTCGAAAGAAAATAAAAAGGTTTACAAACAATTCGAGACACGTATCTGAGAGAAAATTCCAGATACGGACCTTTCTTTAATTGTTAATGCTTGACAGTGTTAATGAAATCAGAAGTGCTTCGCTAGCGATTCTCAACTGTAATGCGGGCAAGTTGGTAAAGAGAAAGGTTGCGGAAGATGACCTAATTTTGCCACCGATAGCCATGACGCAAAGGCTGAGCGCGTCTAATCTGCGCGCTTGGGCACCACTTCGCAAAAGCGCGGAATGACAACCACCAACTATAACCGCCAACCAAAATAGCCCTCCGTTTAGTGCTACACTCGGCGAAACAAGTACCACATTTTTGAAGCACAAAACTGCTCTAACCCGCTACGAAACAACGTACTCAAGCTCACACGAGCGACATAAGAACGAAGGTGAATCCAAACTCTACACTGACACTTACAAATAAAGCGTACGATACATAAATCAAGTCACAATGAAATTTAAGCATTTAGGCTGTTCCTATCCTACATTTACGTGAATACAACAAATTAACGCAAATACTGGCGCTTTCTTTACTCGAGCATTACGCAATCAGGTTCCAGTAAAAAAAAAAATTAACAACAAACTAAAAAATGTCTGTCTCGCGGACAGAAAGGACCAGAACTTAAAACAATACACGCTTCTTGACATCTCAACCCTTTCATGTGCTCAATACGCGGTTTAACTTCACCCCAAAGAAGACTTTGAAAAAATCAATACTAAAATTGCAAATAACAACATGGGCTTACAAAGGATTCTGTTCTTAATCGCTTGATGTTCACAAATACACCTTTTCAAACGCGCTCGAGCGGGTCTCCCATTATCGAGTCTACACGTTGTCCAATCGCGACACCAGAACAAAGGTTATTTGCCTGAAGAACTTGCAGTAGCCTAGACTTTCGACTCACTGCCTCCAAACGTTCGGGAAACGGCGCACCCGAATCCGCGGGCACACTGCCCTCCTGTCCGCTAGGCAGTCGCCTTTATTTCCACTAGAAAGTGCACGCCCATTGAAGCCCACTTTCGAGCAGACCAGATGCTGCGCTATGTTCCTCTGCTTACAATGCCTTGCCACAGCTGAGAACAAGCGGAATTTGCGATGTCTGAACTTCTGCGAAATACTTTCTGTCCCGACGCTCGTCACGCCTATTCTAGATTTCAACAACCACCTAAGCTTTGGATCTAACCTACTCCGCTTTTCCCTAACATCGTAGCGGTTGGTGCGCTTCACCCGGCTCGTATCGCCGCACGAGTACGACTTTTTTGGCTTGCGCCTTCGTCGTTTGCCCCATGTGCGCCTCGTAAAGCTTGCGGTCCCGGCACTCGTACTCGCAGGTACGCTGCCTTCTCCTCGCAACGATATCATTCCGGGCGGCAAACCCAAGCTATGCGCTTGTTCCTCGCTTGATGTCAGTCCTTCTGACAGAGCATGAGTGCATCCGACGCCATCTGCGTTCACCCTGACGTCTTTCCTCAATTGGCTGGATTTTATCGCGGCCATCGAAATCAAAAGGGTCCCTGTCGGCCACTGCTTCCAAAGCGACCTCTCTAGACGGCGAAGCAACATTGTGTTCGCTCTTGTCACACAGCGTCAGCATCAACGGCACCACAGCATTTCCTACGCATACTGAGCTATAGTAGCTATCTCAATAGGCGGTCGGTCCTCAACAAGCTCGTCATTGTCGCTATCATCTTGGACTTCGCAGTCGACCTGATTTATAGCTTCAAAATGCCTCAACAAAGCCTTTTTCGCCTCATTGTAGTCCCGATTCTCCTATTTAAGCAGGTGTTCCAAAACACTCGCGGCTTTAGACGGGAGCAACGTGACCAACTTCTTGGGCCAGAAGTACCACCTGACACGTGTCCCGGCTGACATTTCTTCACACACTCCTTCAAGATCAGAGAGAAACCTAATGGTATCTTCGCCTGTCCTGAAGCTGTGTAGGTGGCCTTGGGCTCACTGCCATTTAAGCGCTTGAATTTCCTGATCAAACTCCTCCGTCCTAAGAGCGTGAAGTTGCGCTCCCTGCCGCTCACACCTCTCAGCTTCAAGCTCACTTCCGTGCTCGCTTTTCTGCTTTTACCTTTCGCTCTGCAATCATTTCCCATGATTCGTCGGCATCACGTTGAGAATCGCTTTCCTTGTTTTTGCGGAGCCGGCGGAAACGCCAAACTCCTCGCAAGTTTTAATGAGGTCCTGAACTTGGAATTCCTCCATCGCGATCTAGTTCCTCGTGTTGCTTGTCCAATAAATTTACCCTTACTTCAAACTAGAATTGACTGTTTAAAGAGAGTAACTTTCGTAAATCATAGCCCACCAAAAGAACAAAACACTCTCCCAATATCTGCCTGTGCTAGAGAGGTCTGGCGACATGAAAAGCAAACATCAGGTGCTCACCCAGCCAAACTGGTCGACGCCGGCCGGTCTCGTGGCGGCCATTGAGCGGTGTAGCAAGCGTTTTCGGCCCTCGTATCTCGTAGCTTGCCATCAACTGTTGAGATACTGGTCGGCCAATCCCACCACTGCCACCACTATTGCGGTTTCGGGGTGGAGGACGAGAGGCGGACTCTTGGAGCAGATGAAGAGGAGGCGAAAAGCTTTACACAATATGTACAGATACAACAGAAAATAGCATACATGTAGCGGTAAGAGCACACCAGACCGACTGGGCGGCTAGTGGCGACTCTTTCTTCTCAATGGGCCGGTTCTGCCTTAAATCCCTCTGGCGGCCCATCGACAGCAGGAACAAGGCGGGGAAGGTGCTGACGTCATGCGCGGCTCATTCCTCTTTCGTCGCGGTAGGAGTCTCGGTGCTGCGCGCCATTGGACTCTTCAGTTGGATCACGGAAAGTGGTGGGCAGTCTCGTGGAACTTTGAATGTTGTCAGTCACATGGGCAACCACTATAGAAGAACTAGGGGAGGGGGGGCGCCCGTTGCTTCGATGATAGGCAATGCAGTGTGGGACAACACACGCAGGTTTTGAGCGAGTGCTCTCCGGGGGTGAACAGGGTGCTCTGGATGTGCTGGCTGGATTCACACCTGTCAAGTGTTACAAAACATGAACCTCCAAAGGTTTCCGGGTATCCAGTTGTTCACAACGTAAACAGGACTGCCACTTGGAAATGGAAAGACCCAAGCGAATTTTTCGATCAGTTCTTTGTGCTTCCTTCGAACTAAACATACTTTCTGGTACATTTCATCCAAAGGTTGAATGTCATACTGAAAGTAATCCGTGGACGCGCGTCACATGGCACCACGGACTAAGATGCTTTCTTCACAAATTGTGGTATTACTTACGAAGTGACAAGCTTATTGTACGTTGCGCCATATTACTTATGACTTCGCATTAGCAAGGTGACGCCAGAGGGCCCGTGAATCATGCATTCAAAGGGAAGCGCCCGAAAGCGAACGATGCTTCCTTCTTACCGTGTTCACGTCATCAATGCGCACTTCGTGGCATAAACGTCGGCGCACTAGCGTGACGCGAGGGTGCCTATATATATATGCCGAGGGCCCGGCGAACCTCGTAGGCACACGAGTAGCAGCATGATCACTACACTATATTAAAACAGACAGATATGCTTTATTAAATTGAGGTCGATTTTGTGTATCTTTATGCATTTTGCCGATGGCGCAGCACGTCTACGGGCATTGCGTTCTGGTCTAAAGCGTTGAAAAAAAAAGAACACTGTGCACCTGTGTACGTACAAGATGTCGCAAAGCGGGGCGTGATCCTGCCCATTGATTCCGTTGTTTTTTTGCCGCAGCATGTGGCGAGAGCAAGTTTCCCGACGATCCCGACTTTCGTATCGTGGGCGGCCGAGAAGCCAACAAGGATGAATGGCCGTGGCAGGTAAGCTGGCGTTATAATCGACCTTCTTCAGGCATGTACATCGCTCCTATTCGAGAGTGAATCATTGTTGGCGAAAACGTAAAACTCCGTAAGAAGGCTTTCCCACACGTGTAACTTGCCTTAATCAAAGTGGGCGCGCTCCGGTTAATACCACTGCTAAAGCTATGGCATACGTTTTCAAATCTTCGACGGTGTCCCGAAGAGAGCGTGGCAGGAACGACGTCACCGGCCCGCATGTTGACACATCATTTGCTGTTCCAGCCCGACGTGCGCCATCTCGGGTAGGTCAAACGAGGTTTGTCGACAAGCTCACGTGCAGGTTTTGCATATCGTCAATTAGAACGGAAGATTGGGCGATTCGGTAAGGATTGATCTACAGTATCACACGGGCTGTCAGGGGAAGCTGAGATATGCAGAACGCAGTTACTGCACCGTACAGACTATGAGAACTGACAGTATATAAAGGAGGTGACACACCCCAGCCTAGCAAGAATACCTGTTGCAGTAAAATGCGAGCTTTGTGAAGACGGATTCACTTATGTGGCGAGGCTGGTGCCGAAGAACGCCGTACAACCACTCGCAAAAACGTCAGCACGAACGATTGGAACCGTACTACTGATCAGTGAAATAAAAACGAAATCTACAAATTAAACCGCAAGCAAGGGTGCCATAACGTAAAGCTTTCCAAATCTTTTTTATTCCAATTTTGAAATGAGTCGTCCACAATTGGTCAAAAAGTTTTCGGGCCACCCCCCACTTCGCCTGTCTGTCACGAAACGTCACGAAACCCGCGATAGCTCCCCGTCTGATATGACGTGTACACACTGATTGTGCATGAATAGACCGAACGAAAGTAACATAATTATTTCTGACTCGACGCATTTCGCCATTAGCCATCTGCTATTGATTAAAGGTTTTTAGGCTGCGCCCGCTTCGCCTTTCTGTCACCCGACGTCACAAGACCGCGAAAACTCACCGCTTCAACATGACGTGTAGGCGTTAAAGATGTATTAATATGCCGAACAAAACTGAAAATTTCTATAGATAGCCGGAGACTGCCCCGGTCTGAAAAGAATGGAAGATGGCTGCCTGCCGATCGCTCAGGCATTGGCTACTCGCACCTGCCGGAAAACATGGATCTATTTGCGTATAATAAAGCTTTTTGCGTGACAGTATAACGTTATTGAGCCCTTTCGGCACGTATACGACACCGCTCTGCCAACTATTCATTGATGAGGATCGTTTTAGTGGCATTCCTAACCTTGGGCTGCACGCCACCGTGATTTTTCACAGCCACTGTAATCTAATAAGGGGAAGAGGACCAATCGCAGACGCCGGTGCCACCCTCAGCCGGTTATCGATTTTCACTTCGCTGGCGCGGCTCCATAGAAACCCTTTCCACTTGCGCGTGCTCCTCGCCTCTTGTCAGCCAGTTAGATAAGAAAAACCGCTAAATGTAGGAAATGTTATTTGCTTTGAAAGCAAACAAAAGTGACCTCCTATAAACGAGGAGAGCTTTTCACTGATGTGTTCAGACAACGCTGCGGGCCACCGCCCGACGCTTGCGTCGGCTGTTACGTAAATGTGACGTCAGGAGATTAGAATAAAAACAGGTTGGAATAGTTTTACGTTATAGGACCCCAAATGTGCTAGCTGTCAAAGCATCGGATAAATAATAAAAGCGCGCAGAAATGCAGTCGTGCAGTCGTTAGAATTGAAGATGCAGTCGTTCTACCTGGAGAAAAATATGATGTTATATTGTTTAAAAAATAATCTTGTTGACGGCTGCTAAAAATTTCCTCTGCGTTGCCGTCATAAATGCAAAAAGTGATTATTTTATATTTCATGGCTGGTTCACATCACACGCTCGTGATTTTTGTATAAATAAATAAATAAATAAATAAATAAATAAATCATAATTATTAAGTTAATCATTCATTCATTCATTCATTCATTCATTCATTCATTGGTTAAGTCATTAATTATTTATTACTTTTTAAATGATTTTTCAATTATTTTTGTTTATGTTTGCTTTCTCTTTGCATGTCATATTCCAGATTATTTGCAGGTAATTGTGCACATGAGAAATTCCCGCGCGATATTCTGACTTCCTGAACAGTTTCGTTATATACTTCAACAGGTGACATTGAAATAACCAAACTACTGAGGAACCAAAGGCCAATTTCACAAAGCATTGCGTTCGTAAATGATCTCGCCACTGGCCGATGGCCTTCGCTATTCGTACGTCCAAATGGGGATTGGCGGGAATTTGCTCTTACGTACAATTGTAGATTTTATTGTGAATATGGGCCCCGGAGGTTTATTACTACAGGGCGGAAACTTTCAAAATATCTTCCCAAATGACTCGTTTTCATATAGCAGTGAAATACCAATCGATAGCTGCATTTTTTTTAAAGATTCGATTCTTTAACTTCGGTACACATTCAGTAACGCAGCGTCGAGTGTACGACACCGATAGATGGCGCTAGGCATTTCACGCGCCTCATGTCCTGCACTTCTGGGGAGGGCCTGTTTTATGCTTTTCACTGCCCTGGCAGAGCGTAATCGGGTCCGCGAGCTCTCTCATTCTTTCTCTCCCTCAATAACTCTAAAGAATGTTAGCCGCTTACAATGCTCAAGTTATCAAAGAAATTTTTAATTCCTCTTGTTTCTTTTTACTGCTGACGGGGTAATGCTTGCAACCGAAGCTAACTCGCGCATGCTCTCAGCTCGTCCTGTGTAAGGGATTGCTTAACCTGCGCAGGTGTCGGTGCGCCTGACGCACCCGCAGGCCGGCAAGATTGGCCACTGGTGCGGTGGCGTTTTGCTCAACAACCGGTGGATACTTACTGCAGCCCACTGCATCGTAAAGTGAGTACGGCGCACATGTCCCGAAGCACTCGACGAGAGCATGTTGCGAAAGACTATACGATGCGCGCTATGAGGCTCGGTCGCTAACACTCAGTGACTTAGCTGGCCAGGAACATTTTTGTTCATCATACATCGCAAAAATTCATATTCGTCTTCCCGACCTTGTTCCGCGAGCCAACGGTGTCCTCAGCCACGGCCATTATATTCAAAGGGCACGAAGCCCTGTTTGCTAATCACGTAGTCTGAGGTGACCGCCATCAACATCGTACTTGTGCACGCTTAACTCTCACGGGTATCATTACTCCGCGCAATGCGCGTGTTCTCTGTGTGCCAACAAGAACGTAAATACTTTCCAGGCGCCGTCATTGGAGACTGCTAAATTCTCGTAGCATTTGTTGTATTCTTGTCGGACGTGCGACTGCCCGCTAATAGTAGCCCGAAAAAGGTAAAGAAAAGCCACTGGTGGTGCCTTTTATTGAACTTATCGCGAATAACCTAGTTTACTGTAGATGATTAAAATTACTTTGCGTGTTTATGCCCCTATGCCACACCTTTTGCCTATATAAAATAAATTATGTATCAGGTTCTCCGTTGCTCGATGGCTTTGACGCATGCAATCTCATATAGTTATTGCTCCAATTCAAAGTCATAGTTCATCGGAAAGAAACATTTGTAATATGGTGAGTGGACAACACACGATTGGGCGATTGTATCAACCACCTGAAGCTCCGTAGAAACTCGACTGCCATCATGAGCCACACAAAGCCTGACTGACTGAAACCTGTCGGCCAAGATCCTGCGGGGCCCGCATTATAGCTTTACGTTCATCAGTGTTCTTTGCCATCGCCAAGCCGCCTTCGCTAATAGTATGTCGCACGTCCCGATTGGCTGAAATTTAATTTTGCGAACAATTCCATAGCGTAAGAGCTCTTTGTGAATACGGGCCGCAGGGCTGCCGAATTCACAAAGCTAATCGTTGGTGAATGTTCTTTGCATTGGCCCGCCGCCTTCGCTAATGGTTTGTTTAGCAGCCAGATTAGCTCGCATTTGCTCTTAGAAACAGTTTTGTCGTAAGAGCTTTCCGTGTGCATTCGGCCCCAGCGGTGCGCGCGCAGCCATGCTCGATGGAAAAAAAAAAAAAAAAAGCGAGCGTGCGCGTGCTTGTGGCGCGAGCAGCCCGCTGTTCGTGCTACCGCAGCCGGTGTTCTGGAAGGTCCGGCTGGGCGAGTACCGCCAGAAGCTGACCGAGGGCAGCGAGCTGACGGTGCCGGTGTCGCACGTGTACCACTACCCGTGGTACTCCGGCTACGACCAGGACATCGCGCTGATGCGGCTGGCGCACGAGGTGCCGTACAGCGAGCACGTGCAGCCCGTGTGCCTGCCGGACGCCGACGACGAGTTCCAGGGGCTCGTGTGCGCCGCCACCGGGTGGGGCAAGGTGGACTACAGTGAGTGGCACCTTTTTGGAATGTCGAATTGCGCGTGCGTGTTATTTGAGAAATTGACGAATTATGAAATACTACACGTGGCGGATGGCAAAAAAAAAAATATCCGAGTATCTCTCCAAGCGAAAGCAAACATTACCTTGTTTCTGTCCAGCTACGTGGCATTTGCGTATTTGTTAAAGTTTTGTTCAAGTTACGTGAGACTCCATATCTATACAACTTTTGCACCTTACCGTCCTACAGCTGGTTATTCATATTCAGGCGAGAACAGCGCTAAGGATATGAACGCAGGTAAAGGCACACGGAAAATGACGCGTTGCATTGTCTATCACCTGATTTATTATTTCGACAGACCAACACTTAAATATACTGGATAGAGTAATCAAAGGCACAAGAAAAGATGAAAAACATAAAAGGAGGTAGCGGCTGGTCATCTTTACACAACGGTGCATGCGCGCAGTAATGCTTCCGGTCATAGGTCAGGCGATAAATATGCGATTTCCTTGTCGATAGCTAAACAGAAGGCGCACTGACATATTTCTCTTTCAATATTCCTATGCTATACGTTTAGATTGTTTCCCGGGGTTATAGGGTTGCCAATTTGGCTAACATCACATTTTTCGAATTCAGGCTGGCAAGTGCACTTCTTACAATGTAACATGGCCACTGACTGCTTTTGTCATGCCGCTGGCTTTGCCACTGAGTCTTCGTTTGCGTTCAATCTTATATCTTGCCATTAAAACATTCAATTACATTGAGTACATTAAAAACATTGATTATTCTATGCTTCACATAACGTAGACGTCGGCTACAGCTGAATCTGCATTTTTTTTTGTCTGTCCACACTTATCTGGCACTTGGCAACACCTATTGCGCAGTAGAGAGAAAAAAAAAAAAAAAACCCGGGAGCGATGGGGATGGTTCTGGCTACTCCTGGGGGTGTGTGTATAAACCACTGCTGGCAAACACTACCAGATAGCGAAAATTTAGGCTAGCTCAACTATCGTTTCCATCTGTGCAATGTCAAACATTGATGATTTTGTAGGGAATTCTTGTTATGAATTACAAGCGTTGTACAGCTAACAGTGAGTGGAGTGCTCGGTGAATGGAGCGCTCGGTGTTGTTTGTTTCTGTGAACTGCCAACCTCCAAAGTCAGTTTCCCGCATTACTCGGATAACATATTCTCCTACATTTCTGTCAATATGCTTTCTGGAAAGATACTTTTTTTTGTTTGTCTTATGGAAATAGACTGCGAATTCTATAAGTCAAATTCCTTTCTAAGTTATTCTTAAATTATTGAAGTAATAATGGCTCGTCTCTTAAGCTGGAATGATTGATGACACCCAAATGTAAGCTCGTGGCGTCAGAAAATGTAGCAAAAAAAAGTCGAGGCAAAGGGCATCTTGTGCGATCAGAATACGTTTTGCAAAACGTACAGAAATCAGATAAAGTGCTACTGTAGTGGAACGCACATTAGCCAAGGCTGGCGAATCTTGCACAAAAAGGGCACAAGTCACCGTGACGTGATCGCCACTCGTCACAGCAGACCGGGTGAACAGCGCCGCTAGTGGACGTCGGCTTATAAATACTTTCAAAAATTGGTTGATCCCTCCTTCAGTGGACTTAAGAGGAAGCTTTAGCTCGGGTGCTCCTATCTAAATACATGTAAAAGGAGAATTCCCTTTTCTTGGCAACCACTGCACAAAATCTGACGAGGTTTGTTGCACTTAAAAAAAGAACTTAATATCTAGTGACAGTTAGTTTCGAATTTTTCATTTAGGTCGTCAATTTTTTATTGAAAGAATCGCCAAAATCGTAAATCTTCAGAAAACGAAAGTATCAAGTTTACAACTCTGCAACTCAGCAATGCAAAATGAAATGTTAATTATATGAATAGAATTTAATAGTACATATAAAGCAGACAGAATTGATATGTTACACATGAATCTGAAAAAATTTAATAACATGGAAATGCAGCTTTAATTATTGTAATTATTTATTTACATTATTAATTAATGTAAGATATAAAGTGACACATCGAATTGGACCGCTCTGAATGATCTAATGGATGCCGTTTACAGAACCGCGACATCTTTTCTTGATGCGGAGCTATTAATTTGTACACTTTGTGCTTCATTTTCTTTTTAACTTCGGAATTAAAAAAAAAACATTATTTTGTACTGAAGGCACTGGGCAGTGGGCATGATGCTGGTGTGCTGGTGCAAGAGAAGACGACGAGAAGTGCTTGCTTCCCCGTTACGATATAGCGCCGACCTGTTTACGCCTAGCGCTACAACCTATAACTAGTGACCCTTCTGCTAGGCGAACACCCCCATTGCATTTGGTGGAGCTGCTGGGTTTCTCTTCGACATCCTGGAACTCCGCAGCCGAACGCTACCACCAGATGTTGCAATGAATGAACCGGGACCGTCCCAGGCTGCTGCTCCCGTGCCCCCCGCCATCGTCTGTTCTGGCGTCATCCGGCAGCGCGATCCGGCTATATTTAGCGGCACAGACGACCATGACGTGGAAGACTGGCTCGCCGAATATGACCGTGTAAGCGCCTATAATAAGTGGGACGACCGCGCCAAGCTCACAAATGTCATCTTTTACTTGACTGACGTGGCAAACCTATGGTTCCGCAATCATGAAGCCGATTTTACCACCTGGTCGGCTTTCACGGCAACTTTGGCAGAGGTCTTCGGCCGTCCCGCCGTTCGCCGGCTTCGCGCTGAGCAGCGCTTGCGTGGTCGAGTTCAACGCCAGGAGGAGACCTTCACTAGTTATATTGAAGACGTGCTCTCGCTATGCAAGCGCGTCAACTCATCTATGGACGAAGCTGATAAGATTAAGCACGTCATGAAAGGCATCGATGACCAAGCCTTCCAGATGCTCGTCGCGAAGAGCCCGCGGACGATTGCCGAGGTCGTACAGCTCTGTCAGCACTACGACGAGCTGCGCAAGCAGCGTGCATCAACGCGCGCTGCTCAGCAGGACACCACGGATCTATCTCCGTTGGATTTCGGCCGCGACGCTGCCGATATCTCTGCCTTAATGCCGGAGATAAAGCAGTTCATCCGTCAGGAAGTGGCACGCCAACTCTCTCTGGCGAACAGCACACCCGAGCCGTCGACAACCTTGGCTCCCTCGCTTCGCCACGTCATTCAGACCCAAGTTGCCGCGGCGCTGCCATCTGCCCCTCCTCCGCAGCCTGCAGCTGGACCGCTCACTTACGCTGACGTTGTTGCCCGGCCTTACGCTCCTCCGGCTCCTGATGCCTACCGGGCCACTGGCACCTTCCATGTGCCGCCGCCACCTTCACGCCCGATGGTCGTCCCTTACTCGGCCGCTGGAGCCCCTGTCGTCAACCCGTGGCGTACATCTGACAACCGGCCAATATGCTATTTCTGCCATTTTCCGGGCCACGTAGCACGATTCTGCCGCCGTCGCAGCCCCCGTTTACCTGCCAGTGGGGGCGCCTCAAGCTACAGGCCTGCTCGACTTCCGCGTCAGGACCCATCTAGCCTTCCTCCGGACTCATCTTACAGTCGCCTCCCTTTCGATGCACGCCGGTCACCTTCCCCACGTCGCCGATCCATTTCCCCGATGGTTCGCCGACCCAGCCCAGCCCGTGAGGAAAACTAACAGTCGCAGTTCCAGAGGCAAGAACTGCGTTTACGTCGAACATTTTAAGGCCTCATTCTAACCCGGTGAACGAAATTGAACTGTCCGTAGACGGCGTCACCGTACACGCACTTATCGACACCGGAGCCGCCGTTTCTATTATTAGTGAGAAGCTTTGCCGCAATTTGAACAAAGTGACCATTCCCCTTACCTCTCTTTCTCTGCGTACGGCAACCTCGCATCGCATTCAGCCTTCAGCGTCGTGCACAGCCCGGGTTGTCATCCAAAGCGTTATGTATGTTATAGAATTTGTCGTCCTACCTCGTTCCTCACACGACGTTATTCTTGGATGGAATTTCTTATCTGTCAATCAAGCTCTTATCGACTGCGCTCGTGCCGAACTTACGTTATCCGTGCCGTGCTGCGACCATGACGACCATTCTTCTCGTAAAGTTGTTGCCGCCTCTGACATCGATATCGCACCTTTCTCCGCCGCTCTGGTTCCTGTGTCATGTAACTCTGCTGCGAACTCATCTGTTCTGTTTACACCGTCGGCCACTTGTGCGCGCCGCCGGAACTTTCTACTTCCGTTTGCTGTCGTCACTTTTTGCGACGGTTCTGCTGCCCTGTACGTGTGCAATCCGTCCGCCTGCCCATCATCCCTACTCCGCGGCGAGTGCCTGGGTACCGCTGAAGCTTTCGATAGCGTTATCCCGGCCACCATGTTTGGCGACACGGCATCACTTCCGATTTGTTCCGTCACTAATCCTGCCGCGACTGATGCCCCTGTAGACGTCTTCGCTCGCGCCGTCGACGCAGAACTCACACCTGCGCAGCAAACAGAAACCATCAAACTCCTCCAACGTTTTCGTTCCTCATTTGACATTGACCAACCATCCTTGGGTCGAGCGTCCGCAGTCGTTCACCGTATCGACACCGGTCAGCAAACACCATTGCGCCAGCGTCCCTATCGTGTGTCGGCTGCTGAACGCCGTATCATCGACCAGCACGTTGACGACATGCTGGAGCGTGGCATCATCCAGCCCTCTAACAGTCCCTGGGCATCTCCGGTTGTCCTCGTTAAAAAAAAAGATGGCTCCATTCGGTTCTGCGTCGACTATCGCCGCCTTAACCGAATAACGCGCAAAGATGTCTATCCTCTGCCGCGCATCGACGATGCCTTGGACTGTCTGCAGGGAGCGGAATTCTTTTCGTCGCTCGATTTGCGCTCCGGGTACTGGCAAGTGCCAATGGCAGAGGCCGATCGTCAAAAGACAGCCTTCGTAACGCCTGATGGGCTATATGAATTCACTGTCATGCCGTTCGGCCTCTGCAACGCGCCTGCCACTTTCGAGCGAATGATGGACACCATTCTTCGAGGGCTGAAGTGGAAAACGTGCCTCTGTTATTTAGATGATATTGTGGTTTTTTCCACCGACTTTGCGTCGCACCTCAACCGCCTCGAGCAGGTACTTGCGTGCCTCTCCACTGCAGGACTGCAACTAAATTTGAAGAAATGCCACTTCGGCGCTCGTACACTTACTATTCTCGGCCATGTAGTTTCAAAAGACGGTATCCTTCCGGACCCCACAAAACTTAGCGCCGTATCCGAGTTCCCTAAACCAACCACCATGAAAGAGCTTCGCAGCTTCATCGGCCTGTGCTCCTATTTCCGACGCTTTGTCCGTAACTTTGCCTCTGTCATTGCCCCCTTGACGCAGCTTCTCACCGGCCGTTCTGACCTATCAGCCTGGTCCTCGGCGTGCGACGACGCATTCCAAGAACTACGACGCGTTCTCACCTCGCCTCCAGTACTGCGACACTTCGATCCCTCTGCTCCAACTGAGATCCATACGGACGCTAGTGGTGTCGGGCTCGGCGCTGTTCTTGCACAACGCAAGGATGGCTTCGAAGAGTACGTCGTCGCGTATGCCAGCCGCACCCTTACCAAAGCCGAGGCAAACTACTCAGTTACTGAGAAGGAATGTCTGGCCATCATTTGGGCTATCGGCAAATTTCGTCCTTATGTGTACGGGCGTCCATTTGACATCGTGACCGACCATCATGCACTATGCTGGTTATCTTCACTAAAAGATCCAACTGGTCGGCTTGCCCGTTGGGCATTGCGCCTACAAGAGTACGACATCCGCGTTGTTTATCGCTCAGGCCGAAAGCATTCAGACGCAGACGCTCTATCCCGGTCACCCCTGCCCTCTGGCCCTGTCCACTCGTCTATTTCTACCTGCGGTGCCTTCGCCCTCAACATTTCCGACATGCCATCAGAGCAGCGCAAAGACCCATGGATCTCTTCGCTTATTGACTTCCTGTCCAGCCAGTCGCCAGCACCGATCTCTCGGACGCTTCGTCGCCAAGCCACGCACTTCATCATTCGGGATAACCTGCTGTACCGCCGCAACTACAATTCCAGCGGCCGTAAGTGGTTGCTTGTTATACCCCGACACCTCCGCTCCGACATCTGCGCCACGTTCCACGACGACCCACAATGCGGCCACGCTGGTGTATTAAAGACATACTCTCGCCTGCAGCTTCGGTACTACTGGCGCGGTATGTACCGTTTCGTTCGCCAGTATGTCCGGTCATGCCACATATGCCAACGACGCAAGACGCCACCTCAACATGCCACCGGCCCCTTGCAACCTTTACCATGCCCCGCGCGAGCGTTCGACCGCGTCGGCATTGACCTATACGGTCCGCTTCCCAACACTCCAAGCGGCAACCGCTGGGTTATTGTTGCTATCGACCACCTCACGCGGTACGCTGAAACTTCAGCCCTAGTATCTGCCACAGCAAAAGACGTCGCCAGTTTTATCCTTCAAAATCTGATTTTACGCCATGGAGCACCTCGAGAATTACTGAGCGACCGCGGTCGCGTTTTCCTCTCTGACGTCCTTTCAGCATTGCTAAAGGAGTGTTGCATCATTCACCGCACTACCACAGCATATCATCCTCAAACTAATGGGATGACCGAACGTTTCAACCGCACCCTTGGTGACATGATGGCCATGTATGCTTCATCTGACCACTCGAATTGGGATCGCATTCTACCTTTCGTCACCTACGCTTACAATACCGCCACGCAAAGCACCACTGGGTTCTCCCCTTTCTTTCTCCTTTACGGACACGAACCTTCATGCACTATGGACACGATTCTACCTTACCGGCCAGATGCTTCGGAGTGTACGACTGTTTCTAGAGCGGCTGCTTACGCCGAAGAATGTCGCCAGCTCGCTCGTTCGTTCACATCCCAGGACCAGTGGCGCCAAAAGCTTCGCCACGATTCATCCACTACGGCTCCGTGCTTTGCGCCTGGCTCGCTGGTCAGGTTGTGGGTGCCCTCTACTCCTCCAGGCCTTTCCTCCAAGCTGCTCTCCAAGTACCACGGTCCTTATCGGGTACTGAAACAAACATCCGCGGTCAACTACCTCATCGAGCCACTCGAAACGCCTTCCGACCAGCGTCGTCGGGGCCAGGAAATTGTCCACGTCTCCCGGCTCAAGCAGTGCCATGACCCCCCTGTGTTCCCCTGTCCTTACGTCGCCAGGATGGCTACTCTTTCGGTGGGGAGTGATTGTACTGAAGGCACTGGGCAGTGGGCATGATGCTGGTGTGCTGGTGCAAGAGAAGACGACGAGAAGTGCTTGCTTCCCCGTTACGATATAGCGCCGACCTGTTTACGCCTAGCGCTACAACCTATAACTAGTGACCCTTCTGCTAGGCGAACACCCCCATTGGAATTTTAACAAAATTTAGGGTCCTTGTTGTATATCCTCCATTCTGGAGCCAAAGCACCCCGCGCTGGAGGCCGCCGCCGATGTGGCGAGGAGGACTGCCCTACCTAAAACGGCACTGCTGAGGTCGCTGTGGCTAAAGCGCCGGGCACTTGACACCCCTCAGACTGCGTGCAAATTATTGGCGGGCGCGTTCTACGAACAGTGACCGGCGGTGCGGTGGTGCCTTTCAGGTTTGGAGCGGGTTGCTTGTACGTGCGGAGTGCAAGAAAGCCTGTTTGGCACAGTGTATTGTGACTTTCCCTTTCTCTTTACTCTATCCCCTTTCCCGTACCTTCTATTCAAAGATAAATGAGTCTTCTTAATGCGCTGGAAGCGAACGGACGTCTGTAATTTTTCCATAAGTTAAAAGTTCTCCGTCTCTTATTGCACATTTGTGGTGCCGAAACCCGGGGATAGGGGTGTCAAAAGATGGATATCGGCAGAATCAAGCGAAGAAGGGCCGTGGTGGGAACATCTACAACCAAGCTGCTCAACGAAGTATCCACCATGGACGGCAGCGCTTCAATCGGTGAGCTCGAAGAAAAGATATATCTTTCTTCTCTTAAAGAGGACTCACTGAAAGAGCTAGATCGGGAGATAGAACAAGGCGTTGAAGATGAAGCTTTCGAAGAGGAAGTTGCATGCTCCGAAATGTACAGAGTAAAGATCAGCGTGGCGAAAACAAAGGTACAACGCATGCTACGCGACTTTAGCTGCACAAATGCTTCATCAGATCGCAGACTAAACTCCTCAGATCAAAGAGAATCTACCGCAAACAATTCGCAAATACACACCACCGTAAAGCTGCCAAGGCTCGAAATCAACAAATACAACGGAGAGCTTCGAGAGTGGCAAGGGTTCTGGAGTCAGTTTAAGTCGACTATCAACGCTAACTAGAACCTCTCAAATGTAGACAAATTCAAGTACCTCAACAGCTACTTGACAGGAAAGGCGGTGGCTGCGGTAGCAGGGCTCGACCTGTCGGAAGGCAACTGCGAAGTTGCTCTCTCGCTATTAGAGGAGAGGTTCGGCAGAAAGGAATTTATTATAGAAGACCACATGTCACGGCTACTTAACATCAAGCCAGTGCGTGGCTCAGAGAATCTCGGTCAACTGCGCAGCCTCGTCGACGAAGTAGAGACAGGTGTACGCAGCCTCACTTCTTTAGGCATGAGTGTCGGAACTTATGGAACTTTGTTACTGACCGTAATAAAGAAAGCGGTGCCTGCCGACCTTCGCCCGGAGCACCAATGAAAAGACGAGGCTACGAACAAGGGAGGTGAGCTGGAGGTGCTCCTGCATTTTTTGAGAAAAGAGGCTACAACGCGGGAGATCATACAGCGGGCCGAAGCACCGAGAGACATCAGTGCCGAATTGGTAAAGGAAAGGCGCAAGAGCAGCTTTAAAGCGGTGAACATGCCTACTGCAGCGGCACTGCACACAACGATCAAGGACAGCACAGGATGTATATTTTGTAATTTGAACGGCCATGAGACCGGCAACTGTAATGCAAAGATGTCTGTGGCGGATAAGAGAGAGGTCTTGAGTGACAATCGGTGTTTCCGGTGCACAACAAGGGGCCGCGCGGCAAGAGAATGCCGTAAAGCTAAGTGGCTCAAGTGCAACGGCAGACACTTAACGACAATGTGCGACCCTGACTTTAGAAGACACCTCAACACTGATGAAGGGGATGCGTCTTCGAATCCTGTGATTGAGCAAGCCACGGTGTTGAAGTCCTCATTAGGCACGGGAGATAACTTGATGTGCACTGCAGAGCAGCAGTTTCTCCTACAGACAGCGTGAGCTTCTCCTCCATGGTGGCAGTCAACGAAACTTCATCCATCGAAACCTATCCGAAAGGCTGCAGTTAAATATGCTTGGGGAAGAAGAGCTTAAAATATTTGCCTTTGGTGACTAATCAGCCATAAAACGCACAAAAAGGCGTCGTGTGGAGCGGTGGCTCAGAAGCCAGTACGACGGAAAAAGGGTGCGAGTGGAAGCGCTGGCAGTTCTTTGTATCTGTGCAGATATCATGGCTACTCCATCAAATTCTGTTCTGCTTCAAGTTTCATGATTTCCCTTCCAAGTCGCAGGCGAAAGTGAAACTATTGACCTTTTGATAGGCGCTGATCATTACTGGGAAATTGTCACGGGATCCACTAAGCGTCTCAGCTCCAAATTGATGGCAGTAGAGACGGTATTCGGATGGACAGTCCAGGGCCAGGTCGGCACAAGGAAGTCAACAGCAGTCTGCTCCTCGGCTGCTGGCGTGATGCGAATAGGAGTGAGTGAACAAAATGACAAGGAAATATCAGCACAGCCAAAGTCTTTGTTGGAGTTCGAGCACATCGGTATCAAGGAACATGAGCCAGTTCGTCGCCAGGACGCGGTCCTTCAGCACTATAAGGAAACCGTCAACTTTGGGAATGGCCGCTATAAGGTGTTGTTCCCTTGCGATTGTATGTTTTACGAGCTTGGCGACAACTACGAGTGCGCAGCAAGGCTTCTTAGAGCACAGACAACGAGCCTCTTGAAAAGAGATTCGTTGATTATGGAATACGACGCCTGCATAAGAGACTACATAGAAAAGGGCTATGCAGAGCCAGCCAGCAAGGATTACGGCACGTCGGAAGTTTCGGTGTACTATATGCGACATCAAGCAGCTCGTCAGGAAAGCCAGACGAAAAAACTGAGGGTAGTATTCGATGCATCATCAAGTGTCAAAAATCGCCTTTCACTGAACAATGTTTTGGAAAGTGGCCCAAACCTAAACCCGGAGCTCATTGATCTGCTGATCAATTTCCATGGAACAGCCATGGGTGCTTCCATTTCTGTTACTACCGCCAACTTAGTCATGGAGGTCATTGAACAGAAGGCCCTCGCTGATTTCGCTCCCGCGCCAAAAGTTTTCGTCCGCTACGTAGACGACTGCGAAGGCAGGACGCTTCACGCCTCCTACGTCTTCTCAACTCAGCAGACGCAGCCATACAATTTACTACAGAATATGAGTGTGAACAATAGCCTCCTCTTCCTTGACGTCCTCGTGTGGCTAAGTGGAACGAGACTCTCATTTGCCGTGCATAGGAAGGCGACCCATACCAGCCGGTACTTAAACTTCAATTTATGTCAACCGGCTTGCCACAAGCAATCCGTTGTCTCATCTCTAGTGACGCGGGCTACGCGAATCTGCTCAAGTGACCACGAAATGCATAACGAACTGAAGACAATTCGTCACCAATTATCCAGGAACGGGTACCCCAAGAAGTTTATTAACAAAATGGAAGCTCGTGTCCTCCATCCAAAGCCGTCTCAAGGCAAGTCGTTCACGAAACGCGCTGGCGTCCCATATGTGCCTGGCGTCAGCGAAGCTATTAGCTGCGTATTCTAAAGATACGATCTTAGAATAGCCCACATGCCATCCAACAAGCTTAGAAATCAGCTTCTTAACGTAAAGGATCGGCTCGAAAGCAGGAATTGCCCCGGTGTCATCTATAAGGTACCATGCGCAGACTGCAGCTGCAGTTACATCGGCGAAACCGGCAAATTCACGAGAAGATTAAAAGAGCGCCAAAGGAACGTCTCCAACAAGAAAAAGCCTCGAACGCCCTTGCCGAACATGCCGATAATTGCAGTCACCGCATTGATTGGGAAAACGCTGCTATAATATCTAGGGAAAAGAATCCGATGACGCGACTCTTGTTAGAATGTTTATTTATTCAAACTACGGACAACAGTATCAACAGGACTGATGGAAATCGGCCTGCCAACTACACCCGTTCTCTACGTCACATTTTGGCAGAAAAACGACTTGCGGCTCTTGCCCGCATTTAGTGTGATCAAGGAACCCGTACGGGTCCGGAAACGTCTCTTGTGTTATTTTCACCTTGACTTAGTCAGTGACCGTAATTTCTTCATAATGTTACCTGACCAGACGAACTTTCGTCCAACTCTCGACAACGTTGCCATCGTTGCGGATATTGAAAAGGTCTTTCTCCAAATATCGCTATCGGAGGGCGATCGGAACGCTGTGCTGTTCCTCTGGTACGCTATGACGCCAAAGAAAGGGGAATAACTTCCAGCTGTGGTGACCTATCGAATAACTCGCGTGCTGTTCGCTGTCACGTCGAGGCCCATTTCTCTTGGCTGCAACATTCCAACATCATCTTGAAGGCCTGCCGGAACAGTATGCTGAGACTGCTGGTATCCTGCGCAAGCATCTTTACGTGGACGACCTTGTAACTGGGGTTGACAGCCTTGACAAGGGTAAAGTCTTGAGCCAGGAATCAAAAGACATATTGTCTCAAGCAGGGATGCGGCTACGCAAGTGGATGTCGAACGACCGCGATCTCGTCAACTTTTTAGAGAATGGCAATGTTGAAAGAACGAACGCTGATGCTGGACATGCTGCAGCTACAAAGGTATTGGGAGTTGGTCGGAATGCTCAGACTGACCATTTTGAATACAACCTAACTTAACTCATCGACCTCCTCTCCGCAAGAGGCGACAACAAGAGATTTGTGCTGCAGGTCTCGGCAAGAATTTAGTCCCTTTTGGATTTATTGCTCCCACAGCATTATGCGTTAAGGTAATGTTCCAGAAGTTGTGGGAGTTGGGAATTGGTTGTGACGATCCCTTGCCTGAAACGCTGCAGCCTGAGTTGGACTGCTGGTGTAACGAGCTTCTATGCATTGAAGGAGTGTCTATTCCAAGACTGATAGCGGCAGGCTTTAGAAACGATGATACGGAGAAAGTGGTGCATATTTTCTGTGACGCAAGCCCGAAGGCCTATGGTGCTGTCGCATATATGGTGACCAAGTCTCCGTTCGGACTAATAAATGTAAGCTTGGTCATGGCCAAATCAAGAGTGACCCCTTTGAAACGCCTCTCGCTACCCCGACTGGAGCCGATGGGAGCCCTTGTTGGCGCGCGACTGTGCCACTACGCTACCAAGGCCTTGGATCTGAAGAACGTTGCTACCATCCTCTGGACTGACTCTACAGTGGCTATGTACCGGATCAAGGGAAACGCTGCCAAATGGAAGCCCTTCGTAGCAACTCAAGTCTCAGAGTTACAAACGCTGACAGATCCCAAGGATTGGAATCATGGCCCAGGTACAGACAACCCCGCTGACCTAATAACCCGCGACATTCTCCCATCAGCCCTGCAGGAAAGCGAATTGTGGCAGAGAGGACCCTGTTTGCTTCAGGAGGATGACACGCATTGGCCAACGATAAGTGAGCCGAGCTCGAAGGTTGGGGAGTACCAAATGGAAGAGCGAAAGGTGACGCTTATGTCCATAGTATCATCGTCATCCATGGCAATTCTCAATGTTGAGAATTATAGTTCATTCAGTAGAGTCGCGTGAATAACCGCGTGGGTCCGCCGCTTTGTCCACAACAGCCACAACAAAGAAGAAAAGATGATCGGCCTATTACGAGCTGAAGAAGTAATTGGCGCCGAAAGATACTGGTTGGCTAAAGCTCAAGAAGATGCGTTCAGCGACGACATTTCAAACCTGAAGAATCGAAGAGCACTGCACAAGAGCTCTCCTGTTTTGCCTTTCAACCCGTACTTCGACAAAGAGGGCCTCATGCGAGTTGGTGGACGCTTGCAATTCAGTGATAACAACAAAGAGACGAAGCATCCCATTGTTCTCCCTGGCAATCACCCCCTCACGTCACTGCTCATACAGAAGGAACACTTGAGAATGCTGCACACGGGCGTACGCGATGCTCTAGCACAGCTGCGAAAATCGTATTGGATTATCTGAGGACGTGAGGCCGTAAAGAAAGTTATCAAGCAGTGCCTCGTCTGTCACAAACAAAGTTGCCCACCAGCTACGGAACCAGTAGCACCACTTCCAGCTGACAGAGTGACAAAAGAAACCCGTTCGACATCGTTGGCATCGATTTCGCAGGGCCCTTGATTTGTCAACAGTCATGCGAGAGCAAAAAATGCTACATCGCTATTTTCACCGTGCTGTCACACGTGCCGTCCACCTTGAGCTCGTCAGCGACCTGTCGGCTACAGCCTCTCTGTTGACCTTTACACGCTTTGTGGCACGCCGAGGAATCTGCTCGACAGTGTATTCGGACAACGCGCTCACATTCAAGCGTGCAGCCAGGGATCTAAAGGCCATGTTCATGATGTTGCAAGTCGAGGAATTGCATTCATACTTTGCAGGAAACCAGATCAGATGGAAGTTTATTGTTGAACGTACAGCTTGGTGGGGCGGATTCTGGGAGCAGATAGCGCGATCTGTGAAAGTAGCATTGCGAAAGGTGTTAGGTCGGAGCAGCTTCAGTTTCGAAGAACTGACCACCGTTCTTTATGAGGTGGAGGCCGTGATCAACTCACGCCCTTTGACTTTCATATATGATGATGCTCAAAAGCCAGAACCACTGTCACCGGCGCACTTTCCTTGTCGGAAGAAAGTTGACGACCCCTCCTCCACACCGGCTGCCGGACGAAATTCTTGGTGGTGGCATGCATCTCTCACGACGCTGGAAGTACCGGACTGCCATGGCCAATAGTTTCTGTAGACGGTGGCGGAAAGAGCACATATTGTAGCTCAGATCGGCACATATGTGCCGACCAACGACATCGAGTGATCTGACGAAAGACGCCTTGGTGCTCCTTAGGGAAGACCGCTTGAAACGCCACATGTGGAAGACCGCCAGAATTAAAGAAACATTTAATGGTAAAGACGGCAGGTTGCGGTCGTGCAAATTGGTATTAAGTGGAGGAACAGAGGTGAAGCGGCCGATACAGCTGCTGTATCCCTTGGAGATTGTGGAGCAATGAGCTCAATAATAGTTCCCTCATCCGGGGGAGGTTGTTGTATATCCTGCATTCTGGAGCCAGAGAACCCCCGCGCTGGGGGCCGCCGCCGATGTTGCGAGGACGACTCCCCCACCTAAAACGGCACTGCTGAGGTCTATGTGGCAGAAGCGCGGGACATTTAACGCCCCTCAGACTGCGTGCAAATTACTGGCGGGCGCGTTCTACGAAGAGCGACAGGCGGTGCGGTGGTGCCTTTCAGGTTTGGAGCGGGTTGCTTGCACGTGCGGGGTGCACGAAAGCCTGTTTGGCACAGTGTATTGTGATTTTACCTTTCACTGTACTTTCTCTCCTTTCCCGTACCTTCTAGTAAAAATAAATGAGTCTTCTTGATGCGCTCGAAGCGAACGGACGTCTGTCATTTTTCCATAAGTTAAAAGTTATCCGTCTCTTATTCCACAACAGTCCTAAATCAAAATTCCGCTTCGAACATTCACTGGAATTACATTTCTTTCCCAAATGCAACAAATTTTATAAAGGTCGGTCGAGGGGTTTTCGCAGAAAAAGCGTTTCTGCGTTTTACGTGTATTTGAATAGGCCGCGTCGGAGCTGGGCCCGAGCTAAAGCTTCCTCTTAACTCGACAGTGAAGCGTTTATTGCAAGAACCAGTAACAGCTTTGTTGAACATTAAGAAATGCAAGGCCAGAAATGTGCGCAGTCTATTTGTTAATTAGTTTCGCTCGAAGAGCGAAGCAATGTCAGCGATAGCAAGCACGCGAGGCCTGTGCTGCTGCGCAGCGTAAACAGCACCCCAGAGGCTACCAGGCGTCTTAGGTATATTCGACGCGACAGTGAATGCGCATGTGGCGGAAATGCGTCATTGGAGCTCTGACGGCGTCGCGTGCCCGCGCCCATACCTATGTTCAACGATAAGAAGACCCACGAGAACAGATGAATGGATGTTCAAAGATAAACAGGCGCACGAGAAAGGATGGATAGGTAGATGGATGCTATGAGCGTCCCCTTTGAAATGGGGCAGTGGGTTGTGCCACCATGCTCTTCTTCCTTAGTCTTCCAAATTGCATACCGTCCTTATTTTGCCTAATGTGTTACCTATCTTATTTTCTTGCAATCGAAAAATTCCCTGCATCAAACTTTCTGAACCATTATTGGGAACTTTGTTTTTGTACGTCTCCGTTGTTTGTCCCTACTTTCCTACCACCAAAACTCCAATCGCCTTTGACAATTCTCTGTTATGGGTATGTTTAATTTCCCCCTGCTATCCTTGAGCCAAATAGCTTTAAGGAGGCCATGGAGCCTAAACAACGGCTCGGTAGAGATCATCACTTTCTAATAAAACGTATTCCATTGTTTTTCTAGCTTTACCGCAACAAGAACATGCTTGGTGTACCTCGCTATATAACTACGCGTCCTAAGGCATCCTGATCTCGCATCAAAAAGTAAAGAGCTTACCTTTGAGTCACCATGAATTCTTTCTTTTGTGATTTAGTTAGGTAGTAACTCATAATCGGTTTATTTTCCATTGCCATCACCCAGGAGAAGTTTCAGCCTCTCTGACTTCGCGTTTGACGTTCTTTGTTGCCATATTTGTCGCATATTTACTGGTAAGCTTCCTAGTTCTTTTCCTCCACTGCGAGTCAGTCTTCTTCCAGTACAAATACTTGAACGCCCCTCGGAACCCATTTACCTTCTTTCATGTTTCTAAGTAATTCTTCGAAATCAATAATGCTCTGAGCCTCCCTCATTTCCAAACTTGACCAGCCCATATCACCAGGTGCCGCCTCTTCTGTAGTCTTTCCGTGAGGTCTCAATGCCAGGCGTCCCACTGACCACTAGTTGCCACATAGTCCTGATTCTACACCTGATTTCAAGCAAACAACCTCATTTCCAAATGTAAGTCTTGGAAGCATTACCCTCTTCCACATAACCCGGAGAACCTCGATCGTACCTACTGTATTCCAACATCGTTCTGTGTTTCGTCATGGCCCAAACCTCTGGCAGTTGCCTTGTTTCTACTTCAGGTAAAGTTAAAAAATCCTGGAAAACGGGACAACTATTTTCCTAAAATACGACCCGGAAAAAATCGCTGCATAACTCAGAAGTCGATTTTTTAGCTTGCAATATGCAATTATATGAGAAGTGCGTTTTTATCACAGAAAATTTGCCTTTCGTATTTTCAATTTTATACCGTTTCGACTCGTGTAAGGGCAGCATTTTTTCACGTTTTTCATGAGGTGCGGCCATTACACAGGACCGAACCTTTCGGACGAAATGGTGCCGGCGCAGCCGGTAACTTGTGCACACCCCACGTGCTCGGCTGTACCATTGCATCAGAGATCAACGCGCAGCTCTCGCCATCTAGCAGCGGCACGCGGAAGTATGCAGCGCGCGAAAATTCGCTGATGCGCTCGCGGCATTGGGGCACCAAACGCGATTAGCTAATTCCTTGGGAATTTCCTTTTCAAAATTTTGGGCTGCCAAGTTGGAGATGCAGCCCTTACACGAGTACGGCCCTTAATACGTTATAGTGCGGCCCTTATACGTTAATAAAAAAACATGCATTTCCCTCATAAGAAAGCTTTTCAGAAATAATATAACTGTGGATTGCGATGGGCTCAATTAAACAATTGACTTTTCAAATAGAATTTGGCTCTAAAAGTCATTGATGACCAAGTGGTAACTGCTTGACACCTTATCGTATTACTGCGTGCAACTCAAGTCACCGGTGTATCTGTGGGTGGGTGCATTAAAAAGCGTTTGATGCGCATTGACAAGACGTAACACACTGGCTTTCCAAGATGCCGACATTTTCACCTACAGAAATGGGGAACACTAGTCACTAGTGTTAATCAAAGTGACAACCAGGAAGAATAAACGGAATTAATTTCAGAGTTTCATTGCGAAGCAGTGACATCATGGGTGTTGCTTTTCCTCTATTGCGAATGAAAAAAGAAAAACTGCAAGAAAATGCATAAACGCGCACAGATAAGTGGCCCGAATAAAGCGATATAAGCACTAAGGCTTCGTAATGTCGGATTGACGAGTTACACAGCTCATTTCAAGCTGATATTGGGCTTAAAGAACAAGTGGAAGCAAGTGAATCTAACTGGGCGGAATGCGTAGTTCTTACTTCCATTAAGCTTTTTTTAGCCCACCCGATGTACCATCGCTATTTCTATTACCAGGTTTCATTATCCTGCATGAAAGAAATGGAATGTGCAGAAGGAACATGAAAGTGTTGCCCTGGGGTTTCCAACCTTGATTATGGCAAAATAATGTATCTTAGAGACCTGAATTCACCTTTCATCCTGACGTCGCAGATGCGCGGCCGTCGAACGTTCTTCAGGAGGTGTTTGTGAAGATATACGACAACGGTGTGTGCGACGCCGCCTACAAGCCCAAGTTCAAGATCCCCATCAAAAAGTGGCACTTGTGTGCCGGAACCCTGGTCGGCGGTCGAGGAACTTGTCACGTAAGACGCTCTTCCTCTGTGTGATCTATTTCGTTTTGTTGTGTGTGCTGCAGCATTGACATCAGCGCCATAACCCGTGTCTTTCTTGTTGCGCTAAAAAGTGCACGTGATGATTGCATAAGTAACTACTACAAAGGAGTAATTAAAACAGTGCTACCAGGAGGAATGAGGAATTGTACAGAAAACCCTGTCGAGGGCTCATGATGTTGAGCGATCATGATGTTGAGCGACTGGGCCCTAAACATAAGGCGAGGACTACGGTTCGAGAGAGAACCACAAATGATCAAGAGAACGTAAATTTTTGGCAGTGATGTAGGGTTTCGGCTCAGTATATGGCGCAATTATTCCCTAGGTGTAACGTTAAGGTGTAACGTTAAGGGATAAGAAAAGAGCAGATTGGGTGAGGGAACAAACGCGCGTTAATGACATCTTAGTTGAAATCAAGAAAAAGAAATGGGCATGGGCAGGACATGTAATGAGGAGGGAAGATAACCGATGGTCATTAAGGGTTACGGACTGGATTCCGAGGGAAGGGAAGCGTAGCAGGGGGCGACAGAAAGTTAGGTGGGCAGATGAGATTAGGAAGTTTGGAGGGTCAACATGGCCACAATTAGTACATGACCGGGGTAGTTGGAGAAGTATGGGAGAGGCCTTTGCCCTGCAGTGGGCGTAATCAGGCTGATGATGATGATGATGATGATGATTCCCTTCTCTATTTTCCATTGCAAATCAAACTGCAGGGTGACTCCGGAGGTCCTCTGCAGTGCAAGCTGTTTGGCCGCTGGCACTTGACAGGAATCACATCATTCGGATCTGGCTGCGCAAAGAAGGGCTTCCCCGACGTGTACACAAAAGTGGCGCACTACGTGGACTGGATCAAGGAGGTAATGCAGCGTCCCCACTAAGCAGTCATCGAAAGTGTGAGCGACGCCGACCTGCAGGCAGCTTGCACACGTCATGGAAGACACATTTAGGTCATCCTGTGCCGCAGAGTGAAGCCGTTGACCAGCCTCGAAGGCCACGCCCTGCGACGTGGAGTGAAGGAGAGTCCGAGTGAGTGAACCCGGTGCCCCGGATTCTCTTCCTCTATTGTGATCAACAGTCAGGACAGTAGGCTTATTCGCCCAGCCTATACAATGTGTGAGTGGTGTGCCCTAAGGACAATTGGATTAGCTGTGAATTCCTCCGTCCTGCGGTGGTGAGTGAGTGAATCACCGAAGGTCAACAAGCCAAAGCACAGCATTCAAGAGCCTCCAAGCCGTAAGCCGCTGCCTACCACATTCTTGGATCTGCGCAAACTAAGTTGGGATAAGTCCTAGGGAACGCTTTATACATGGGCTGTCAAAACCTTTAATCTATCAATTCGATTTTCATACAGCAAGTTAGTGCCACGAGCAGTGCTTATTGGCAACTGGTTAGTGCTTGAATTCTTCGAGCATGCACAAAGATCTGCCCATTGCACCGCAGCGAAATAGTTTTTTAAACTCTGCTTCCGCTATTACTGTCCAAGCAGCTCACGCTTCTCGCACGCGGTGAGATACCCACCGAAAACGCATTGTTTCAATGGTCCCATCATCGTACTGTGTCATTAGTACCCGTCCAAGTGACGAGCGCGTTGGCCAGTTGATACAGCGCGGAATATGTGGCGCGACTCAGCATTTCGCTGTTCTGTCGACTTTGTCACAGATCGAGCTACTACAATTAAAGTTCGTGCTCAAATGACAATTTCATAATGAGCGTAGAGTACATTTTATTGCGAAGGTTCATCGCCACAAAATAACGTAGAGCGGTCGGAAAGACGGAAGAGAAGCTCTTTTGTTTTGCCCTCCTTTGTGGGTTCCTGAGACAAACCTATGAAGATACCGCGCCAGCATTGTCAGACCTCCACCGATATCAAGTTTTTGTTCAATATGCGCACGAAACATGAGTTGAACGTGTTCTTCACACGCGTTTCAAGGGAGTGTCGTGAATGCAGATGGCTTAAACAGGAGGGTAGAAATTTTTCAGCTAGCGTAAGCTCTACGATTGTCACTAGGATGTCGTTATGCGTGGTAAGTTGCTAAGTTTGAAGTGCCCTGCTCGTAAAAATTGTTATTGCAATGAATTCGATTGGGCGAAGAGCATCGTGGCTCCGGATGCTCAGAGGCTGCTCGTGACGAATCGAGAAAGGCGTGAGCTAGAGTGAAAGAAATTGGACACCCTCCCCCGTGCTCCCCTCCCCCTTTTTCTTCTTTTTTGCTTCCGTTGCGAAGAAAGCGAGAAGGACTACCAGCTGGGGACATACGTACGCCCCTACAGAGGTGCTACGCACCACGTGCGCCCACGTTCTTGTGTCGCGCTTCTGTTTCTATGCGTTCGCTCACGATAGCGCCTCTCGAACTCTATACAGTCGCATGCGATCGCCCAGTGGATTTCTCTGTTACAACTGAACTGTGTGCTTTACCTCATCTCACGCCCTTTTATGTTTTATGAGAGAGATTACTCTTGTCGCGCGTAGGCCTGTGAAAGTGTGCACAATGCTTCTGTACAGAAATTGCCGTTGTATTTCCGGCTGAACTAAAGAAGAAATAGAAAAGATTGTTGCACTGATATCAAGGACAAAAAGGCGGTTTCGCCACATTCCTTCACTTTTGTGATTCTGTTTGCTCATCTTTGCGTGTAGTTTGTTTTATTTTATTGCGAACTGAGAGTGGTGATACCTGTGCAGATCTGGTCTTGTGAGAAAGGCTTATTATTTATGCCTTTTGTGAAAAGAAGTCTGTAAATGCCCGCATTGTAAATAAAAAAAAGCAAGAACAGCGTCATATCTTTGAATGTCTCTTTCGAGTGACAAAATGGAACATAAACCACGCGACAACCATTACCTAAGCTGATTTCGGGTTTTCGAGTTACATGTACCTAAATGTAAGTTCGGTAACGTTATTCACGCTCTGCCATACCGGTGCTGCGAGAAAACTCAGCTGTAACAGCGGTATATTTCGGTACGATTACGCACGTGATACACGTGACCATGCAATCGCCAGCTTAACATAAGAGCCAGTAATGACTAGCGTACAGCGGAAAAGTAAAAAGGAAGCTCATACAGTTCAAAAGCAGTATAAATTTGCACGAAGGTTCCACTTTCGGACGAGCAGCTGTACAATGGGTGACGTTCATCTGTGATCATGGTATTATATTAGCATACAGACATATAAAAAAAAATAACTCACATGTTCTCATCTTTCACATGAGCGACTTCACTTTTGCAGCAGCGGGATACTATCATTTATTTATCAAGATAAGCATGGCTTCTCCTGCCTCTTGGTTAGTTGTGAGTTAATATGACATATGTATTGCTGTCGTCTACCTGTCGGTGTCTACGAGTGGGCAGCGTACGTCAGCTATGATCAACGGAACCACAATGGAACAAGTAATGCTTGTTGTTTGTTGCTTTTAAACATGCTACATATAATCTACAGCCATCGATATATAACATACCGTGCAGGTATCTATATAGAACTTATTACAGACTGACCCCACCTATTCCTATGTGACCACTCACACATTTAACTATGCTAACGACAGCCATCGCTTCGTTACAACCACCTTCACGCAGAGTAGTGTAGCGGAAAGCACGGTGCAATGCAGTTCGACGGCCGCACCCACCCGCGCATGCGCGGCCGCTCCTCCTGTCGCGTGACTCTTCCACGTCACTTTACACCACACCACTGTTCCTCATCCCGCGCTCCGTTGCTCTCTGCCCACAAGTTGTTCCTCAGCGGACATACCTTCCTACGTTGGCGAAAGTCAGCTTTTGGCCTTTATAATGCCATCATGGTCAATCCCTTGAGATGCCGCTTGTAGAGAACACTGATCTGTAACGGCGCAACTACGGATTTTAATGAATTGTTCCCGGAATCGACCCACCGGCAGTTTTGCTTCGACATGGCAAACGAAGGCTTTGGCTGCCCTGTCTAATCACATGACATGAAATAAAGTGTTCCAGGGTATGGGAGCCATGAAAATAACGCGATGTTCCAAAATGTTACAAAATGCACGCTGTTACGTTTCGCCTACAACGCGCGGTAATGCCGGCGCGGATGCAACGGACGCCGGGGCTTTGTTCAAAGCGGCGGACATTTTGGCCCGTCCGACGCCGCCGCGACGCCTACCCGCCAAGCGTGTCCAGGCGTGTTTCAGTGCCACGTGTCTTCGTGTGTGCGTGTGTGTGTGTGTGCCCTCGCTTGTCAAAGCGCGGCAGCCGGGGAGCGGAGTTCCCCGAATGAGGAGCCTGGAGGTCTCTCGGCTCAACCGTTCGCGCCGTCGTGTGGGCGGTTGGCGATGCGTCACTACACTCGGTTCAGCAGGTCTCTCGGCTCAACCGCTCGCGCCGTCGTGGGCTCCTGCTGCGCCGTCCCGTGACCTTCATCCCGTGACCTTCCCTTTTGGACCGCGACGCCGAGAGTATAAGAGCAGCTGCCCCCGGACGCCAGGAGAGAGGCTCCGATTTGTACTGTTGAGTTACGTGCTCTCCCGTCTCTCCACTTCGGTCGACCTGACCGGCCGCTCTTTTGCTATGTTAGAATAAACAAGTTGTTCTGTTACCAGTCTTCTCTTGCTTTGCCGGGACCTTCAGATGCTTCCAGTGCCCCAGGCCGCCAGGCCAACGCTACCCTTGGGGCTTGCGACCCATTGGCAATAACGGGCGTCAGCAGAGACCCCAACAACTCGTGCCAGCGGTGCGATTCCAACATCTGGTTGCCAGCGGTGAGATCGCGACAACGGAGGCCAGCAGCGAAGAGATGCGGTTGACTGTATGCTGAGCAGCACAACGACCATCCGGGAGCAGCGCAACGAGCCCTGTGTGATGACTGGTTGCCTGCAGCGGAACGACTGCGCTGAAGTCTTGGCTGCAAGGTTTGGTGAGTGCGGGACTTTCTTCTTCTGAGTTTTGCCAGGCTTTTGTTAGTGTTAGAAACAGAGCTGGTAATTGTGGTTGTCGTTGCTGCCGGGTTAGTTTGCGGCAAGACAATAGTAGGCAGTAGAGAAAGCAGCATTCAGAGCAGCCATGGATTTGAAGTCGTTGCGCAAACCGAAATTGCTGGAGCTTGCGAGAGAGTTGGGTCTGGATGTCTCAGACAAACTCAGAAAACCAGAACTGCTAAGGGCTATTCTTGAGTTAGAAGCTGAGGATGACGAGCTGTCGGAATGCCTTGAGACCATTGAGGAGAGGGAGACGGCAAAAAGACAGGAGCGCGAACTTAAAGAACAAAAAGAGAAACAGGAGCGCGAACTTAAAGAGCAAAAAGAGAAACAGGAGCATGAACTTAAAGAACAAAAAGAGAAAGAAAAGGAAGAGCGTGACCGTCAACACGCTTTGGAAATGAAACGTCTCGAGTTAGAGATGGAACGCGCTCGTAATGGAAGTCAGGCACACGGTGCAGGAGAACGAGTATTGTTCAAAATGACTGACCTGATGCGGCCGTTTAAGCTTGGAGAGGACATTGGTTTGTTCCTGGTTAACTTTGAGCGAACGTGCGAGAAGCAGGGGTTCTCTCGGGAAACGTGGCCACAGCGCTTGCTCACTTTGCTACCCGGCGAGGCGGCCGACGTAGTCGCTCGCTTGGAGAGAGAGGAGGCAGAGGATTTCGACAAAGTGAAATCGAGTCTGCTAAAAAAGTACCGGCTGTCAGCGGAGGCGTTCCGTCGGAAGTTTCGGGAAAATGAGAAAGGCAGAAGTGAGTCATATACAGAGTTTGCGTACAGGCTTATGTCAAACATGCAGGAGTGGCTCAAAGAAGAGAAAGCGTTTGGTGACCACGAGAAAGTTCTGCAGTGTTTCGGGCTAGAACAGTTTTATAGTCGGTTACCTGAGAACGTGCGGTACTGGGTCTTGGATAGGCCAGACGTTAGTACGGTGGCTAGAGCCGCTGAGCTAGCCGAGGAGTTTGTGACGCGTCGGGCTCGCGGAGCTAAGGACGGTCAAAAGGGTGAATTTGGCTCCAAGTTTGAGAGGCCGAAGTTCACGCCCATGAGAAAGCGGTTCGAGACGAGGCGAGCGCGCGTGTGTTATACGTGCCAGAAGCCGGGTCACTTTTCGGCGCAGTGTCCGACCGAACGTAAGGAGACGGCGGCAGCCGAAGCCGAACGCAGAAAGCGGTTCGAGGCGAGGCAAGCGCGCCTGTGTTATACGTGCCAGAAGCCGGGTCACTTTTCGGCGCAGTGCCCAGAAACAAAACCAAAAGTCGTGTTTTTTTCATTAGGCAGCACTGACGAGAACATCAAGCTTCTCGAGCCTTACATGCGAGACCTCCTCGTGAACGGGAAAGAGTGCCGAGTGCTTCGCGATACCGCAGCTACGATGGATGTAGTTCACCCCTCTTACGTAGAACCCGATATGTTCACGGGCGAGTGCGCATGGATCAAGCAAGCAGTGGAAGCTCATAGCGTGTGTCTGCCGGTAGCAAAAGTGCTTATTGAAGGACCTTTCGGAGCACTTGAGACGGAGGCCGCAGTGTCATCTATGCTGCCCCCCCAGTACCCGTACCTATTTTCGAACAGGTCCGATCACCTCCTGCGCGAGAAGGGGCTTTTGTTTGGTGAGGCTAGCGTTCAGGCCTTAACCAGATCGAAGGTTCGGGAGCTCGCTGCAAAGGCGGTAGTTGCGGGGCCGACGTTGTTGAACGATGAAAAAGGGTCAGAGGCGCAGCAAGCTGGTATTCAGAGCACGCCCGAACGGGATAAAATTGAGCCTGTAGCGTTAAAGGCACCAGATACTGGAGAGGAAATTCCCGATGCGGGAAAGTTAGAAGAGCTTCCGGTCGAGCTTCCGGGACTAGGCTCAGTGACGAACAGGAAAGACACCGATCAAGTCATTAGTGACTTAATAAGTAAAACATCGCTGTCGCCTGAGCAGAAAACAGAACTACACCAGCTCTTACAAGAGTTTCAAGGTCTGTTCTCTGAGAGGCCTGGTAGGACTTCTGTCCTTACTCATGACATAGAACTTACCTCCCCAGAGCCAGTACGATCCAAGGCGTACCGGGTGTCACCCCGCCAGAGCGATATTATGGAGGCTGAGGTAAAGAAAATGCTACAGCTCGGTGTTATTGAAGCGGGTGAGAGTGATTATACCTCCCCTTTGATTTTAGTTGAGGTACCGGGCAAGGAACCTCGTCCTTGCGTCGACTACCGCAGGCTTAATTCCATCACTAAGGATCAAATTTATCCGATCCCTAACATCGAGGAGCGCCTTGAGAGAGTGAGTAGCGCTCAGTTTATTTCCACCCTAGATCTTGTCAGGGGTTATTGGCAGGTTCCACTTACAGAAGAGGCTAGTAGGTATGCGGCGTTCATTTCACCAATGGGGACATTCCGTCCTAAAGTTTTGAGTTTTGGTTTGAAGAACGCGCCATACTGCTTTTCAAGCCTCATGGATAAAGTGTTGCGGGGACAGCAAGAATTCGCTTTACCGTATCTAGACGACGTAGCGATATTCTCCGCATCCTGGCCGGAGCATATGGCGCACTTGCGGGCAGTGCTAACCCGCCTGCGCGATGCGGGCTTGACAGTCAAAGCTCCCAAGTGCCAGTTAGCACAGGCCGAGGTTGTCTACCTCGGACACGTGATTGGTCGGGGTCGACGCCGCCCCTCTGAAATAAAGGTGGCCGCTGTGCGAGACTTCCCGCAACCGCGTACGAAGACCGATATTCGGTCGTTCTTAGGTGTCGCCGGCTACTATCAGAGGTACATCCCCAGGTACTCTGATATCGCGGCTCCCTTGACGGATGCTCTAAGAAAGACAGAGCCGCAAACAGTCGTCTGGGATGAGACGAAGGAAAGAGCTTTTAGCGCCCTAAAGAGCGCCCTAACAAGCCAGCCTGTGCTACGATCGCCCGACTACACAAAAGGGTTCGTTGTTCAGTGTGATGCTAGTGAGCGAGGCATGGGCGTTGTACTGTGCCAACGGGAAAATGGAGAAGTAGAACACCCCGTCCTGTATGCTAGTCGTAAGCTGACCAGTCGTGAGCAGGCGTATAGCGCCACCGAGAAAGAGTGTGCGTGTATCGTGTGGGCCGTTCAGAAATTGTCATGTTACCTAGCTGGCTCGAGGTTTATCATTGAAACGGATCACTGCCCTCTCCAATGGCTGCAGACCATCTCTCCCAAAAATGGCCGCCTCCTGCGCTGGAGCCTCGCTTTGCAACAATATTCCTTTGAGGTGCGTTACAAAAAGGGGAGTCTCAACGGTAACGCCGATGGCTTAAGTCGAAGCCCCTAACGTGGGAATCAGCCTCAAAATTGCTTGTTACTGATGTTTTTCTTCCTGAGGCAGGATTTTTAACCTATTGCTTTTGTGTAGTGTTTCAAAGTGATGATGTGCTTTTTAGTGCAAATTTTCCGATTTGTGGACGCGTTCTGAGTGCTGCTAAACTACTGTAAGGAACTAGGCAGCAGTATAAAAGGGGGAAGAGCCTGGCAGGGCTTAGTGAGGGTTGTGCCGTGCTTGCTGACTGAGCGGTTGACTTTTGGCGTGGTTCTAACGCTTGCCGGAAACGAGAACAAAAATGTCAACTCTCCCGAAGTCACTTTGCAGTGTCCTGTGTGCACCTGAACGTGAGAACGAGGCCTTCTCTGTGCGCTGCGCTCAAGAAACGCCCAAGGACGCCCAACTTCGGTTATGAGCATCATCGAGCGACATCCCTCCGGACAGCGGATGCAGTCCCCTGACCATCGGGATCTCCTTCCCCCGGCGGGGCGGTCTGTTACGTTTCGCCTACAACGCGCGGTAATGCCGGCGCGGATGCAACGGACGCCGGGGCTTTGTTCAAAGCGGCGGACATTTTGGCCCGTCCGACGCCGCCGCGACGCCTACCCGCCAAGCGTGTCCAGGCGTGTTTCAGTGCCACGTGTCTTCGTGTGTGCGTGTGTGTGTGTGTGCCCTCGCTTGTCAAAGCGCGGCAGCCGGGGAGCGGAGTTCCCCGAATGAGGAGCCTGGAGGTCTCTCGGCTCAACCGTTCGCGCCGTCGTGTGGGCGGTTGGCGATGCGTCACTACACTCGGTTCAGCAGGTCTCTCGGCTCAACCGCTCGCGCCGTCGTGGGCTCCTGCTGCGCCGTCCCGTGACCTTCATCCCGTGACCTTCCCTTTTGGACCGCGACGCCGAGAGTATAAGAGCAGCTGCCCCCGGACGCCAGGAGAGAGGCTCCGATTTGTACTGTTGAGTTACGTGCTCTCCCGTCTCTCCACTTCGGTCGACCTGACCGGCCGCTCTTTTGCTATGTTAGAATAAACAAGTTGTTCTGTTACCAGTCTTCTCTTGCTTTGCCGGGACCTTCAGATGCTTCCAGTGCCCCAGGCCGCCAGGCCAACGCTACCCTTGGGGCTTGCGACCCATTGGCAATAACGGGCGTCAGCAGAGACCCCAACAACTCGTGCCAGCGGTGCGATTCCAACAACGCCTTGACTGGTAAACTTTTTTCACGACACCTGCTTCCCGCAAGCTACAGTGAGATCAAGAGTTCCCGAACTTATGTTCTCCAATGTCGCCGACGATTAAGCTTAACGGTAAAGGACTCCTGCCGCGCATTGTGGGACCGAGGAAGTCGTACCAACGCAAAATTCTCGCCAAAGCGCACAGCCACACCGCGGTGCACAAGCCAGCCGCTATATTTACAAAGTAAGTTGCACCCAAATGGCAGAAACATCAAAGAGACAAGGCAAGTCCAGAGCCTGAAAACACATCGTGGCGCAAGCGTCGATCGACGTGAGTCATCGCTTGGCAAACACGGCTGCCCTTGGCTCTTCGGAAGAAGTCGACAGGACGGAGGTAGAACTCGAGGCACTTCGAACAGTTCTATGTGCGCCCCAAGGTTTCTCCCAATTGCTCCTATACGCTGACTGATTCTCTTCACGTGTTCTTCACGCTATAAGAATATTTTTAGAGGTGCGATTGAGTCTTGATATTGTGCCCGCCACAGTGTCTTGATATCCAACTAGAAACTTAGAACATTCGTATCATGATTTCCTGGGCGCCCGCAGACTTGTGTAATGGTGTGATGTGTGTGGTGCGCGACATGGTACGGTGGTCGAGACGGACAGAAGCAGACGACAAGGAGTGCGCGCGCCGAGGCGAATTCCGTGCTGGAGGAAAACGACGACGCCGAAAAGCGTGCGGCACGTGAACGCGCGGTGCAAGAAAAGAAGGCAAGAGTAAAATGCCAACCAATTAGGAACGACCACGGGGCGTCAAGCAGCCAATTGGAAAATGACTAATCGGCCAGAGCGGAAGAAAAGGCGAGGCGCGCTGGCAGAAGGGGGGAGACGCCGGGAGAGTTCCAGGTAGCGACGCCAGGAGAAGGTCGGCCACCGGACCGGGTGTTGAAGACGGGCCGTCGGGTTCCGGACTCGAGCCACCAGGACTTCACCCGACCGGGGTCTCCTGCCAACCCGTTCCTGTGCGTTGCCAGTCTACCCGAGCGTGCCGCCAGCTGCTAAAAGCCGGCGAGCTTCTGCGCCCGTGAGCAGGACGAGAGCAGTCGAGCTACGGGCCCGAGCTCTACGCCCAGTTGCCCGGCCAGAACGGCGCAGCCGTCTGCTCGTGCCGCCAAGCCGCCTACCTTCTATCTCCAAGCCAGAGCTGGCGCGCTCCGGTCGCCCGGTCAACCATTCTATACCCCGACCTTTGGTGAGACCGGCGCAACTCCTTTCATCAACTTGTCGCCGCGTCTCCGCGTCGAGACTGTTATGCGTCCCTGCCGTTGTGGCAAGCCCGGACACACGCACTAGTTAATGTCATACTAGCCCCAAATGTGTTTCTTAGTACCGTGATGTCTGTTTGAGTGTTTATTTTATGCTTTCTATTTCCTTCTATTTACTTTAAGCCTCTTTCTAGTTTCATTAAAAGTTTGTCTGTGTTTTCCAAACCAACGGCTTTGTCCTCGATTGCGTTCTCGGAGGCTCCGCCTAAGAGAACCGTCAGAACCTTTGAGTACAAGAACCCTGCATCACAAATAGAAGCAACGAGTGGTCGTTCAGCGAGGCACGAGAAACACGCTTGCAAATTAGCGTACGTGCAGGACGTGCTTCGAATTGTGAGAAAATACTCTGTGCCTAACCGACTCACTCTCTTTGAAAGACATCGCCAGAAGCAAAGGTGCACGACTCTTCCGCCCCACAGTGTGTGCAATGTTGAAGCGCAAGCAGTGTGTACGCATGCGTTCATAGCGACCGGGTCCTTCTCCCATAGGTCGGCGCACTCACTCATGAGTGCACTCTCACACTCACTCGCACTCATTTCAAAGGCGTGAGTGCGATTGCGAGTGAGTGCCATTGAGTGTGAGCGGAAGTGAGTACAAGTGCGAGTGAGTACTAGTGAGTGTGAGTGGAGGTGAGTGCGAGTGCGAGTGAGTGCCAGTCAGTGTGAGTGGAGGTGAGCGTGAACGTGGGTGAGTGCGGGGCCTGGAATAATTATGGTGAGTGTGAGTGAGTATTCTCCCACACTGCCGACCTTTGCCTTCTACTGGCTTTCTTATGTTTCTCTTCCTTTTTTCAGGGTAGCTAACCGGTTGGTAACTTCCTTATTTGTCTTCCTATTCAAAAGGCTGGCAGAATATCGCGCAGGTGCACAGCTTCAACGACAGAGAAATCGGTACACTGCTGAAAAATTGCCTGTGCCGCACACAATTTCACTTTTCTTCGTTTTGTGGTTCAAATGGTTGCCAGATTTTGCGCCAGTGTCTAACAGAGTATGACAAGTAGCTGATGAGAAATCTAAGCGGTAAACATTTCTGCGGTAAAAATAATGTACGTCAAGAAAACCGTCATTAGAGGACCGGCTATGAGTAGTTTATGGCGGTTAAGGCTTGATTCGAATGATGGAAGATGATAAAATGAGAAGTCAGAACGGTACGCATATGGGTCAGTTGGTGTACAACTCAGTAAACGGCATGGAGCGCAGCAAGTAATGCCGCGTTGTGCTATCGCTATTGCTGTCTCGCGCTTTTACGCTGTTCACTTCTTGCGTATAAAATGAAAACCACGAACGCCTGGTAACATTTCGCACATGAGCAGGGTTTCGACGTCAGAGAAGCACGCCGGCGGGGAAGTCGCATGCCACTATTAAAATTTGTATGTATGCTTTATTTCCACAAAAAACAAAATACAGCTTTGCGGGGGTAAAGTGGCGAAAAAAGCTGCTCGTAGCAGCTTGACCAGCCCCAAATACCCTTAATACAAAAAAAAAAGAAGGGAGCAGCAGAGCGGAAATACAGTTTTCCCAAGTACTTAAATATTCAAATATTCAAGCACTACAACATATCATACATACGCATCGCAAATCAGGCGAGGAAGAAAATACAACAAAAGCAAATGTGAGCAAGCAAGCAAAAACACAATCTCACTGCACTTCAAAAGCATATAGGCATTGTACAACTCATATATGAGAGAAAAAATAAAGAATATCGGGAGGAGAACACGTTGCAATATCAATTTTATTACCAATAAGATCGTTTAATAACCGAGGTAGCCTGGAGCACAGCATTTGTGACCCACAGTTCGTGCGCGATTTTGGTACGCGCCAGTACTCTGGCTTTCTTGTGCTGTATGGAGTTTCGTGTAGTTCTAAGTTAGCCATAGAAGTAATGTAGTTTATGTTCTTTTTCTGTTCATCTGTATACGCAAGCACTAAACGGTACTTTAAAAGGGCCTGTACTTTCGGTGTGTTAATTTTATGAAATAAATAAGCTGAAGGGAAATCGTATGGTTTATTACAAATGAGTGCGAAGAGCCTTCTTTTGCAGTATGTACAGCCTGTTGATATTTGTGTCAGAAGTGGGAGCCCAGACAGTACAACAATAATTTAAATGGCTGAGAAAAAGTGAATTATATAACAAGCACTTGATAGAGCGAATAAAAAATTCCAGCGATTTGTTTTCACCATGTTCAAATATATCCCATAATGTCTTCAATTGCATTGCCTATACTCGCTAGAAATTGGCGGGAAACTTCGATGTAAATTAACTATGCGATAAAATTCAAAACAGTGGCACACCTGTCGCACAGCTAAGCCGATAAGCACGTAGTGTGCTAGTATATTAAGGCATGCAGTGTCATTCACCGCGCTTCATCATTCAGTGGCCTTCAGACATTTGCATACTACACGTATCCGAAAATTAAGGAGGCACATAATTCTCTCTTTGTAAAGGCACCGCTACCTGGACGTTGGTTGACAGACATCCTACGACCATGAATCACTGCGTCGTCAGGCCACGTGGGGCTGGAACGTGAGCGGCATTATCACAGCGGAAGCAGCGGACATCCTAAACGTTCACTCTACGAAGACGACCGGCATGCACGACTTCTGCTCACCGAAAAAAAAAAAATAAGAAAAAGAAGCAGCCACTAACCGAATTGCATTATCAAAACCCCTCGCTGGGCCGCTGCGAAAGGCCTTTACGTATGCGTCCACGTGAGTTTCTTGCTTATGTTATGCACCGTGTTTTCTCGTTTTCTTTTTAGTCAAATGATCCAAATTCCGGAGTTCCCTTGCCCCCGAGGCAATATAAGGTGTCCGCCTGAAGGTTAGTTTCCAGTCGAAATGGCGTTGGGCGGATCAGTGCCTCCTCTCTTGTTTCCACGATCTCTGGCCCCGTTCGTGCAGCGGCGCCGTAGACGGCGTTTCACCAGCCGCCTCCTCAAGCATTAGATAAACGCTCCGTGGTCGGGCGAGCTTGCGGTGCACCCAGACCGCAGAAACTATTTCTCGTTCCTTATCGGCGTTGCGGCGGCGTCTCCTCCGGTCTGTGTCATCGGCCACGAGTGATGCGTTTTTTCTCTCTCTTTCCGGTTTTCGTGTCGGTAATGGGGGCCGCGCGGCGCGACTTATTTGTGGTCGTAGGCGCCAGTGGGTGGCTGACCCCGTTGATGAATTGAAACGTCGACCCTTGCCCGATTGCAGACGAGAATGAGGAATGCCCACTATGCGCGCCCTCTATACAGGGTTCTCAGCTGTACGCGCGGCCATTATTATCATCATCGCTCGTTTGTAGGCACTAAATCAATCACCAAAAGGAAAGAGTTGAGTCGGCGACTGTCATGAGCCAGAAAGTGCACAATATGATATCTCAGGTGCAGATGACAAAAAAAAAAAACCAAAAAGGAAAACGAGGAAAAGAAGGTTTATTTGGGTTCACAGATCACAAAGGAAAGAAGGCACAAGTTTTGCACAACGCTTGAAGAAGGGCTACGCTCACCTTCAAAATATCGAGGCCACAAATAACTGGAAATGGCCCTACAGCGAAGCTGGATAGCGCAGTAAGAGAATAAAATGTGTTAAACTGCAGTATGGGCAATAAGTTGGCCGAGTGTAACTGGCAGAACAAGGCAGAGGTAAAAGAAGAAAAGCATACGAACTATACAAGAAATGTCAAATAAATAAGGCTTGAAATAGAAAAATAATTTCCTCTATGCTGTGTTTGGTGTCATTGATTGTTAGCTTCTTATGATATGACTGACAAAAAAATTGAACTATTAGTTTCTGTGAAGGTGGATGACAAGGGTAAATGTATTGATTTTCATAATTTGGTAATGGTGGTGACGATAGTTTTGTAATTGCTGTGATATACAGTGATCGGTTTGGTTTCAATGTTAGACAGACTCTTGGTCAAAGTTACATCCATACACAACCGTTGTTGAGTGGTTGAGTGACTTAGATTGGTGTGTCACTTAAAACTTTTCTAACACGAACTGAGTGAACAATTTCTTGTCTGGTCTTGAAATGTCCGCATTGAAGTCCATACATTGTGGTTTTGAAATGTCCACATCATGGCTAACCCATGCAGAGTGCGTTGTTACGTCTCAACACCACAAAGGCGTTAATTGGACGTTTGCCACAAAGCAAGCACCCATCCATCCATCAACGCCTATCCAGACGTCAACGCAGCGAGGACACAGACTTTTGACGGGTGAAAAAAAAAAAAAGACGAAGAAGAAGAAAAGCCACCACTTCTCCATTACCTGGATGCCTGAGCTAAACTTGAATGGGGACCCTCCATCGAATGCTACCAAACAACGACGGTGACCTAGGATTTGCGGTCAACTAGATGTTTAGGGCAACTTACATATATAGGGCATGTGAGAGTGGGCTGCTCCCAACCACCGCCTGTTGCACTTCGTTCATCGACGAAGCAGGACGTGTGTTGAGTGAGCTTCCGAACAACACTTTGCAATATGGTGAACATGGTTTAAACCAAGGGTCACGCAATGCTCACGCATTTCCCTTGCATTTACCACTAAACCACTACTAAATTCTTGATTATTTAGTCGGCAGCCTTTCACAAACGTAGCTATACGCACTTTTGTCGCAATAACGGCACTGTTCACAGCATTCGTCGCGGGAAGTGCGGCTTGTCACTTCCGGCAGAATTATCGCGGGATGATGATTCATCACCCGTTGATTATAATGCGTGGAACATCTACTGCTTGCATTTTCGCCTCCACAAGTCGCGCTTCCGCCGTGTGCGCGCGTGCAAGTCCCATGCGTCTCGGCGCGAGGTATTTTGACCGATTTCACATGAAGCGAGCATGATACGAGACTTGCATGGTACGAGGCACACGGTGAACCACGTCGAGATCATCTGGTGATACTGGGCAACCAATTTTGTCGCCAATGCTTTGCATTACCACCAGGCAGTCTTCTCCTTGTGTACAAGGAACTCCTTTCACCTCGACGTTGTTTAGCCTCGAGTGCTGTTCTAGATCGCTTACTTTTTTTGTGAGCATACTGTTGCTAGCTTTTAGAGCGTTATTTTCAGCTACCAGAGTAGCCTTTTCATCCTTTACTTCCTCTACCAGATTGTTGAGGAATTCCACACTGCCCACCAAATTATCCATTTGTTTTTTCATTTCAACAACGTCCAATCCCGAAGTGCTCATTTTTAGTAATAATTTACCATACACGTCATCAAGAAACTTGGAACCCAAATTTTCAAGCTTGGATTCAAGTTGCTCCACTCGTTTTGCGAGTTCTGCGTTTGAGGGCATCGCGTACGGGACGACAGACCAAGGTTTAGGCGGCACAAGAAAAAAGTTGCAGTAAATAATAAAACTAAACTGAATGGGTTCTTGCGCAGATAATTACGCTCCGCAGAATTCTGGCAGCAGCTGCGGTGACACAGGCAATAGTACTAAGAGATAATGAGCTTATGACAAACCTGCAGATGCAAAGTAGCTTGGTTATTGCGCGTGCTTGCTGTCGCAACCGCTGCCAGAATGAGCACCCGCTGTCGTCGTGGTTCCTTATGTACTCCTGGTGTATGCTAGGCGCAGGCGCAGCAGTATCTCCGGTGGACCAGGTAAAATGACTTGGCCGAAGTGCCGGCCCGGGTATGCTGACTTGTGTCTTGGTACGTCCTCCAGGAAAGGGTCAAGACACGTGGTACTTGATTGCACGAAACCGGGAGTGCAGGAAACCAGAGGGGTGGCCGATGCTGCTATCCTGCAGATGGAAAGTAGCTTGGTTATTGCGCGTGCTTGCTGTCGCAACCGCTTCCAGTTCCAGGGCCGTGGTCCCATCCGTCGTATTAGCACTAGCGGTCTTGTCGACGACTCTGTCGCCTCCGGCTGAGAGACGCGGCTGCACTTGCACCGAGGCCTGCACCACCACACGCGGTCGCACTTGGGGAAATGTCGTCGCATTAGTTCACCCTCCGGTCCCTCTGCAGTCACCATGCAAGACACCTCTGTTGTTTGGAGACGTGCGTGAGTACATTGGTCTCCGAGGCAACCATAGTTTCGTACCCAAATTGGTTTGTCCTTCTGCAAGAAATCATTGGGAAAGGGGTAAATGTCACGCTCTGTTTCTGACGGCAACAAGTTATATAATCGGGAGCGTAGCTCACGCCCCATCAGCAGCATAGCCGGCGTTTTTCCGCCCGAGAGCGGCGTTCGTCGGTAGTTGTGCGAAATCCGGGCCGGCCGCGTTTGCATTGATCCTTGCCTGCTTTGTTTTTTTTCTGCAGGCTTTGTTTTATGGTTCGCGCCGCTCGTTCCGCCAACCCAATCGATTGAGGGTGATATGGTGCAGCGCGCATGTGCTTTATTCCATTCACCGCAGTGAAAGTCTGGAATTCTAGGCTTGCAAACTGTGGCCCATTATCTGTGACGATTGTGCGCGACAACCCAAAAGTGCTAAAGAGGGTGCGTAGGGCATCTACGGTCGTCCCAGCTGTGGAAGTTCGCAAAGGCACAGCTTCCATCCACTTACTGCGGGAATCGACCACAATTAATAGCATGTTGCAACTTGCCATCCACCGGAATCGCAGAACCAATGTGCAGACGAAACCAGGACTGCCTGGTTTCCGGCCACGGGACTGGTAACTGACGTGGAGGAATCGGTGCAGCTTGAACACATAAGTGGCACGTGTTACCGAGCTGCTCAATCTGTTTAGCAATGCCGGGACACCAAAGTAGCCAGCTAGTGTCTTCATCGCGGTGATTGCCTGATGTGTCTCGTGAATGAGCTGCAACACTGCGTTCCTGGCTCTTTTAGGCACGAAGACTCGGTGGCCTCAGAACACCAGGCCTTCTCTCACCGTCAGGTCGTCCGTCTGGACTAGGCACAGCTTCAGAGGGACTTGCTTCGCGTCTAAATGCCGAGGCCAGGCATCCTGCACCCATTTCCGCACCACAAATACCTCCTCATCTTCGGCCATAAACTGGGCCTGTTTGGCTGACAGCACTCTACTGTCAAAACCGGCGGTCAGAAGTACGTACTCGCAGTTATCACCGCCGTCGTCGTCTCCGGACACTTCCTTGGAAGGCGCGGCCCGTGGAAGGCGGCTGAGAGCGTCCACCGGAACTCAACTGGACCACCCACCGTTATATGCGGGCGACCGCCATTGCTGGAACCGGCTTCTATGAAGTGAAAATGCTGACTAATGGCTTGTGATTAGCCAGAATTGTGAATTTCCTGCCCAACAAGTATGCCTGGAATTTCGCCACTCCAAACAATAATGGCAGGGCTTCCTTTTCAAGCTGCGACTACTTCCGCTCTGCGTCTGTGAGTACGCGGGAGCGGAATCCAAGTGGTTGCCTCATCCCCTCAGCTGTGCCGTGAGAAAGGACGGCTCCAATGCCGACTGCTTAAGGGTCACATTCTAGTACCAACGGTTTGTCCGGGTTGTAATGGGCAAGAAACTCTGCTTTCCGTATAAGCGCTTCGACCTCTTGGAACGCCTGCTCCTGAGCAATGCCATACTTCCGCTCCGTCCTGACGCCCAATAGTTCGTACAAAGGTGCAAGGATCGTGGCTGCCTGCGGTAGAAACTTTTGGTAATAGGTGACCAGACCCAAACATGACCTTAACTCGGGTGCTACCGTGGGTGTGTCGACCTCCAGAATAGCCTGAAGATTTTCCCTTTTGGCGTGCACGCCCTTATCGTTGATTTTGTAACACAACAAATGAACCTCATTCTCACGAAATCATGGCTTGTCCTGAATCAGCCGCACCCTGAACTCGCGGAACGTTCTCGGAACTCGGCGTAAGGTGGCAGCAGCACTCCGTATTTCTGCAATGATTACGTCGTCCAAATAGACCTGTACTCCAGGCAATCCTTGCAATATTGTTTCCATGCGTTGCTGAAATAGCGCTGGCGCAGAGGCTACTCCGAACGGTAGGCGTGTGAAGCAATAAAGGCCCTTCTGTGTACTCACCGTCGTGAGCAGTTGCGATTCTTCGTCTAACGCAATTTGATTGTAGGCGTCCCAGAGATCGATAGTTGTAAAACCTTTTCTGCCGTTCAACGTCGCCACAATGTCCTCTATGCGCGGGAGAGGATACTGGATTGTATTGCAGTCTTGGTTGACAGTAGTTTTGAAATCGCCGCACAAGCGAATGTTCTCGTTACGCTTTACTACCGCCACCACGGGTGCCAGCCACTCCAAGTGTGCGACCGGGTTAAGAATTCCATTTTCAATTAACTGATCAATTTCGGCCACCACTTCTGAGCGTAACGCGTACGGCACCGGCCACGCCTTACAGAACCGAGGAACAGCCTACTCCCGCAATGGCAAACGGGCGGGCGGTCCCCTTATGAACCCTAGCTCCGGTCAAAACACGTCGGAAAATTCTTCTAACGCCACTGCCAACTTCACGAATAGCCGCACTCTCAGCTTCCTGCGTTGCGCTGAGCACCGACTCCCCAAGAAGGTCCAGCGCCGTCATGACGTCTCGGCCACACAGATTCGGCCCGGAACGACTCAGCACCGCTAATGTGGATTTTGTAGTCTTCGAACCCAAGCAAACGTCGTGCTGTAACTGGCCGCGCGCCGGCACTGGTCCAAGGAAGCATGACAACTTGTGCGGCGACTCTTGCAGTCTCGGCCAGGCATTTTGATGATGTACGTAGGTGGGTCAAGTGATGACAGAAACCGAGGACCCTGTGTCCAGCTGCATCTTGATCGCTATTCTTTTCCAAAGTAGAGTGCACATTATTCCCTTTACGGTGTGAATGTTTTCAACGAAATCATCTGCCGTTTCAACAAGGAACAGCGATTCTGATCCCGGATCATTGCAATTTCATGCTGACGGATGCACGGCATTTTTTTGCTGGTGTGGCCACGTTAACGGTTCCCTCGTTCTGCTGTCTGTTTATCCGGGACACATCTTGAGAGCATGACCGCGCTGCTGGCACTGGTAGCACTTCGCCGAGTGGAACGGGCAGGTTCTGGGCTCGTGCCCTGTTTTTGCATACCTGAATCATGGTGGCCGACTTTCACGTCGTGTACGGCTTCGTCTTCAGGCGCAGTTGTCAACGTTTTCTTCAGCCATTTCCACTGTTAAAATGATTTCCTCTGCTTCGCTTCTTGTTAGGGATGCTTTCCAAAGCATTTGAGGATGTAATAAGTTGTCTTCCAAGCCACAAACTATCCGGTCGCGGACAATCCTGTCAAGGGAATTGCCGAAGTTCGAGGTATCCGCCAATTGTCGAATGGCTACAAGAAATCTGACTGGCTCTCTTGGCATGTGGTTACGGGAGAAAAATTTGTAGGATTTGGCTATTTCATTCGGGCTGGGCGAAAAATGCTTCTACAGTATGTCGAGTGCTTCATTGCACGACAGCTCGTTCACCTTTGTTGCGCGCAGCGTCCACTAACGACGGCCACAGTGTGAGTGCTCAGCCCTGCTACGAGAAATGCTCGCTTCCTCTTTTCTTCCATGATGCCGTCGCCCTCGAAGAAAGCTTCTAGTCGCGCTAGATATGCCGGCCAGTGGTCGTAGCTTCGTCGAACTGCGGCGGGCTTGCGTATCCGGCCATAGCTACCGGGTTTTGCTGGTGGGCGGCAGGCTCATCCCACCCTCGTCGCCACTGAAGTGACCACGTACTCCCCGATTAAACAAAGTTTATTACGGGTATCGCGTGCAATATAGTGCGCATAGCAAGAAAGAAGGGAAGGGACAAATAGAGAATAAGGGAAGAAAATGATTACAGCAGGTGCTCCCAACTTCATTGGCACGTGCGGTGCCATGACGATATAACAGAAGTGACTAGCGCAAGAGTGGACACGGGACACTAAAAAGGCCACTAGGAGAAGAGCTTGTCCTTGTTGCCTTTTTAGTGTCCCGTGTCCACTATTGCGCTAGTCACTTCAGCATGGAAGACCTACTCGTGTCCGCATTGTGACGTCACTCACGGTGACACGTGACTTCGAGAGTTGTTCAAGAAAATATCTGTAATTTGAGTGATCTGTTGCTTGAATTGATGAATTTAACTTTAGTTAAATAATAAGACACACAAACGAAATGTGCGCGTATGTTTTGGGCGGTAATTGGTGACACGCGCGTGGTACAAGAAAAATGCCATGCTGAAAGGCTGCTGCCTCGCACGGACCTGACGTCACAGGTATCCCCACGTGATTGTGACGTTGTTTAAACAAGTATGGCGTGTTCTGGTTTATGGTTTTCCGTGCGCTACTGGAGCTGCTTCAGCTAAGCTGAAACACAATTTGATGGTTTCATACTGTATTTTGTGCTAGAATGTTGTTCTAGTTAGGGGCGCCGGAAGAACCGGATGGTGCTCGAGCTTACAATCACGAGCGGCATTTCAGCGCAACACTGGAGCAGCTCGTTTCCTTGTGCCTTGCAGCGCGTTTATAGTTAGTAGTGTGGTCCTCTGCAGCTCCTGTTACGTTTGTCGGTGCTGTTGCTCTAGTTTGTTGAATATGCTGTTGAGAATGGGACACATTGTGCTCTAAGCTTGGCAGCAATCTTTTCTCGTGTATTGAAAAGATTTAAACTTGTTCTAAACGCTTTTTGCTGCAGTTTTCAGTTATTGCTGCCCATGGATGGCAAAAAAAAAAAAAAATTGTTTCAGCCTTCAGAAGAAGAGGCCGAGGAGTGCGGATGTTTTCATGTCAGCTCCGGCTTTCTCAAATGCAATCCCAGATTTCGCTGTGATTAGCGACCTAAAGTTTTCGCCAGACGATTCTTGAAGTTCTCGGGAGTCTGTGGACACCTCGCTTTCATGTGGTACTTTACATTTTTCTTTGAACCACACCTTTTGTCCACCCGCCACGTCGCCGCCGCGCTAAGCCTAGCTGGCCAGTCGTTAAGCCTCCGACTGCACCGGCTGGTTCACGGAGGCGTGTTGCGCCTCGGCGCGCGGCGTTTACATCTCCCACCAGAGTGATCCCGCACCTCTGTCTTCGCTATGGAGATCCAGGTCGCCGGCCAGGATATTTCGCCAGAAAAAGTGACTGCCCAGTCTGGCTAGCTCACTGCACGATCCCGCCACTCAAAACGCGGCACGGACAACTTGACCCCGACCGACGAATCATCTCAAGCCCCAAGAAGCCCGCCCCGCTCACGGGGAAGGCAGCCCGTTAAAGCTCAAGTTTTGAAGGCGGGCCGCATGCCGCCGCTTCCGACGGAGAATATCAAGATTGTCATCCGCCCCAAGGGCGCCCTTCGTATAGCCAAGATCGGCAGTCCCGTGGTAACCGCCGCCATTCTCCAAGCAGCCAACCTCACGGACGAAGAAAGCTCAGAAGGCACTGTCTGCCCGAATACGCAACAAAACATCGTTGTCGTCAGCACACCTCACCCGGACCATGGAGACCGGTACGCTCGCATCCATTCTATCCATGTGAATGGCGTCAACCACGAGGTCAATGCATACGAAAGCGCAGCTGAGCACACGACGAAGGGAGTGATCCGTGGGATCCCACTCACGGAGACTCCCCAGCAGATCCACAACAAAATTGTCACTGCCCGAAACCCGACAGCCTTGGCAGCCAAGCGCATCGCTTCTACTACAACGGTGATAATCGCTTTTGACGGACTGGATGTGCCTTATCAGATCCGCTACGGCTCCACGTTACTCCCATATTCGCTATATCGGAAGCAAATTGACATTTGTTACCAGTGTGGCCGCCTCGGACACCGTATGGACCTTTGTTTTACCCAAATAACAAGATATGCCGGGGCTGCGGTGCCCGCAACCCCCCCCGCGGACCATAACTGTAACCCTAAGTGCTCGGTCTGTGGTGGTCCCCATCTCACCGCAGACAAAAGCTGTGCCGCTCGATATAAAACCCCGTTCATCATCCGCAAGAGTATCGGGGAACGACGAACGGGTTGGCTGTCCTGTACTCAAGGGATCACAGCGAAGGACACAGAGTCGGCAGAAAGATAGAAAAAAAAATTATCGACTGACCATGACACAAAGAATAAAAGAAACACAAAAACGCAAGAACACTAACAGGCATGCACTTAATCTAGACCAATGATACACCCGAAATACAAGCTGTGAACAGTAAAGAAATTAACGCTACACAAAGCACGCTTAACGATTGTCAGCTAAAAACAGTTCAAAAGAAAGCAAATGATGGCATACGCATGGCCGGGTAGCTGCAGCAACTCCATAAAGCGTGGAGTCGACGGCAGAGCTCTCCCGAAGAACGCTGGCAAGCCGATCTTGTTGCGGTGGATGTGATTGCTGGGCTGGGTTACCCTGAAGTCTAGGTCTGACGTTTTCCTTCGAGCAGGTTGAGCTAACTTGAGGAAACTAGCGAGAGCTTCTTTGCTGTCGTTGTTTCGTCATCTCTTGCGCCAACTAGTAACTCGCAGTTCAGACGCGGCTAGGCTGCCCAGGCGATAGTGAACGCGTCTAGCTCCTTGACGCTTTTTAGTAGAATGTTTGCACAGCTTCTAGACTCCTTAGCACGGTCCAACACCTTCCTTTAAATAACATTTCCTTTCCCTGGTTCCTTTGTTGGGGAATGGAAGATATTGGCGACGATGCAATCAAGTTCACGCAATGGGATCCCAGCTCCTCGCAAGGTCTTAGCCGCGCCCTTTTTTATTAGGGGCGAGGGAACGGGTGATTCCCCCCTGCATTTAGAGGTCGTGCATTCGTGTTGCACCACACAAGCACACCCTTCTGTCCGTAGTGGGCCTCTATACGTTCACAAACACAGGAGAAACGACGGCGGCCGGTCATACGGCACTGTCGGCACACGTACATTGGTAGCAATTCGTGGACATGGGATTGCACAGAGGCACCATATATTTCGGAGTATTCGCACTTCTGCCGTCTTAGGAAGCTTCTCAATGCACGTGTGGGTAAGAGAATACAGAGGGCTTCGGAGAGAAAGCTGCCGGGGCGTTGCGGTGGCGCTGATGACAAAAAGGCAATAATCTCTAAACCTACCTTCGACTTTCGACCGCTTGCCCGAGCGGCCGGCACCATCTTGCTCACCGGTCCCTGTTTCCACGACCTTTTGCCACCTTTGGATCGGTGCTTCGCCGAATCGAATAATGCCGCACCTTGACAATAATCAATCAAGAGGTGTTCCGCAGCAATCTTCCCTTTCTCCTATTTTTTTTTTAACATTTTATGAAGCTCAGTTCCATTGTGCGACACCGCACATGTGTGTTTCTATTAACACGATATAGCAGTATTTGCGTGTTCGAGTGACATTCACTCATTACCGACAACGTAACGGTCATACTTGAACGCTTGAAGCTTCGTTCGCAAATATTCAAATGTCGCTTAAAGGGACACTATAAAGGCAAATACTAAGTTGACGTGGACTATTTGAATGCCAATCCAGAAACACACAATTTCGCAGAAAAAACATAGTTTACGGGAAAATTTCATATGAAGCTCCAAATGTCGTTTTAGAAATTCAAATATCCCATGCCGAAACAAGGGGAGTTGTAACGTTGCATACGCCACCACCACCATTTACTGCGTTAGATGAGGTAAACACGGTGTCATAGATGGCACTACCGAGTCAAACAGAGCAATGGATTCACCGTTGCCACTGCTTTTTGGTCAAGTGGCGTAGACCGGTCGCGCACCCGGCGATATTACATGGAAGGTGAATTCTGAGCTACTTGCAGTTTGTGCGAGTTTCGTGAGCCAGGAAACCCAGCACCGCATTACGCGATAACGAAACTAGTGAAACGTGAAAGCGCGGGCGGCACGGAGTCAAGCGATATTAAAACCTTTTGACCGCCCGCATAGTTGCCAAGGGTAACTTCAGCGAGTTATTTTTTCTAAAATATAAACTAGAACTGGACAAGTAGTGTTTTATTTCGTGTTATATTACAATACAATGATGCTTTTTCCGATTAATTCTTAAACAGTAGTGACAGAATTTAGCTGAGGAGTGTCATCGCACAACTCCTTGAATATTCTGGGAGAGTCTCTAACTATGATCTGCAGTTACCTCAATTTCTCGAATAATATAATATTGATGGCTTAGAGATTGCCGAGCGCTAATCTACCACTTTAGATTGACTTAGCATTTTCCTTTAGTGTCCCTCTAACGTTAAAAAGAGTTCCTTGATTGCATTCCCATTAAATATACCGCCCAATACCTTTATCCAATACCGTCCGGAAATATTTCCCTTAGTTGACTTTATCAAATATCTAGCTGTAATGTTCGACGCAAAACTGGGCTGCCAAATTAGCATTCATCATGTTAAATCTAAGGCTCTCGCGCTGTTAGCATAATACGAAAACTTGGCCGAGATCACTCCGGCCGACGCAGGGAAATACTAATAATGATTTATCACATCTAAATTCGACCATTACTGGAACTTAGATGCCTGCTATTCTTTGGTGGGCCAACGTACAACATTAGCCCCCTTCTTCTCCTAGAGCGGGACGCTCTCCGGAATTGCCTTTGTTTGCCAAAATTTACCAAAGTATTCACTAAGATAATCGCAAATAGAATCAGGAACACATTAGACTTCTGTCAACCAAAGGACCAAGCAGGATTCCGTAAAGGATACTCAACAATAGACCATATTCACAGTATCAACCAGGTGATAGAGAAATGTGCGGCATATAACCAATCTTTATATATAGCTTTCATTGATTACGAGAAAGCGTTTGATTCAGTCGAAACCTCAGCAGTCATGGAGGCATTGCGGAATCAGGGTGTAGACGAGCCGTATGTAAAAATACTGAAAAATATCCATAGCGGCTCCACAGCCACCGTAGTCATCCATAAAGAAAGCAACTAAATCCCAATAAGGAAAGGTGTCAGGCAGGGAGATACGATCTCTCCAATGCTATTCACAGCGTGTTTACAGGAGGTATTCAGAGACCTGGATTGGGAAGAATTGGGGATAAAAGTTAATGGCGAATACCTTAGAAACTTGCGATTCGCTGATGATATTGCCTTGCTTAGTAACTCAGGGGACCAATTGCAATGCATGCTCACTGACCTGGAGAGTCAAAGCAGAAGAGTGGGTCTAAAAATGAATCTGCACAAAACTAAAGTAATGTTTAACAGTCTCGGAAGAGAACAGCAATTTACAATAGGTAGCGAGGCACTGGAAGTTGTAAGGGAATACATCTACTTAGTGCAGGTAGTGACGGCGGATCCGGATCATGAGACAGAAATAATCAGAAGAATAAGAATGGGCTGGTGTGCGTTTGGCAGGCATTCTCAGATCATGAACAGCAGGTTGCCATTATCCCTTAAGAGAAAAGTGTATAACAGCTGTGTCTTACCAGTACTCACCTACGGGGCAGAAACCTGGAGGCTTACGAAAATGGTTCTACTCAAATTGAGGACGACGCAACGAGCTATGGAAAGAAGAATGATAGGTGTAACGTTAAGGGATAAGAAAAGAGCAGATTGGGTGAGGGAATAAACGCGAGTTAATGACATCTTAGTTGAAATCAAGAAGAAGAAATGGACATGGGCAGGACATGTAATGAGGAGGGCAGATAACCGATGGTCATTAAGGGTTACAGACTGGATTCCAAGGGAAGGGAAATGTAGCAGGGGGCGGCAGAAAGTTAGGTGGGCGGATGAGATTAAGAAGTTTGCAGGGACTACATGGCCACAATTAGTACTTGACTGGGGTTGTTGGAGAAGCATGGGAGAGGCCTTTGCCCTACAGTGGGCGTAACCAGGCTGATGATGTTGATGATGACCAAAATTTATTGCTAAGAATGTTTCATATAAAGAAGCACGATTGCCTGCTCTTCACTGCCAATTCCGCATTCCACTAATAAACACTTTATTAACATTTATGAATAATCTTTTGGAATATCACAGTTCTTTAATGAAATGAAGGCATTTTTCGATGAGCATTGGTCCCGCTTACATTGGACTCAGGTTTTGTTGGTGCAAGCTGAGCTAGATCTACTAAACTATAATGTATGAGAGGTCATTTCCCTAAACGTGCCGTTGCCTAATATAAGGATTGAATTTGATGGCTTATTTCCGAGAAATGCCAATGTCCTGCCCATTTTTTATTTAAATGGCATGCTACAACATCATTTCACGCACTCGGGAACAGATCACGTGATCCCGACTGATGCTTCAGTGAGTGACGAGAAAGCCGGTGTGGGTTATTTTCTTCGAATCAGTATAGTGGTCATAACATTTGCGCCTTGCGAATTTCACACCCGTATTTCTGGCTGCACTATCAGCCGTTATCTTAGCTCTTCGAAAATATCATCCAAATTATTCAACAGCGGTTATAATGACTCATTCACTGTCGGTATACACATCACTTACTTCATCTTCAGACACTATTATAGTCAATACATTTAAATCGGTAACTTCTCCAACCTTAAGCCTGGCGTGGTTCGTATGGGTTCCAGCCAATCGTTGGATATCCTTAAATGAAATGCTGAAGCAATTGTGCGGATATCTCTTGATGGGCGAGTTATGGCTGTTATCCTACTTCGGCTTATGCTACTGCGCCTAGGTTTTGAACATTTTCTCCTTTGCAAGGTCCCACAAGATTGAAAACCCAATGGCAGGAATTTAATCATTTTTGTTTTTGGAGCGACAATAAATCATGTTCCACACGTAAATCAGAAATCTCGATTACCAAATAGGGACACTGAATCTCACCATTCAATTTTTATCTGTACATGTCCGGACTGGCACCGTACCTTTCTTGTCCTACCTGCCAGGAACCTGACAACATCGATCACTTTCTACCAGCATGTCGTCGATTTATAAACCAAATGAATACATTCAAATTTTCGTTCCGAAATTTGGGTATATCTTTCCTTACGAAAAATATCCTCTCCTTCGGGGCTTCTCTATTGCGCTTTAGCAACAGGAACATTTACGTGGCCATTTCTGTGGTACAAGAAGACCGCTCTACAAAATTTCAATATAAATAATTGGAGAGCGCCTAAAATCGCTGACTGTGAGTTCGATATTATTCTAATATCACAAAAAGTGCTCAAATCTTGCTGTTTATATGTAGTTAAACATATTTTTATTTCGTTATCTACTGGGTAAATTTATTTCCTAATTCTCATAAACGTTATACTTCACCTGGATTCATTTTTCGGTTTGGGTTGTTTTTTCACCCCGTCCCTTTAACCTTTAACTGCCGGCTTCTTGATCAATCCCCAGTAGTGTGTAGGCGCCAAGAGAAAGTAGCAAGTAATCAGGAAATGCTTCGCGGGAATTCCGTTGGCTCAGTCCCGAACTCATTCGAACCATCATGGCGACTCAAGAATCCACCTCAACTAACGACTTCAGCCCTGGGACTAGCTGCGCTGCGTGCAGAGGCAAGTGCCCCCCAGAAGAGTCAGTTCTCGTCAGAACGAAGCAGCAGCGGCGAAGAGCAAAGCAAAGCAAGGAAGCAAGCCTGCGCCTGTGGATGGTATGGTATGGTATGATGAACTTTATTTAATGTCCTGAAGATCAACCCTTAGGTTGACGCAGGCGGCTCCCACGTCGGGACAGTAAGGTTTAACCTTACCGCCGTATCATGGGCCTTCTGAACGGCCTGTACTTGATCGGAAAGAACTCCACTGTGTAGGACTCGCCGCCACCAGTCTCTCTCCTTGACACAGTCTGTGAAAGTCACAGGACACTGCCAAAGCATGTGATCCAGAGTAGTGATGCCATTACACTTCTCGCAATTGATTGGTATCTCTCTTTCAGGATATATCTTGTTAATAAAGTTTGGACTTGGATAAGTTCTTGTTTGCAACAATCTCAGAGTCACCGCTTGAGCTCTATTCAGCTTAGCGTGTGGCACTGGGAATTCCCTTCTGTTCATGTAATAATGCCTCGTGATTTCATTATATGTTAGTAATTGGTCCCTGTTCTCCTCCTGTATATTATTAAGGTCCTGGTCGCGTAGTGCACGGATAGTAAGTCCTCGTGCAGCTGCGTTAGCCATCTCGTTTAAATTCTTCCGAGATCGATCGACAGACCCCATGTGCGCAGGAAACCAGCGGATATCGATCTCTTGGCTGTCCAACTCACCGATCAGCTGGGCAGCCCTTTTGGTTACAAAGCCATTGGCAAAGTGTCTAATAGCCATCTTAGAGTCACTGTAAATCTTCGTCCACTTATTCCTTAAAGCTAATGCTATCGCTACTTGTTCCGCGACTGTCGTGTCTTTAGTCATGATTGCGATAGCATCCCGAGTGAGACCATCTGCATCGACTACTACTGCCGTAAAGGCTTTCTTTCCTCTGACCCACGCAGCATCTACAAATGCCGCATGTTCTCTGTCGTGTTCTATCTCTTGCAGGAGAGCTTTGGCCCTTGCCTTTCGTCGCCTGTGGATGCTCCAATAAAAAAGATAAAGCTTAACAAAGATGGCCGCCACTGGCAAGTGCACAAACGTCCCGGCCACTGCAGGAAATGCAGCAACAACTCCACGAGCAGCAATAAAACACGACCGACTGGATAAGCTTGCGGCCACGCAACACCTTACAAGCAGGAGCACGAACAGAATTTCGAACAGCGAGGGAGGCCACGGAAAAAAAACTGCGTGGCGAAAAAACGCTGAAACGAGAAATGTTGCTCCTACAGGCGCTACTCCTACGGTGTCGACAGACACAAATGAACAGGCTGTGCCGTCAACCAGTAGAGGCGAAAAACAACAATGTCAAGGAGTCGATCAATGGCTCACGAATGAAGCCCACGAGTTATTCTAGAACAACCTTGAACAAGCACTGGTGAAAACAAAACAACCTTACTCGCCGCATTGATACTGAGGGCTCAGGAAGTAGCTGACAGCATTAGAAATGGAAATGTATCGTTTTTGCTGGACGAGGTGGTGGAAATCATGAAGAAGGCAGTAGTGTACACTTTACCAATACAACAGTTCTTTACAGGCGCCTGTGATTTCGTGAAGAGTGCCATCTCAAACACAGGTGATTGGGCATTTACCCAATTGAGATTAGAGTTTACGTGATCGGAAATGTGGGTCCCTGAGCTAAAGTTCCCCGCAATTTATGCAGAAAGTGAAAATGCACTGAAGTAACTGCCTACTTTCTCAAGATTTCTGACGGTCTGAAAAATCGACAGGTCCAACAAATTTGGTGTTAACTTGGGTTTTTAAGCCAGCCGAGAGCTTTCCGGCCTCTGCGTTCATTTCGCTGGCAGTCAACGAAATTTAGGATGCAAAATCAATCACTAAACAAAGTTCACTAAGGTCGCTACTGTGGCAATAAATTTGATTTCATTCAATTTCAATTCAAGACGCCTACTTTCGTTGAATATATTATAGGCATGCAGTGTATTGGGTGTCTGCGTTGAGTTAGTGTTGAGTAAAAATTTTGTATTCTGGTTTTCTCGCAGTTTGCAGGTATCACCTGAAACGCTACAAAGCTACCTATAGACTTAGGAAAACCTTAAGGCGGCAGCGATGTTGCGATTGGAGAGCTTATATAAACCATGTGGTCCTCACCGAAATTTCAAAGAGTGTCGGTTAAACATGTCTTTTTTTGTAGAAAATGTTACGAAGAGGAAACCCGACGCACAAACGTGTGTATAACTAGTTACAAATGAAAAAGTGGTAAACCCACAGGCTGGAATAAAGGTCACAGCTCCTGTAGACAGTCTACTGCTTACTCTTCGTCTCCCTCTTGTGCGCACGGCCCTGTCCAAAATGCACCGTAACGGGGCTGGAGTGCCGTCCCGGCGCTTGATAGAATTATTGCAAACTAGATTAACTGTGCGGCTTTAAGCGGGACAAGGGGACGACGTCAGTTCGTAGCTGCAATGACGACGGTGTGTCTTGAGCAGGGGTGATTTCGTAGTTTATTTCGTAGTGCCATTTATTCGTCGTAATACCTGGAACAGCCCGGTATAGCGTGACAGCAGATTTTCAGAGAGGCCGAAGTGCCGAATTGTAGTCCACAGAAGGACGAGATTTCCGGAAGAGAAAACAAAGTTACAGTGGCGACTGTCATGGGTAGTCTTTGTTGACACCTGAGCCGCTGTTAGTCGATCATAGGCAATGTGGCGAGCCGTGCAAACCCGAGCAGGGGTGTCATGAGCATATTGACATGTCTACGTGTTTGTCTTTTCAGGGTGACCGCTTTTCGCCGTCTAACAAATGTAATCGCACAGTGCAGGAAGCGCCTCCATATATCGGAAGCTTCTCGAATGTTATCGATGGTTCTTTTTACTGTTTGCTGTCAGCCAACCTTGCGTAATCTGATTTCATGCATGGGCGACCGAAATGGTGTAGAACTTTCTGAATGACATGCAACCCCCTGTGGTTACTGTCGAACCTTCGATGACTGATGCGTAAAAGCCAACGCGCTCACCTGCTGATCAGATTTCAATAATCGCCGACTGGTGTTCGCCGCTATCGTTCTCCTTTGAGTGTAGCCTGCTGTAGAGGGCACAGGTTCGCCCAATAAAACGCCAGTTTCGTGAACCACAGTTTGCTACCTTCGTCGCCCTCACTCCTACGTGACAGTATACTGGCCTGTACAGTACCCAGAGCAGCCATGATACCTCCACTCGAAGTAGTAATGAACAGGCTACAGTGGCTCCTTCTATAACTGGCAATGAACCTAGAAGGGCCTTGCAAGACCGGAAACAGGGAAAGCGGCAGCAGAAGATGAAATAACAGTCGATTTATTCAAGGATAGAGGAGATATAATATTTCAAAAGGTGGCGGCCTTTGATACGAACTGTATCAACTTCAAACGTCCCAGAGAGCTCGAAAAATACCAGCATTATGCCAATCTAAATAACAGAGTCGGTAAAGAATGGAAAAATTACAGGCCCATTAGCTTATTTCCACTATTATTAAAATATACTCAATGATAATCTTCAATAGAATAAGCGCAACACTGGACTTTAGTCAACCAGGTGAACAGGCTGGTTTGAGAAAGGGGCACGCTGCAATGGCTCACACACGTGTGTCATCAATCTGCTAATCGGGAAATCCGAAGAGTACAATCAGCCTCTCTATGTCTTTCATAGATTACAAAAAGGTATTTGATTCAGTAGAGGTACCAGCAGCAATAGAGGCATTACGTAACCAACGAGAAGATGAAGCTTCTGTAAATATCTTGGAAAATATCTACAGATACCACAGTTGCCTTAGTTCTCCACAAGAAAAGTAGGAAGGCACCGTCAAAGAAAGGGATCAGACAAGAAGACAATCTCTACTGCGTGCTATGATGAATTATTCAGGCTATTAAGCTGGGAAGGCTTAGGAGTGCGGATCAACGGCTAATATCTTACCAACCTTCGATTTTCATATGTCATTGTATTGTCCAGACGCTACGGACAAGTTACAACAAATAACAGAGGACAGAGGAGGAGTGTAAGCGTTCAGTTGAAGACTAATACACAGAAGACGGAGCTAATGATCAATACCCGGGCAAGGGAATAAGAGCTCACGATCTCCAGTCAGCCGCTAGAATCTGAGAAGGAGAACGTTTAGATAGGACAATTATTCTCAAGGGACCCTTATCAGGAGAAGCACACTTACAAAAGGATTAAAAGGAGTTGTGGCGCATGCGGCAGACATGGCCAGATCCTACCGGGAATCTTTATTACCATAATCATTGAAGAGAAAATGTACAATCAATGAATTATACCGGTGCTAACGTATAGGTAAGAAACATGGAGCCTTAAAAAGAAGCTGGAAAACAAGTTAAGGGCCGCGCAAAGCGCCAAGGAACAAATAAAGTTAGGCGTAGCGTTAAGAGAGAGCAAGAGAGCGGCGTAGATGAGAGAGCAAACGGGGACAGCCGATACTCAAACGGACATTAAGTGAAAAAAGGGTAGCTGGACAGGTCATCTAATGGAGCTGTATGGTCACGTAAGGTTATATAACCGGTGGATCATTAAGGTTACGCAATGGGTGCCAAGACAAGGAAAGCACAGTCGAGGATGGCGGAAGACAAAGTGGGGTGATGAAATTAAGGAATTCGCAGGCGCTAGTTGGAATTGGTTGGTACAGGAAAGGGTAATTACATATCGCAGCAAAAGGCCCCCGTCTTGCAGTGGACATAAAATGGGCTCATGATGATGGTGATGATCCTGGAAAACGGATGGCACCCATCTGTCTCGCCAATTGTTCAGTAAATTGTTGGGATCGGGAAAGGCAGCAAGTCTGTTAGTCGGATGATAAGCCGGTAGTATGTGCGCAAGCGATAGGACCCATCTTATTTTGGTACTATAGTAATAGTTGAGGTAACGGAGAGGTGGAAGATCTGGTGATACAAGAATCCAACATTCCTTGTAGCCTCTGTTTAAGCCATACTTTTTTTTTCATGGCTTAGCCCACAGGTTTTCTTCCTCACCACAATTTGCCTCCTATTTCAAAACGCGCTGTAATTCCACTTGTTGCGGAGGATAGTTGGCGAAACCTAAAAGTTAGGAAAATTTGAACGAGACCTCGTCAGACCTTGTGATTGTCCTATATTTTATTCAATGATTTTACAATTCTCTGTGGTGATAATGTAGTTCCAAAGAATATTCACTTTGAAGAGTTTCATGTGAGGCTGGTATGACATAACATTGAACTCTACTCCTCACATGAGGAGCGTACCTCAAGGGGAGCTCTTGATCTCTCAAGTTCACTTCTAGTCTTCCATTTGGCTAGCTCTCGACAGTTTCTGCCATAATCTTGAGCTGTGCCAGCTCTTCCGGCAAGAGATTCACCTGTAAAACATTACTCATTATTCGAACTGGCGGAGGCACATGTATCGATGACCGCGGGCATCTCGATATTAGTCCCGAACATTGTGACAAATCAATGTTCCGATTGCACAAGAAATATAATTTGCTGCGTCCCAGATGTGCTGACATTCGCGTATTTTCCGAAGACGTTCTCGGCGTATTCTGCTTGACTAGGTATGTGAGAACTAACTCTTGTTTGCAGGGCATTGCGATCTTCTATACTACGTTAATTCTCTTTTTGGTTTGTGTTGCACCTCGCATATTGACGGATCTTGAAGTCAGGACTCGAAAGACATATATTAAGCAGTAGAGCAGCTCCTGGCAAGTGTACGGGGCTTTAGCTTGGACTTGTCTCTGGCAATCTTTTGTCATCGCGAGTATCACTATCAATACTGCACATGAATCTTGAAGTGTGGGTTCCACGAATCGCAGTAGAAGCCTCTTCTCAAAGTATTATTACAGAATATTGCTGTCTCTGTGTCTGAAAACAATTGCTTTCTCCTACAAGTGGACTGCTTTCAATTGAAATGCCGCAATAACACGGTTTCTCCACGTTTCCAATTAATCATTCTTATAATCTGCGATTCGCAGAGCATACCACTTTTTGCATTGCCATATTAGTACGCGCGCATATTAAGTATCTGATCGGAACCAGTGGTTCTGTTCACACGCGTATTGGAAAAAGTCCAGCCAGTTAGCGGCACCACCTCAGCTATCGTCAAACATTTCCGACTTCACTCTCTCTAGGCGTATTGCACCAGCCACAAGTATTGCACCAGCCACGACTCATCATTGCTAGCTTTTGCTCCATGGGGCGAATTTGCGCTTGCGTTGATTGTGCTATCACGTTTAATGTGCCTTGCAGTTGCAGCATTGCGTTCTGGTCTGTATCGCCTTTAGCATCACACTTATTTGCGATTTGCTTACTTCAAGTTCTTTCAGTTTTATGTCGGTTTTAAGTCGGTTTTTACGGTGCCTCTTTCGGTGACATCGCTAATCGGTGCCTCAGCTTTGTTGGTGATGGTTTTGAGTTGGCCTGGTGTAGTCAGTCCTTCGGGCGCCGTAACGTAGCTGTCACATTCTAAAGCATAGCCCGTGGCGAGGGGGCGGTCTTCCAGTTTTGGGAGGTAGGGCGTGCCTTGAGCAAGCAATGAACTATGGAGAAGTATGGGTATGATGTCAGCTGCAGAAACTAAAGTCGGCTACAAAAAGCTCCCAAAGTTACACTCCATTTGCGCCGCTTGTCAGATGTATTACGATCATTGCCGTTATGCTTGTGTAAAATTTGATGTTATTTCCAGACAATGTAGGTGGCTCAGAAAAACACCCTGAAAGTGAGCTGTGCCTGTGTTTACCTGATGAAGACAGTAAGATGCTATCGACTATTGCGCGATTCAGATATACTGCTTTTTTTAGAATGTATAAAACGTTCCTAGAAACAATATTGCAAAAAAGTCGAAAGCAACGAGAGCTGCTGGCAGGATTAAACCATTCGCAAGGGAACTATCATAACATGCATCAGCCGCAGCAGCGAATATTATATAATGAGAAAGTTAGGAATATAACAATGTATGTGAAGATAAAAATGGCCAGTAGTGATCGGATACACTGAATACGCTTCTATTTTTTATTGGTATCTCGAATACTTATTACCAGGGCTAGATTTATAATTTCATGACACAATTTCAATGTGTCCATTCCCAGCCGTATTATAGGTGTTGTCTTGCAAGGTGGTGGGGTAACTTTACACAAAACTAAATAAATCTATTATTCACAATACTTGCTGTGCTTATGATGAGGCACGTATCCTTACCAGGGCTCTATCATACGGTGTGCAAGAGGCTCGAACATAGTTGCCGTGTGGGGTGAGCATTACTACCAGGGCCGTGATCGATCATATTCGGCTTGGCAATGGTATGTGCTCATCGCAGCACAGGTGAGGGAGTGTAACTCAGGTTGTCCATGTAGGGAAAGGGCTCAAACTGGTGTGCTTGGCCGGAGTTGAGGGGTGGAGATGTTCAGGATAGGTGATGGTCAGGAGCAAGGTGCAGGGTAAAGGGGCCAACGAAGCCTGCCGATTTATGGTAGAACTACGGCGTTGATTGGTAAATAAGGGCACTTGCCAGCTTAGCGCTTCCTTATGTTGGGTTCACAAAGGAAAATAACTTTGAAATGAAATGGTGAGCAACCAGCAGGAATAACTCACACTCCTTTTACTTTGCGCCCACTTATTCCAGGAGTGACGTTCTGCAGCTTATAGTAATGTCGCATCTTCTCGCTCGAGGAACGGTATCCCAAAGTAGATTTATTTATTTATTTATTTATTTATTTATTTATTTATTTATTTATTTATTTATTTATGATACCCTTAGGGTCAAAGGCATTGCAGAGGGGAGTGGTGTTAATATACAAGCAAAACATATAAGAAAAATACAATATTCGCTTATGATACAACAATAGCTATATAATTGAAAATACATAAAATAGTAACGCAATAACGTGAAAAATCAACATTGCAAGGACCCTGTTTATACATTGTTAGCTAGATGATTTCGGAAGTGTTGGTTATGACTGATAGATAGAGCATCAAAAGGAAGGTGATGCCAATCGCGACTAGTCGTGGGCAAAAAGGAGGGAAAAAAAATGCTTGCGTTGCAAATGTCAATTCCAACTTTATGGCTGTGGTCTATGCGATGGGCTCGGTAATGGGGCCTAGAGATAAATTGGTCGCGCAGAAAAGGATGTTAATACAACTTATGAAAAAGATTTAGTCCGGAAATTTGGCGGCGCGCTGACAGGGATGGGAGAGTAAGATTAGACTTCATCGCAGTAATACCAGTGGTTCTATTGTAGTTACACCGCATAAACTGAACGGGGTTATTTTGAAGAAGTTCTAGTGCCGTTACAGGTTTGTCCTGACTTGGATCCTGTATCGAGCATGCGTATTCCAGCTTGGAACGTATTAGTGTTTATACAACAATAGTTTATATGACGATGGCGCTCTAAGCAAGTTACGACGTAAGTACCCTAACATGCGGTTCGCGCTGCTAAAACATGTGCGATGTGCAGGTTCTAGGTTAAGTTAGTGGTAATATGAATGGTACGAGGTGACAGAATCTAAATGAAAATTTAAAGTAAAAAGGAGATATGAAGGTCTTAATGCGGCAAATATGCGCTGTTTTACATTTGATAGTGTTAAGTTCCGTTAACCCCGTTTTGTGCCAGGTAGTAACAGCATCTAGAACGAACTGTAAGTGGGTAGTGTCATTACCAGTTCTTATTTCGCTACAAATAACACAGTCGTCAGCAAATAAAGAACATTATATTTTAATAGAGGCGCAAAGCCATTCATGTAGATAAGAAACAAAAGCGGTCCAAGAACCGATCCCTGCGGCACGCTTAGGAAACGTGGCTAAAAGCAGAGCAGCACTGATTTGCGACAACAAACTGTGAACGATGTGTAAAAAAAAATTCAACCCCTTTTAACAAACTAGTGTCTAAATTTGTTTGATTTAGTTTATGAACCAGTAATCTATGCGAGACGCTGTCAAACGCACTTGAAAAATATAAGGATATGCGAACGACATGAGATTATCGATCTACCATTTGGTGCAACGTGTGAGTAAAGCATGTAAGTTGCCTTTCACATAAATATGTTTTGCCAAAGTCGTGTTGAGCCGCGAAAAAAAATGACTTTGATTCTTGCAAGTTGAACAAGTCAGTGTAGATTACTTGTTCTAGTATTTTGCAACAGTTACTGGTGAAAGAAATGGGCAATAATTACAAGAAAAGTTTTCATTTTTAGACACCGTGGCGAGACATTTCTATCAAAAGTTATCGCAGACATCCTGCAGTCCTGTGCCACGAGGCACAAGCTATCCACGTCGTACCCTCGGCAACCAAATGGCCTCACGGAGCGTCTCAATCGCAGTCTCACAGACATGCTCGCGAGATATGTCTCTTCAGTCCACACTGACTTGGACCTTGCTCTACCATTTGTCACATTTGCTTATAATTCTACGCACCATGACACATCCGGTTATTCCGAATTTTTTCTTCTGTTCCGCCGAGAACCGCAACTGTCCTTCCACACAACCCTCTCTGTTCACGCGGCATCGACCAGTAAATATGCACTTGGCACCATCGCCCGCAGTGCCCACGCAAGGAAAATTCCCGGCGACCGCCTTCTGCAATCCCAAGAGAACGGCGACATCCGAACGGCGACACCGAGACGTGCACTTCCCGCCTGGTTCCTTGGTGCTTCTATGGTCTCCGTCACGTCCGGTCGGCCTGTCAGAAAACTGCTGTCTCGTTACACAGGCCCATGCCGAGTGCTTCGTGACGTGTCTCCCGCTACCTACGAGATCGCCCCTTCCTGCTTCCCTGAGTGCTTCCCTGTCTGCTTCCCAGTCCAGTGATATTGTGCACGTTACACGATTGAACCAGTATCACCCTCCTAGTCATGACATTTAGACGCTTCGGGACGTCGCTTCTGCCGCAGGGGGATTATGCTACACGCGTGTAGTATTGAATTGTTTGAACGTGGTTCGGGGGCGGCATCACTCGAGGAGAGAGGAGGAATAACGAACTGGCCTCGCGCTGTTAAGCTAACCACTCAGCGCTGCAACCGCTGATGTAAATATAAACGGTAAATAGTTGCTCGTGCTACTGACTCGTCCTTGGCGTAACAATATTGTACAGAAACTTTGTGAATCGGAGTATAAGAATGAATAGATAGATTCTTGCATATAATTTAATAATATGTTTGTATAAATTCAATACAGGTAATGTTATCAATACTGCAGGAATATAACAAAACCATAAATTCTGATTTGATACTCGGAATCTTTGTTACCCAGTAATAAAATCATAAATGGCGTCGCCACCCGACCACCTTTTCCAGTTTGTTACAATTGCATTTTTCTCATTCCGTTCAAATTTCGGCCTATCTCTTATAGTTGATATAAGCCATCTAAGGCGTTTAGGACTATTAGGCACTTTTGCTAGTGCTCAGTGAAGCGCAAGAAAGACAGGTGCATTTACAAAAATCAAAGCAACATTTAATATATCTGCATATACATAGAGTTGATGACCGCGTAACGACACTCAGTGTATCCACATACACAAAGCACACGGGAATAAACGGGCTGAAACAGTCCCAAGTTGCGAGGCTGACGGTTCGGTCGTCGCGGCATTGTGCGTTCACCCGGGCTGGAGCTAGCTGTGACGACGACACGCTCAGGCCCTCCCTCTTCAGCACGGTTCTTGGGCTCGGCTCGCTCAGGAGCCGCAGTGGCAGCAGCCAAGGGCCGCCTTCTTCCACACGCCCTCGATGCCCGGCTCAGACGCCGCTCGTGACCGACGTGCTGTAGTTGCACGCCCAGCACAACGTCGGTGCCCAGCTCGTACGCCATCCGAAAGACACGTATGGCGGCCACGCGTGAGGACCGCGTCTAGCACAGCAACATCTATGCCACACGAACGCAGCTCGGCACAGCTCAGGTGCGGCAGCACAGGGCCGGCGTCTCGAGCACTGGCAGCAGGAGCCCCAGGACGTCCACGTCCACGCTCGTCTCCACGATTCTCCTCACCTTGCCACGGACGTCTCGCCTGGCAGGGACTCTCGCCTAGTTCGGCCCAGGAGCTCGGAACTGATGCCCACCAGGCTCGAAAACTGCGACAGTGCGCCTCGTGCCGCCGTGCTCGTGCACTCGTTGCTTTCGTTATTAACGGAGTTTGGTGGACGCTCCGATCTTCTAGCGGCACCTCGCGGCATTTACATATGACATTTTACCCCCAACTATAGGAAGTTGTTTCATTTAAACAACTTGCGGTGGATGGAGGAGCGCTGCGTTTTTCCAACGCGGCGCGCGTTCTGAAAACAAATTTTCTCCGTGGCTGCAACGCTAGAGCGGCAACGCGTGGAGCATTTTCTTGGTGGGTTTCGTGAGGCTGGCTGCACCGTAAACGCGATTGCTTTTCTTCGATTGTGCGTGGTTCATCCTACACGGAAGCGCAACGATGCGTGGCTGTTGTTGCGCACCAAACTGCAAGTCCAATTATGACGGAGGACCAAGTGTCCGAGTGCTCAAGTTCCCATCTGACCGAGCCACTCGGGAGGCATGGACGAGAGCAGTTCCTCGGCAGGACTTCTCGCCAACGAAGTACACAGCGGTAAGTATTTCTTCTCTCTGTGGTTATTCTGGGTTTCCAGACGAATGGGTTTCGTCAGCATAGTGCGCAGTGTATTCTTGCACGCGTCCACAATAGATGGGTCTCTGCACCTGTCGACGCGCTTGCAAATTCAACGTTTTCGTCGAGCTTCATACCTGTAACTGCTTTCTTTTATTTTTTATTTCAGCTCTGTGAAAAGCATTTCTCGCCATCGGATTACTTGAAGACGACATCTTACACGGACGTCAAGACAGGAAAAGTGGTCGAAGTTGCCACGAAAAACATTCGTCTGAAGAAAACTGCAGTTCCGAGCTAGTTTCCCAATGGCCCTGTCTATTTATCGCGTCCGCAAGCGTGCGTTCAGGAATCGCCGCGTGCGAAAAGAGCGCGCTTGGAAGCCACATATTTGCAAAAAGCAATAATACTTTCTCAGCAAACCCAAGCAGAAGAGGACGCCAAAAAGGTGGTTGGTAGCTTTGCGGACTTGCTCAAGGCCTTGCCAAGCTTTCAGAGTTCGGACTACTGGACAGTTTTGAACAAGGGCTCCAATGTTTTCTTTTTGGACTTGTCACTTCAATTTGCTCCTGCAGTCCGTACTTCGGTGATCGTGTACACCGACCTGCGCGTCGAAGTATATTTTGGTGAAACGCGTGTGAGGAAGTGTGGTGATGTGTTAGTTCCTGAAAAGCTGTGCGACTAGAGAGATTTGAAAAGTGTGTTACACATGATCGAAGAGACACATAAGGATATCAGCACTGAGCGTTCTGAAAAGGCCCGTCATCTACTGACACTGGTTTCGACATTGCTAGAGGAAGTAAGTGGACAACATTTTTCACGCGAGTTGCAAGAATGGCATTTGGAAATGCTTAAATTCTTGAAGAGTCAAGTTGATCTTGTTTTGAATAATGCTGGCCGATATCCCCCCGATTTATTGGTTTTTGCTAGCCTTTTGTTCACAATTTCATCTCATGCACACAGATTCCTGAGAAGTTCGATGAAGCTTAAGATGCCGCATCCTGATACGATCAGAAGACTGTGTTCAACGTACGATGTACGCCCTGAAAAGGAGCAGCAAGAATGTAGCTTTCTTTCATATGCATAGCGTATTGTAAGCACATATAAAGAGCATGAAAAGACTAACTTTAATTATTGATGAGATTCACCTTCAATCACTTTTTGATTACAAGGCTGGCTTTGTTACTGGTGCTGCGGTAAATTCATGGACTGGAGGAAAAACTGCCCACGTATTTATGATATAGAGTCTGCTTTCTTCAAACAAGGATGTTGTACACATTCTTCCTGTGGCACAAATCGATGCTAAGGCGCTGCACGACTTCCTTCGGAAGATTTTTCTTGATCTAGAGGCATCTGGTTTTAGAATAATCGCAGTGATCTCGGACAATAACTCTATAAACAGAAAAGCCATGTCCTACTTCTCTAAGACGGCAAGTGTCAGCATTGTTTACCAGCATCCTGCTGACCCATCACGACCCCTGTTTTTCGTGGTGGAACCAGTTCACATACTAAAGTGTATAAGAAATAACTGGCTGAATCAAAGAAACATTGGCAAATGCATGTACTTTCCTGAACCGAAGAGTGATGAGGCTGAACCAAAGGTACTTACAGCATCTTTCAAGGTATTATGCCAGTTGCACGAAGCTGAAAAGCATGAGCTCTTGAAGCTAGCGCCAACGTTCACTTTGAAGGCACTGAACCCCTCGAACATGGAACGGCAGAACGTTAAACTGGCCTTAAAGATTTTTAACTCATCTACTGTTGCTCTTAGTGTCGCAGCGTTCCAGCATGCAAAGGAAACATCTTAATATGTCGACACCATTTTGACTTGGTGGAACATTATTAATGTCAAGACGCCAAGAAAAGGACAGCGGTTGCGAGATCAGTTGCAAGGTCCAATAGTTTCATCGTCGTGTCCTCAACTAGAATTCTTAGAGAGAATAGTTCAATGGCTTGATCACTGGGGAAGCCTCAAGCATGACAATGGCCGCCTGATACGTGAAACGCACACAGCTTTCAGCCACACTACCCACGCCTTGCACGAACTTGCCATATACTGTCTCGAAGAGCTTCATTTCGAGTATGTTCTTTTGGGCAAATTTCAAACTGATAGTTTGGAGGATCGCTTTGGAAAGTATCGGCAATTGTCTGGTGCCAATTACCACGTGTCTATAAGGCAGATATATGAATCTGAAAACAAATTGCGTTTGCAGAAGGTTCTGCGCCTGCCAGATTTGGACATGCTACTACCACCGAGGGCGAGCACGTTGGAGACAAGTGTAAATTGAGGAAACGGCCAGTTTTACGTCACTGTGACTGACTCTGACATTGAGAAAAAAACATTAAGGCTACCGGCACTAACATATGTTGCCGGCTATTGTGCCCATGTAGCTCTAAAAAAGTTGACATGCGCATCTTGCAGTGAAAGCCTTGTGATGCAAGACGTCGATCTAGATGACCCTGAGAATGCATTAATCACGAAGATGACGAGGGGTGGCCTGAAGTTTCCACGAGCAGTTGTAGTTAATGCTGTACTCTTCACTGAAATTACATTGTACAAGCTCAGGACACCAGAATATGCCGTACGATTTTTCTGCCTTCCTAGGCAGAAAGATACTCTTGTCGGCCTTGTGTTCGCTACGCTTCATGACTTTGAGGATGTAGATGTGTGTGATTTCGGTCATCCTGCACAGGAGGTAATGGGCATGTTGTAAGTGCTGCAGCGAATACACTGCTGAACAACTTGTGCCGCACAGAAAACGACAAATTACGCAACGCCAAGAACGACCGAAAATTGCACACCTTGAAGGCCTGAGGTATGTTTCTCATTATTTATTTTTTATTCATGAAGCTCTGTTTTGTTGAACATCTACGTATGTTTGTGTTGACATCTACGTTGTTTGGTTAAAAAGAAAGCTGTGGCGTAGCTAGGACTTATTTGCCTACATTATCGAAATTTAAACCCTGCATTTTGGCGAATTCAAATGTTAGCGTTTGAGTGCATTGTGCTACCTGTTTATGATTCGAACTCCCCATGCTACCGCAATCCATTAATTGCGTGTTTTCCTTCAGGACTGAGAGTGGGCCTCTCGTTTCTGACTTACCGTTTGCCCAGTATCTCAGCATTTTATGAAGACCAAAAAGGCCTGCAAACAAGGTGGGTGGAAATAAAAGAACCATAGAAATGGTACGACAAAGACGGAAGCTTATTCTATTTGACAATTAGTCGTGCGTGACCCTATAATAATAAAATTTTCACAATAAAATGAACCTCGATATTCGTGTGTCCAGCGAGGACTGTTTTACGCAATGCAAGAGTGAAAATGATAACTGCATATGGAAGATTTAAAATGCTTGTTTCTGACTGCAGTTCTTATCATTTGTGAATAAAGTATATTCTGTGTCTTCAATATGCAGTTTTCCTCTTTCTTTCTTTCCGTCTAAGGTTGAAGTGACTAAGCAGCATGCAGTTTGCTTGTCTTAGTCCCGACCAAACATCACAAGCACAATAAGGCCGGTCGTGTTGCGATACACGCAAAAAAAAAAAGAATGTCGCTAGTCAAGTAATCTAACGTATGAAATAATCTTGCTTTCTATGGTGGTGTTGACTGCAGTGAACCAGCGGCTCCCCCTTAATTTTTTGCGTCAGCTATACGTGTCTTGCTTTGGAACCGAAGCATATGCATTTATAGGTTGCTGTCACTTTAAGGACAGCACTAATTTTCCCATGCCATAGTATCCGCGGCGCGCAAAGAGACGCCCTGCAAGCGCAACGAACCTAGGTGTGGAGACGCCGATGGCGTCGACTGTCCGGCCCATCCGACTAGCGTGACGTCACACCGGCGTGCGGAGGCCTTACATTTTTTTCTAGGTGGCTTTGGTCTAGCAAAGCAACATCGGTGCCACACGAACGCTGCTCGACTCAGCGCAGGCTCTGCCGCTCAGGGAGCGGTGGCCCTCCCGCCGGCCAGCATCTCGCCCACTGGCAGCAGAAGCCGTCGGACGCCCACGTCCATCTTTGTCTCCGCGATCCTCCGCACCTTGCCACGGACGTCTCACCTGGCCGGAACTCTCGCCTCGTTCGGCCCAGGTCCTTGGAACTACTTCCCACCTCGTTCGAACATTGCGAGAGTGCGCCTCATGCCACCGTGCTCGTGCACTCATTGCCTTCTTCGTTCTTCACGGATCTTGGTGGCAGCTCCGATCTTCAAGCGGCACCTCGCGGCACTCAGATATAACACCATATATTCGGGACAAAGAAGCATAGCTTTCATCATGGAGGAACGAAACAAAGTAGGATAGGCCTTGACGTCAGTTTTTTGAAGCCCTCAGTGCAACCATGTTGGTATGCCATCTCCCTTTGTGCGTCCAGCCAGCTCGTCGGAGCTGATAGGCGAGAGTTTTGAAATTGCATTGCTACGAGCGGCTGGCAGGGTGTGCTGCTGACGCACATCAGAACAAAGCCCGCGAAATTTCGGTAACAGTTTTAGTGGAACAAACGCACTCCTGTGCTTATCCTCAGCACATTGAAGAAGACGAAGAACCGCGACGTGAATAGTTGAGTGTGTCTCATTCTGGCTGACACACAGATCCATACATCTTAAACACAGCTTTCAAGGTTATACAAGGTTACACACCATGCTCCAAAGTCAGCTCGCCTCCCGAACAAAATGTGTTTTGAGAAAGACACTGGCTTAAAAATCTTATTTCACTCTTCAGAGGCCGAAAACAGCAGCGAGAGCTTCAGGAGCGCGGTTTCTATGCGAACTTTGACATTCGGGGTAACAATCCCAGTGCTCCTTGGCGAAAACTATGTGACTTCCGCCAAGCTTTCTAGAGCATGTCCGTGTTGGCTGAGGCCCTCCTCATCCGAAGGTATCGCACCTCCTCATCCGAAGGTATAGAGCACTTGTTGCAGTCGGGGGTGTACAATACAGCACATGAAGTAATTGAGGCCCACCTGTAAGGCCAATGTGCCAGAATAGCCAGAAAGGAAACGGGACGCAAAGTACTGGAAGACTTAAATATCAGCTGTCCACTATACGGCAACATGACAAGACATTCCGAAAGAGTGCAGTGGCAATTTTGCGACACTGCCCCTTCCAAAAAACATGCATCTAGAACATCATCAAAAAGCCAGGAAGGTGGACGAGATCTATTTGAAATTAGAGGAAGCCTTCTTCGTTGATGCTGCGGATCTGGTGGGAGGAGTCTCTACCATAGCGGTGGTGCATCAAAAGCAGACGGTCAATGGACTTTCTGTTCGGCACGGGGAAATTGCGTAATTGGAAGAGGTTCCGATCGCCATGGCAGCTTCCCATCCTAGTTCCGAATACATGATTACGGACTCGCAAACTGCATATAGAAATTGCATCGGGGCCCAATTGCACCGCTAGCTTGCAGGATCCTGGAACAATCTATGGTCTTCGTTTCGCGCAATGAGCTGATTTGGGTGCCAGATCACGAAGGTGTAGAGTGAAATGACTGTGCACACGCTGTCCTTTGAGCTTTTCTCCCCCGGGGTCCCTCCTCCTCCCTCGCCGAAGATTCAGACTTCCAAATGCCAATAGTAACTTCTGTCGATATATTAGACCACTTGCGCTTATAGCGACGAAAATACCCGGGTCCGACCAAGCGATTAGCTAAATCAGAAGAATGTCATTTACGAAGATTACAAACCATGTCACTTATTGTGCAAAAAAGAGGTGGGGCGTGCAGACAGGACACAAGAGTAGAGAAGTGGACAACACGAACGCCGACTATCAAGTGAAGGGAGCACTGAGGCGAAAAAGGAAAGGAGACACAAAACTCATCTGCGCAAGCTCAGGAATGGTATCACCACGTGTCAGTCAGGTACATGTGTCGGTCCATGTGAGAGACAAGTGTTAAGGCAATTAATGTCTTCCTTCTGTAAGGTAATCGAAGGCTGACTCACGCACGCACTTCGTTCTTTATAGATATGCCATGGCTCTACTATAAGACGCGTATCTTCATTCCTATGCCTGTACAACATCACGTATTCATCTAACTCTGGCGTGCAGTTACAATCTTGGCAACGCAGGGAAAGGTAAAAGGTGATCCACCGGTTAACGACCTTTTATGCTCCATTAGCCTTTGATTGATACACCGCCCCGTTTGCGCTACGTAGAACTGGCCACAGCTACGGGCAATTTTATAAACCACACCCATACGACAGTCAGTAAACCTGTTATTCCTATTGCGCTTCACTGGACAAATATCTGTTCTTCTTTTGCCTTTTACCTGCCCCTTTTTCCTCTGCACGGCAGCGCATATCTTATCTAGCTCATTGGGAGCAGTGAAAGCAACATTAACATCATATCAACTTGCAACTTTTTTTAAGCCTCTGCGACACTGAATGAATGTATGCAATAGCCACTACTCTTTTTTTTTTTTGCTATTACTGCTTTCTGTAATCACGTCCGTCCCCCTCGAAACCGACTTCTTTAGGCGCTCAGCCACAGTGGCCACTGCTAGACTAGGATAACCTGCTTCTAATAGGCGCCGGGACCTGCGCATTAAAACTGGTGCTCATTTTGTGCATGCAGGATCTGGTGGGAGAAGACTTAAGGCACGACATTGCAATTCCGTTTTTTACTACTTTGGAATGCTTGGATTGAAAGTTTAGCCACGGCTTCGAAGGTCTTGGGGAGTACTGCCAACAAACGTGATATTGTTCTAAGACCAAGGAAATGTAAAAAAAAAAAAAAAAACTGAATCACGCGTCGCTGAGGAAATTTCTTGCTAAACTTTAATCCTCCTCCATAAAGTTTAAATTGCTCACTTACTGAGGTAGCAGCGGAATCGAATTCTTCCCTATTGCAAAAAATCGGGTAATCATCAACGTAACGAAATATCTTGATAGCGCTGTCACCTACGGCTTTCTCTAAGCAGCTGTAAACGTTACTCAGGTAAATATTGCTAAGAATAGAAGCAACCTTCAGAAATGCCTGATTTCTGCAAAAAAACGCCATCTCTCCACCCAATCAGCGCCGACTTCAATTAATTCAAAAAAATCTCTAGAAAAGCTACCGTGGAAACACCGCATCTGTCAATAAAAGCCGACTTTTGCACTTGTTCTTTAATGCACTCATTTACGGAATACAGCAACTCGTCATGCGGCAAGGAATAATACAGGTCTTCGATATCCATACTAAAAGCTGTACAATGACCAGGATTTTCCTCTCTTAAATACTAAACTAGTGCCTGAGAATTACGCTAGCAAAAGGGGACTGAAAAAACTAGTGAAGCTAAGCGGTTCTGTAGGTGACTAGCGACACTGACCTGCCACGTCCCTTTCTCTGAAACTATAGCACGAAAAGGAATTTCTTGCTGATGGGTCTTCAGCGAAAAAAAAAACAGTTCTATGGAGAGGGATTTTGCTTTCTTGACATTAGAGACTACCCTATCAAGATTATGTCTTGACACGAGGTCAACCGCATGTTGCTTAGCTGCCGAAGGCTTAAGTTCTACTGGCTGTAAATTCTTTTCTATGGCTGAAATCACCTTTTCTGAAAACATGTCATCTGGCATAATTACCAAATAACCTTCCTTGTCAGATATTACTGGTCTAAGTTTATGCTCCGCAAGACAATTAACTAACGGCCGGGCAGGGTCAGACGTCTTAAAATGACAATTTGATTGTTTAATGCTAGCAATGCAATCTGAAATGCAGCGCGAGCGTTCGTCTTTCGGGACGAGCCTTGTTATACAGCGCGGCAGGCTTAAAACGTCAAAGGGTTTTATGTTAGGCTTAAAACAGTGCTTAGGACCTAAAGGAAGGGTTTTTCTAAGGGTATCGCTTATCGTGGCGTCTCCAAGGACCAGTACATTATTTGAAGTTGAAATATTAGAAAGGTGTTCCCTCTTGCTTTGTTGAAGCTCCGGAAATTTTATCCTCCACAGGAAGTCCGCGTGTTGCACGGCTAACGTATTCCAATCTTCGTAGGGGCGGTTCCAATGGCGTCCGGCTGCCATAATGAATCCTTACCAACTAGCTCAACTTTCTATCGTTCTAAGCGTCATTTAATAACCCAGTCATTCCGCCTAGATGCTATTGAGTCACAATTCTTTTCCACCGACTGTAGATTATGCGGGCCGAAGGCAGATTTGTACCATATGGTATGGGCGTTCAAGGCTAGTAGTGCCTTATGGACAATACAACAGCCAACTTGCGAAGGATGCGAGGCAGCCCTGTCCCACTCAATCCTCCAGGACCAGCGAGCCTTAGTGGGAAGAGCTAGGGTGGTGGCGTCAGCCAATGGAAATCCGGAATAAGAATCCGCCCACCCTTCTCCCAACTCCCCTCCCCTTTTATTGTCAGTAAAATGTTTTCATCATCATCATCATTGATGCTTACCCTAGGAACCTGAAACAATTGACCACTTTCTATGAGCATGCTTGTCAAGTTAAATAACAGGAACGAATACGAATTGTCATTCTGGAAATTGGGTATTTGTTAAATTACTCAATATATCCTCTCCTTCGGGCCTTCTTCATTGTGCGTTAGCGACAAGAGCATCTTCATGACAATTTGCGACTATCTCTGCGACACATAAATCTGGCATATTATTTGTTGAATTTAATAATTGGATAGCTCATGACGACGCTAATTGTGTGTTCGAATTTATTCTAGTAGCACCAAAAAATAACAATGAAATTGCTGTTTGGTTATACTTACAATTATATTTATCTCTATATATACCAGGTAAATCCATTCCTAATTACCGTAAACGTTATGTCTATGTCTCACCCTGGTTTACTTTTTCGCTTAGATATTTCTCTGTCCGCCTTCGCTCCATTCTTTTACCGTCGGATACATGGGTAATTCCCCGTAACGGGTCAGTGCCACACGTGACGAAGAAACTACGCTTTGAGGTGTTTGAGGTTACAGCCTACAAGGATGCTTGATAAGTTGTGGACATGTCCATTTCATCATCATCAGCCTGGTTACCTCCACTGCAGGGAAATGCCTCTCCCATACTTCAACAACCCCGGTCATGTACTAATTGTGGCCATGTCGTCCCTGCAATCTTCTTAATCACAACCGCCCACCTAACTTTCTGCCGCCCCCTGCTACGGTTCCCTTCCCTTGGAATCCAGTCCGTAACCCTCAATGACCATCGATTACCTTCCCTCCTCATTACATGTCCTGCCCATACCCATTCCTTTTTCTTGACTTCAACTAAGATGTCATTAACTCGCGTTTGTTCGCTCACCCAATCTGCTCTTTTCTTATCCCTTAACATTACACCCATCATTCTTCTTTCCATAGCTCGTTGCGTCATCCTCAATTTGAGTAGAACCCTTTTCGTAAGCCTCCAGGTTTCTGCCCCGTCCGTTAGTACTGGTAAGACGCAGCTATTATACGCTTTTCTCTTCAGGGATAATGGCAACCTGCTGTTCATGATCTGAGAATGCCTGCCAAAGGCACCCCAGCCCATTCTTATTCTTCTGATTATTCCCGTCTCATGATCCGGATCTGCCGTCACTACCTGCCCTAAGTGGATGTATGCCCTTACCTCTTCCAGTGCCTCGCTACCTATTGTAAATTGCTGTTCTCTTCCGAGACTGTTAAACATTACTTTAGTTTTCTGCAGATTAATTTTAGACCCACTCTGCTGCTTTGCCTCTCCAGGTCAGCGAGCATGCATTGCAATTGGTCCCCTGAGTTAGTAAGCAAGGCAATATCATCAGCGAATCGCAAGTTACTAAGGCATTCTCCATTAACTTTTATCCCCAATTCTTCCCAATCCAGGGCTCTGAATTCCTCCTGTAAACACGCTGTGAATCGCATTGGAGATATCGTATTACCCTGCCTGACACCTATCTTTATTGGGATTTTGTTGCTTTTTTAATGGAGGACTACGGTGGCTGTGGAGCCACCATAGATATCTTTCAGTATTTTTACATATGGCTCGTCTACACCCTGGTTCCGTAATGGCTCCATGACTGCTGAGGTTTCGGCAGAATCCAACGCTTTCTCGTAATCAATGAAAGCTATTATAAGGGTTGGTTATATTCCGCACATTTTCTATCACCTGATTGATAGTGTGAATATGGTCTATTGTTGAGTACCCTTTACGGAATCCTGCCTGGTCCTTTGCTTGACAGAAGTCTAAGGTGTTCCTGATTCTATTTGCGATTACCTTAGTAAATAGTTTGCAGGCAACTGACTGTAAGCTGATCGCTCAATAATTTTTCAAGTCTTTGGCGTCCCCTTTCTTGTGGATTATGATTATGTTAGCGTTCTTCCAAGATTCCGGTACGCTCGAGGTCATGAGGCATTGCGTATACAGGGTGGCCAGTTTCTCTAGAACAATCTGCCCACCGTCCTTCAACAAATCTGCTGTTACCTGATCCTCCCCAGCTGCCTTCCCCCTTTGCATATCTCCCAAGGCTTTATTTACTTCTTCCGGCGTTATATGTGGCATTTCGAATTCCTGAACTATTTTCTCTTCCATTATCGTCGTGGGCTCCACTGGTACTGAATAAATCTCTATAGAACTCCTCAGCCACTTGAGCTATCTCATCCATATTAGTAATGATATTGCCGGCTTTTTCTCTTAACGCATAAATCTGATTCTTGCCAATTCCTAGTTTCTTCTTCACTGCTTTTAGGCTTCCTCCGTTCCTGAGAGCATGTTCAATTCTATCCATATTATACTTCCTTATGTCAGCTGTCGTACGCTTGTTGATTAACTTCGAAAGCTCTGCCAGTTCAATTCTAGTTGTAGGGTTAGAGGCTTTCATACATTGGCTTTTATTGATCAGATCTTTCGTCTCCTGCGATAGTTTACTAGTATCCTGCCTAACGGAGTTACCACCGACTTCCATTGCACACTCCTTAATGATGCCCACAAGGTATTTGTTCATTGCTTCAACACTAAGGTCCTCTTCCTGAGTTAAAGCCGAATACCTGTTCTGTAGCTTGATCTGGAATTCCTCTATTTTCGCTCTTACCGCTAACTCATTGATCGGCTTCTTATGTACCAGTTTCTTCCGTTCCCTCCTCAGGTCTAGGCTAATTCGAGTTCTTAACATCCTGTGGTCACTGCGGCGCACCTTGCTGAGCACGTCCACATTTTGTATCATGCCAGGGTTAGTGTCGATTTAAAGCGATGCATTAAGCTTCCTCGACACAGTCACCAGTATGCTGCGTTAGTGACCCTTGATTTAGCTAAAGCAGGCGCAAGTGTGGACCACGTCATACTCCTTAACATTTCATTTAGCACGAATTTTTTCCGGTATATTCATTTGAATTAATAAATTTTTAAAATATAGGAAATTATCATGTTTTGAAGATTGCTTGTTTACGAAAAAATATAATTGTCACTGCTTGTCACCCGTTCGCCATCGGCGCGATGCCGTCGACGGGGTATACAAGCGGGTTGGCCGTTGTGTACTCAAGCGAACAAAGCGAATGAATTAATGAAACCACGTTTATTCCACATTAAAATGCGCTGAAGACGCTGCGGTGGAAAGAGGAAGGGTATTATTGCAAAAGGGGAAGGGTAAGGCTGCCACTGTTTTATTAATGAACGTCCTGGAGGCAGCTATGTGGGGACCGCATGACGCTTGTGGCTGTCGCAGCAGAGCCGATCGCCGACGGGTGGTGCTGCAGGGTCCTGAAGGAACAGCAGCAGTGCTCGCCAGAGCTCGATGGCATGGTCCGGAGACGTGGTATCCGATCAAGCCGACGTCCGGAGAGAAGAAGGCGAGGGTCCCCGCTGTATGGTGTCCAGGGCTCGAAGCGTTGGTGGGATGTAGAGGGGGCACTCCCAACAAAGGTGGTTTAGATCAGCACGACATGTGCTCATGGAACAGAACCCACTTACGGGTGGTGGCGTGCCCGCCTTGTGGAAACGGTTCAACAAGTGAGGAGTAAGGAGGGTGCTTGTCTGGATTCTCCGAAGCAAGACTGACTCTCGCCGTGTGAATACCTTCGGTGGAAGTGACGGTATAGAGAGTGGATTGCCCACTGCTGCGAGGTAGGCGGCACGTCGTTGTTTGGTCGCATGCTTGTCTGCCATTAGGTCTGCTACCTCAGGTGTGGTAGCTAGGAGAGGATAAGGATTATCGGAGGCTCAGGCTAGCGCGGTAGAGAGATGAGCGCGCGCCAGTCTATGAGCCTTCTCGTTTCCGGGGATACCGCATTGCGCAGGGACCCAGTGAATGGTAACATCGTGACCACAGTCGCGGAGCAGGCGTGCTTGGTGCCGCACCTTCTGCAGTACGGGACCTGTGTAAATAACATGAGCACATGCCTGATGGGCAGCCTGATAATCTGTGTAAACATGATGGTGAACAGGCTTAGTTTGAGACGAAGTTGCCAGGGCCCACTCCAAATAATCTTGGATGGCCATTGTTGTGTCATCACCTCTTAGATAAAACCTGTAGTGGCACTCTGACGTCACTGAAGTCTTGAATCGTGTATATTAGATAGAACGCACGTGCTTGTGTGTGTGTGTGTCTGTGATGTCACTGATTAGTGGCACTGTATAGCTATATAAGACGGCCACGTAAGGGCCTTGTGGTTCTTTTCCATTGTATTGCAAGTGGCAATAAACATGTGTTCTTGCAAGTAGGCTGCTGCGTACTTGAAGACAACAGTGGTGACGAAGATGGTATTCTCATAGCGGATGATAACCAGGCCACGGCTGATGCGCTGATTGCGGCTCCAGCAGTTTGGGAACAGCAGGCGTCTAGGCGGACTACCACAGCATGGCTTCCTTCGGCCACTTCGAGCCGTTCATGGAGGAGGGAGACGAAGACTTCGTATCTTATGTGGAACGGTTTGAACACTATATCCGTGCCACCGAGGTCAGCGACGACTTGAAGGTATCCGCTTTTGTGACGGCCATTGGAAAACAGACCTACCGCACGTTGAAGAATTTGTTGGCCCCAGTGAAGCCCAAAGTCAAAACATACGACGAACTGGTCAGGGCTCTCAAAGGGCACTATTCACCGACGCCCTTGGTGATAGCGGAAAGGTTCCGGTTCAACCGTAGGTCGCAGCAGGAAAACGAACCAGTTGTTACGTTAGCATTATAACTGAAAAGTTTGGCTGCATCCTGTGAGTTCAGGCAATTCCTGGATGACGCTTTGCGGGATCGGTTCGTGGCCGGTCTGAGAAACGGAACAGCACAAGCTGAGCTCCTGAAGAAGAGTACCCAGACGTTCCAAGCTTCTTATGACCTTGCCAAAAGGGGGGGAACTCGCTCGCACCGAAACAAGGAAGAATCATCCTAAAGACCTCAGCGAGGTGAACTTGGTCCAGCAACCCCAACAAAGAAAACCCGAGGCCACTGCATGGACAAGACGGGCAGCGAGCAAGAACACGGAGCGGCAAGTCGAATCAACTGACTGTTTCCGTTGCGGATCAACGCACACCGCCGCAACCTGCCCCTTTCGTAAATATCGATGCCGGGCCTGCAAAAACGTTGGACACCTGGCAAGGGTCTGCAGAACGACACCACGTTCGGTACACGCCCTTGAAGAGAGCACTGGTTTAGAAGGCTCGTGTGACTCGGACAGTATAAGTGGTGAGGACGATATTTTGCTGAGCCATATTTTTTCATGTAACAGTAATGACGGTAGCTACATTGTGAAAGTTAGGATGGCAGGTAGGAATGTGATAATGCAAGTTGACGCAGGAGCATCTGTGTCTATCGTACCAGAAAAGATGTACCGGCAATATTGGTCTGATTTACCTATAGAAAGTTGTAGTTTACGGCTAAAAACGTACGGAAGTGTCCCGCCGGCAATTACAGGCAAGTTGACGGTGCGCGTAGAGCACAATGGTCAAACAGCGACCTTGCCTTTAATTGTAGTCCAAACACCACAAATGTGTGACACTTTGTTGTTGGGACGTAATTGGCTTTGAAAGCTTAGAATCTGGATTGGACGAGCGTGTGTAATATCGGTCTTGATAAATCAGCCGCTGTCATCGAAGAATTTTCGGAAGTGTTTGAGCCGGCTCTAGGACTGATAGCTGACACATCGGTGAACTTAGTGCTAGAAGACAGCAGTACACCTGTTTTCTGTAAGCATCGACCTGTGCTATTAGCACTCAGGGACGCCGTAGCACAGGAATTGCATTCACTAGTGGAATCGGGAGTACTGGTGCCTGTACAGCAAAGCGATTGGGCTACGACCCTAGTAGTCGTACCCAAGGCTAACAACAAAGTTCGCATATGCGGAGACTATAAATGACTGTAAACCGTTGTCTGAGAACCTATTATTACCCTTTGCCAACGTTGGAAGATGTTTTTGTCACGCTGCACGGATGCAAATGTTTTGCTGTTCTTGACCTTTCTACAGCGTACCAACAGTTGCAACTGCACCCTGATTCGCAACCTTTGGTCACTGCGAACACCCACCTAGGCCTTTTTCGATACACTCGTATGCCGTACGGAATAACACGTGCTGCGTCTGTTTTCCAAGCAATGATGGATGACATGTTAAAGGGTTTAGACAGAGCTTCATGTTATCTTAATGATGTGTTAATAGCAGGAGAAACAACGGAAGAATGCTATAATAAGGTCGAAGCTGTGCTGACACGGTTCAGGGAACGGGGTGTGAAATTGCGGAAGGAGAAATGCAAGTTTTTTGCGAATGCGGTGACCTATTTGGGTCACGTGATTGATGACAGAGGAATCCGTCCTTCAGAAGACAAGGTGCGCACTGTCAAGGTAACGCCAACCAACGCCAAAAAAACAAGAACGAGCTACGCGACTACTTATGCTTGTTAAATTTCTATGGGAAATTCGTGCCGAACGTGTCAGCACAGCTTAAACCATTATAAGACTTGCTAGCTGAGAATGTTAAGTGGAAATGGACGGCTTCCGCAGAAAAAACCTTCAAGGAATCCAAGGGCTGGCTGCTCAGTGCCTCCATACTCGCCTACTATGACCCTTCCAAGGAGCTAGGGTTGGTTTGCGACGCGTCTTCGTATGGTTTAGGCGCAGTCCTTTTTCACAAGGAAGGATCTGAAGAAAGACCAATCGCTTTTGCGTCTAAGACTCTGACTAATACGGAGCAGGCGTACGCCCATATCGAAAAAGAAGCCCTGGCTGTCGTGTACCGGCTAAAGAAGTTTCACAAGTACCTTTTCGGGCGGAAATTTAGGATCTACTCCGACCATCAACCCTTAGTGGGGCTATTAGGACACGGTAAGCTAATTCCTGCTATGTCGGCGGCACGCGTGCAGCGTTGGGCCTTACAGATTGCTGCTTATGACTACAAATGGGTTTATCGCAAATCGCGGGATATCGGCAACGCTGACGCACTTTCACGCCTGCCGCTTCCGAACACAGCTGGCGGGTGCACAGATGACGTGCGTGACATGTACATATGTTTTTCTACGCTGGACGAGATCCCACTCTCGGCAGAAGACATTAGAGGAGAAACAAGCAAAGACAAGCTGTTATCAAAGGTGTTCTTTTACACGGAGGTCGGCTGGCCTTCAAAAGTGTCTGGTGACGCTTTGGCGCCATATTTTGTGCGACGAAGTGAGCTTTCTGTTGACAGAAAATGCGTGACGTGGGGAAATCGAGTGATAGTGCCAATGTCTCTTCGCGGAAAAGTGCTATCGTTGTTGCATGAAGGCCATCCTGGAATGGCACGTATGAAAATGCTGTCTAGAGGCCACGTGTGGTGGCCCCGCCTTACGCAAGACGTTGAACAAACAGTGAAAAAATGCGTCACATGCCAGTTGACCCAAAATGCGGCACCCAAAGTTCTTGTAATGTCATGGGGAGTGTCTAGGCGCCGGTGGAAGCGTGTGCACTTAGATTTTGCTCATCGTGACCAACATTGGTTTGTAGTCCTAGTTGACTCCTATTCAAAGTGGGTTGAAGTGTTTGTCATGAAGTCAACTAGTAGTGAAAAGACAATAGAGAAGCTGCGCACAGTATTTGCCGCGTACGGGTTACCGGAAGAAGTGGTCACAGACAATGGCCCGCAGTTTACATGAGCACTTTTCGAGACATTCATGAGACGGAATGGAATTCGGCACACTAAATCGCCTCCTTATCACCCAGCATCGAATGGCAGCGCGGAACGTTGTGTACAGACTTTAACAAAAATCTTATTAAGCAGGTCATGGACGAACAAAGAAATGGGCAGATGAAGTCTCTCCAGCACCGGATCGACCAGTTCCTATTCAATTATAGCAACACGCCAACAGGGGTCACTGAAGACACACCAGCCCAGCTATTCATATCGTGGAAACCTAGTACAAGCTTGAGCCTTCTCCATCTGGATATCCAGCAAAGGATGGAAGAAAAACTTAAGCGAACAAATCAGTCGGCAAATCTGCGACGAGGTGCGTGGAGGGACTTCGAGGAAGGAGAAGGCGTCCTTGTGCAGGGTCTACGACCCGGGGAAGGGGAGTGGTTGAGCGGCGAGGTAAATAAACCTGAGTTCAAGCACTTATGTGGTCGGGATAGGGAACGAAGAGCGGTACGTTCATGTTGATAATCTGCGACCGCGAACATTTTAGGACTGCTTTCCGCAATCGGTTCATGCACCATCTCCAAACACGCCAGCATGCAGCCAAGACATTGTGTCTCGCACGTCTCAAGCTGCACATCCTGTCAACGATAGCGAAGCGCGAGAGACGGTTCAGGCACCGTCTCCAAACACCGAACCGCCAGCATGTAGGCAAGACATTGTCTCTCGCAGCTCTCTAGGTGCACACCCTGTAAACGACGAAGGTGAGCAAAAGACGCCCGACAGCGATCAAGTAGGTGAGAAGGCAGTAGCTACCGACATACAGGCCACCCCTGCGGACCCATTGTCTGCAGGCGGGGAGCCCAGCGGTGGCGCATCGCCATCTTCCAACAGGAGCTTCGACGCAGCACCAGGCAAAGACGACCGCCTGACCGCTACTAAGAACACTTCAGGGGGGAAGGGAGTGTTGTCATCACCTCTTAGATAGAACCAGTAGTGGCACTCGGACGTCAATGAAGTCTTGAATTGTGTATCTTTGATAGAGCTCACGTACTTGTGTGTGTGTGTGTGTGTGTGTGTGTGTGTCTGTGTGTGTGTCTGTGATGCCACTGATTCGTGGAACTGTAAAGCTATATAAGACGGCCACGTAAGGGCCTTCTGGTTCTTTTCCCTTGTATTGCAAGTGGCAATAAGCATGTTTTCTTCACATCCTCCAAAGATAAAGTTGGCCAAAGCCTGTCGCCACGAGCAAGTAGAACAATGCCATTGCAGGAAATGCAGAAACTGCAGCAGCAGCAACAAACGATGACCGATGGGACAAACTTGCCGCCACAGCTGCTGCCTGACGCAACACCCTACAAGCAGCTACAAACAAGGGATTTGCTTTTGCCATGTGCTAAGGCAAACGAATTTGAGAGAGACATTTATGGGCGTGAGGTAATGGCCACTCTTTATTTTCCGCTTTCCTCCTCCGCTTTCTGCCCCATGGACCCGCTGCAACTTCCTCATCCTCGTTCTTCCTCGCGCTCGCTTCGCTTTCGCCGTCTTTCAGCCCCCTCTGCCCTCCGCGTTCGCTGTTTCATTCTTCGCCCAGCTCATTTGCACGGTTACGACGCCAACGTTCGAATTCAGGAGCGGGTGCGTTAAAGGTGCGCTTTTAAAAAAAGAGAAACTGAATGGCAGAGTGAATGTACATTTGCGCAACTAAGGTTAGCGTTAAGAGGAATGTGCAGGCAAAGCTTCAAACGCGTCCATTCAGCACGGTTCATAAAACATTCATAAGCATGAGCTCGAAAGCGTTATAGGGCCGTTAAACACAATGTTTCCCAGTCTCCTTTTAAAAACTACAGGCACTACCGAATTAACACTCGGGAGCAAAGTGCAGAATGTTGAGTCTAATAGTGGGGCGAATATTTTGAAAGTTTAAAAAGGCTTTGAAAGGTTTCAGAAGTTGCGCAGTTACTGAATAGCAATTTTCATGCTATTCTCCTGCTTAGCACGAGGGGAACATACTGGTTTTCCTCGTGTAGTCGGTGAAATAAACAATGTTACTTCCTTATCCAGGTGAACAAATACGGAAGGTTATCGGTTTAGTGCAAGAAATGTTGAGTGCTTCGGTCAACTTCGGTTTTTGCTCTCCGTTATTAAAGCACGCGTTTTAGAGCATTGCACATCTTACAAGAATCATAAAACTTGTCCGTGGTACTGATAGATCTGCAGCTACCTAGGTAAAGCTTAATAGGATCAAAGAAACTGTTACGCGTAATGCGTACGCATTGTTCGAATACATTTAGGTACCGGCTTTGCAAACAATACAATATATTGTGAGGAAGGCCCGTGACGGGATAGGTCCCATCTTCATTATTCTAAGAGCAGCTAACAGGAACTATACTGAGCTTCCGGTGAAGAAGATAAACTCTACTGCCAAGTTGGTAATGTTTAGCAGTTTCATGAAATGTGACAAGTGCATCGTTCTGCTGAGTTACTTCCTGCCCGTTCGGAACTTCGGAGCTTCCCAAGGACCAGATCGTTGAGATCGGACCAGACCAGCTTCGTGGACCAGATCGTTGAGCTTTCGGAAGCCCTCGAGACGTGATATAATAAGAACCGGGGCAAGCCCCCTACTCTCGAGTAGAGGCTGCCTTTCGAGCGAGGTTACACGATTCGAAAGCTCTGATTGCGTCTGTCGCATCGGTGTAAATGTAGACACGTTCTTCGCCACACAAGGCCAGCGCAACCGTGATTCGCTGGGCTATACCCGGGGTGTCTGTCCATACCGAGGTGGAGGAGGGAAGCACCCGCCGCCCGTCTATAAGCGACAACGCAAACATTCCCTTTTTCCCGTACGACGCCACATCGACAAAGACCGCAGAGTTCATGTCACCCCTACTTTATTCAAGATGGCTTCTGCACGAGCTTTACGTTTGCACTCTTTATGCTGTGTATGTACGTTTCGCCGGACAGGCCCCGCCAGATAGGTCGTCCTGGTTTTCTATGTGAGTGTTATCTACCGGTCCTCCATTATTCTAGGAGGCAAGCTAACCAAGTCAAAGATTCGCCTACCGTGATGGTGGCGAATGTAATTTTCTGTATTTGACGGGAACAGTTCGTGTGTGGTTTGAACACCACGAAACAGCACTCTGGGACTGGGAGACCTGCAAGCAGAAGCTGCGAAATCTCTTCGGAAAAGCGTTGGGTCGCAAGGCCATCGCGAAGAAAGAGTTGACATCACGAATTGAAACGTCAACCCAGGGTTACGTCATCTACGTACGAGACGTGATGGCATTCTAGTGCAGGACCGACGGTTATATGCCTGAGTCTGAAAAAGTCGCGCATGATTTAAAAGCATCTCCTTATAACGCCTTCAGTCTACCGATTTGAAACAACCGCACTTTGATTAATGAATTTATCACGAAGTAGAAGCGTTTCGAGCGCTTTAAAAGCCGCCGTGTCTAGCAGTCATTTGCATGGCTTCCCAATACGGCTGCAACATCGTGTTGTGAGCACCGACAGGACGTTCTTGCACAGCATGAACTTCAGCCTTCATAGCAGCAGAGGAGGACTGTGGGCCGAGAGCCGGAAGCGATATGTACCCTCCTGGCAACGATACAAGCGCTCTTATGGTCACCCTAGTTCAAGGTATTGTAAGCCAAGAACTCTCCAATGTAGGCTTACAATGAGTGCGGTGGCCAGTTCGCAGTCGACCGAATGTCCTTCATTCGTATATACCTAAAATTAATGGCACCGTCGAGGTTCTCGCAACATGGCAGAGTGGCGAATACCGGATGATCGACCTATTGGCTTCAGTGTTCACCATCTTGGTCACGTCGCTCGATACTGTCGCAACCACTGGGCCTCATTGGATTTCTCGAACAGCCCTCGTCCAGACGGCTGTTTTCGCCATATCCAGCCGCAAGCCGAGCCGAACTTGCACGCCATTGCGGATACGAACACATGGCGCCGTCGTTTACCTTCGCGCAACAGTTACCAGTAAAGTTCTCCGCAGAGTTGTCACCCGTCATCCAGGTCACCCAGGTCCATTCGCCTGCTGCCGTCTTTTCAAACTACGCGCGTACCTCCGGAAAACTAAAAGATGCAGCTCCCGCTGTTGACGCTGAATTTTCCGCCAAAGCCTCTCACCCTGCCGCCCAGACGCAATATAGTCGACGAAGTTGACCGTGTATATGTCCCAGCGCTCTTTGATACTAGAGCCCATATCTCGGTAGTGCGCAACGATCTTCGTTGTCGCCTGAAGAAAATTCTCACTACTGCTGCATCCCGTGTTATGAAAGGTCACCGACGGAGCAATTCCCATTATTTATGACATGTGTACTGCCCCAATAGGTGTTGCTGGTCTGAACACGTCCATTTTATTTGCTATTCTTGATTTGTGTTGCCATGACCTGGTCTTCGGCTCGACTTCTTACAGGACCATTCAGAACTGGTTGACTGCTGTGCTGCCCTTCTCCAGATCGAGCTGCCCAATCAACGCTGTCGTCAAAAATAAGCTCAACCTGATATATGTTCTGCAGGCTTCGCACAGTTGCCACCTCAAGCAGGCATGATATACCTTTGACGTGTGCCACAACTGTTCCTGACGGTGACTATGTGCTCACGCCAAATATCCGTGTTCTGCTACGCTCGGTTGCCGTTCCTCACACCATTGTGACAATTGCAGACAATTGCGTATTCCTTCCTGTAATAAACTTCGGTTCACGTACGGAAGATATCCAGGAAGGCTTGTCGCCTGGTAACGCTTCTCCGATCGACGATACTGCCATCTCTGTATTGGGTGTTCCATCCTCGGCTGCAGCCCCCTGCTGCCCGATCGGTTCCGCAGCGCCCGATCCTGGCATATTTTCGGTGATGATCGCTCATGACCTGCTTCTCGAACACGCTGCGAAAATCTGCGGCGTCCTCGTGTCTAATGGCGACATGCTTGAGCTTGAGGATCCCCCACTGGGACAGACTTCCATTCTGACCCATAAAATTAAAACGAGTGATGCTGGCGCGCTCTGCCGACGTCACTATCGCGTGTTTGACCAGAACGCCACGTTATCCAAGGTGAAGTAGACAATATGCTAACCGAAAGATTAACTGTGCCCTCTTCTAGTCCTTGGGAATCACTGGTGGTCTTGGGGAGGAAAGACAATGGCAGCTAGCGATTTTTGTGTCGACTATGGTCAACCGAACAAAATCACGAAACAGGATGTGTGCCCTCTCCTGCGGAATAATGAGGCTCTGGACTGCTTTCACGGCTCCAAATACTTATCTTCAATTGACCTCTTATCCGTTTATTGGCAGATTGCTGTGGACGGACTCGACCGTGAGAAGACCGTTTTGGCTACACCGGACGCCTTTTACCATTGTAAGGTAATGCCTTTCAAACTTTGTAGTGCTCCAGCAATTTTCGGAAGAACGATAGACTCTCTCATTCCGGGGCCAGAGGTGGTCCACCTGATTATGTTATCTGGACGAGGACGTAGCATTTTCCCCTACGTTTGACGGCCACCTCAGTCGCTTGATCGCTATTCTTGAAATGTCTAACGAGGCTGGCCTTCAACTTAACTCTTTTAAGTGTCATATTCGACACCACAAAGTCAAAGTTCTCGCCACATTTTCAGTGATACCAGTATACGTGCTGATTCTGATCCGGATAAGATAGACGCAGTCAAGAACTTTCCTGTACCCTGCTGAGCAAAAGATGTGTGCAGCTTCGTGGGGTTATGCTCCTATTTCCCTCACTTGTTAAAAAAAATTCTGGATTTCGCCTGGCCACTGAGTGACCTTCTCCAGAAGAACGTTCTATCGTGGTCGAGAACAAGCCGTCGCCTAAGGCAGCCTCATCCGCTTGTTAACAACGCCTCCCATAGTAGGCCACTTTTTTCCATGTGTACTAACGTAAGTTCGCACGGACGCCAGTGGCCATGGCATAGGTACCGTCCGTGCGCCACAGCAAAATGGAGTCGAGCGGGTCATTACCTACGCCAGTCGCCTCTTGTGTACTTCAGAGCGCAACTTTTCTGTCTGTGAGTGCGAGTGCGTCGCTCGGCTGGGCCAGTGGCTAAGTTTGGCTTGTAATTGTTTGGCCGTCCATTTTCTGTCATCACACATCCCCATGCACTCTGATGGCTATCGTCAATAATAGAAGGCCCGACTAGTTACCTTTGTAGCTGGGCACTCGGAGTTCAGGAGTATTCTTTCGTTTTGATGTACAAGTCCGGCCGTTTACATCTAGACGCCGACTGTTTGTCTTGTCATCACATCCATATTTCTTACAACGACGAACAGGACGCCCACACCTAATTAAATTAGATTATGGGGTTTTACGTGCCGAAACCACTTTCTGATTATGAGACACACCGCAGCGGAGGACTCCGGAAAGTTCGACCACCTGGGGTTCTTTAACAGGCACCTAAATCTAAGTACACGGGTGTTTTAGCATTTCGCCCCCATCGAAATGTGGCCACCGTGGCCGGGATACCCACACTTGCTTCCTGGCCATTTATAGATTTCGCGACATAGTTACTGAGCAGCGAAACGACGACTCTTTCCGGTAGATCCTTGAGCTTTTCCCTTCAGCACAATCTGATCGCTCAACCACAAAGTCTGTCTTTCATAACATTCTTTATCGACGCAACATCAGCTCTAATAGACCAGTTTTGCTGCTAGTTGTCCCTCATCATCTCCGTTCTACTGTTCTTGTTGAGCTCCACGACGCACCCACTGCCCGACACCTATGCACCTCCCGCACTTACGACGAAGTTCTAGATTGCTCCTTCTAGCCAGGCATTTGCCGCTCTGGGCGACGTTACGCTGCAGCTTCCGACACCTGCCAGCGTCGAACGAGGCCATGTGCGTAGCCTGCTGGGCACCTTGATCCAGTCAATGTTCTCACGGAGCCTTTCTACCATGTCGGCACGGACTTCTTGTCCCCTGCCCTACATAGATATCAGGGAACAAATGAATGGCCGTTGCAACAGACTATGCGACCCGCTATGCTATATATAAGTGCCCTGCCCACCAATGGTGCTACAGGTGTCGCACACTTTTCACTTCAGGACGTCATTCTTCACCATGGCATGCCAAAGCAGCTGTTGAAAGATCGTGGCCGCTAGATCCGGTCCGAAGTTGTCAGACGTACTTCGTTCCTGCTCCACCGAACACAAGCTCGAAACTGAATATCACCTACAAATGAACGGAGTGACTCAACGGCTAACTCGCGCCCTACAGAGATGTTGTCTACGTTCATTTGAGGAGGCCACGGTGAGTGCGAAAGCACTTAGCCCTAAGTGACATTCGAATACAATTCGTCAAGTCGGAATACCTTCGGTTTTTTTTTACTTTCTGCTTCTTGTTTGGTCGCCATCGCACTTTGCCTTTTGACGCCTTGCTACCTTCGTTGTCGCGACACATCACGGAATAATCTCACGTGATAGTGATGGTCCCGGGCACAGCAAGAAAACTGTGAATGGCGAAAGTGACTTTATCAGACGAACCTGTGCCCAAAAAACAGGCTGCACTCAAAGCTCTACGAACGCGACGAACACAGTCGGCGATTGTCGAAAATCTGATCTGGGGATCAAGCGCCTAGGCTTTTATGCATGAGTCGGCGAAGGTTCCAGGTTATTCGCTGGGGCCGGCACGTCTACCATACAGTTATACAGCATTCGCGTCGCACAAACATGAAATCATATCACACAAGTTTCGGTGAGAGCAAGCAGTAAAAATAACCATTGATAACATTCGAGAAACTTCCGATACATGCAGGCGTGTCCTGCGCTGTGCAATAACATCTGTTAGACGATGAAACGCGGTCACCCGGAAAACTCAAACAAGCACACGTGTCAATGCCGCGCTCTCAATAAGCATCGTCCCGATACTTCAAACCAAACAGAACAGATAAAAACAAGAAGGACACTTTATAAACAAAACCAGCGTAATGGGGTGTACTGAACAGTTCGGATGGTAGCGTCTGTTCGGGCTCAACAGACGCTACCTCCGGGCTGAATCCCGTCATGAGCCGAGACGAGTGGGTCATAGAATTGTTTCAGACGGCGAACGGGAACAACATCCCGTCGACGGCGGCACTTGTCGGATGTCGGTGTAAGCGGCTCTATGACATGGTTGACCGGAGAGGTGCGTTCGACGATTCGGTATGGTCCATCATGCTGCGAGAGAAGATTTGTCGAAAGTCCAGACGTGGTAGAAGGCACGGAGAACAAGACAAGTGTGCCAGGAGCGAAGTTTGGATTCGCAGCGTCGCCATCATGTTTGGCTGTTCGGCGGACGTGCACTTTCGGGCTAATTGCCGGCATTCCTCGGCGTATCGGGCGACGGTTGAAACGGGAGCACACCCTGACGTGTTTGGTGTATAAGGCAAAACCGTATCGATGGTATGAGAAGGATCGCGACCGTAGAGAAGAAAGTATGGAGAAAATGTTGTAGCACTGTGTGTAGCCGTATTAATCGCATACGTGACAAATGGGAAGATGATGTCGCAGTTTGTATGCGCCGATGAAAAGTACATGGCGAGCATATCACCATGGGAGCGATTGAAACGCTCGGTAAGCCTTTTAGTTTGAGGATGGTATGCCTTGGTGGTCCGGTGAACTATGCGGCATTGAGCAAGCAGAGCCTCAACCACCTGCGACAGAAACACAGGGCCTGTATCACTCAGCGGCTCCCGAGGTGGACCATGGCGTAGAATGAAACGATGGAACAGAAAGGATGCAACGTCACTGGCGGTCGCTGCAGGTAGAGCAGTGGTTTCAGCATAGTGTGTAAGGTGATCAACTGCGACAATATTCCATCGTTTTCTAGTGGGTGTTAGCGGTCGCGGCCCGTTGGCATTGTGGGCAGAAGCGGACAAACGTTTTGACAAAAGTAAACATTCCTCGCCAGTAGTAACGTTGCCGCAGGCGCTCATACGTCTTCAAAACGCCTGCGTGTGCACATTCTGGGTCAGTTTGGAAAGACGCGCACATTTCGGAAAGGAAATTTCCAGGGATAACGAGGAGGCACTTGCGACCATCGGGCTGGTAGTTGCGTCGATACAAGAGGCTATCCCGGACAGCAATATGGGAAGCCTGGCGACGCAGGGAGAGGGAGATGGGAGATGCAGGCGAGCCAGAAAGGAGATCCAAAAGAGAGGCCACCCAGGAGTCCTTGCGCTGTTTTGATGCGGAGGTGTTGATGCCGACTGAATTTACCGCCTTAATGGTGGAGAGGGAGGCCGTGTGGGCTGGCAACGGAGAGCGGGACAGACCTTCAGCTTCAGTCTGCTTGCTACCTGAGAGGTATATGACGTGTATATTGTTTTCTTGAATGTGCAGAGCCCAGCTTCAAAGGCCTGCAGTATAAATAACGGCGAAACTTCCAGAGTGCCCAAACGATGGCCATGTATTCTTTTTCTGTGACGCTGTAATTGCGTTCCGCTTTGGTCAGCACACGGCTGCCGTAGGCAACGACGTACTCGGAGTAGCCAGGCTTGCGCTTCGTAAGGACAGCGCCTAAGCCAATACCACTGGCATCGGTATGCACTTCAGTTGGGGCGGTGGGGTCGTAGTGTCGCAGTACAGGTGGAGACGTCACGAGATGGCGTAAGGTGACGAATGCGGTGTCGCATGCAGGAGACCAGGAGAATATGTAGTTGGCGCCACTTAAGGGTAGTGTCAGAGGTGATAAAATCTAGAGAAAATTGCGAACAAAGCGTCTGAAGTAAGAACAGAGGCCGATGAAGGCGCAGAGTTCTTTGAGTGTCTCAGTTTTCGGAAACTCTGCCATATCGCGAAGTTTTGATGGGTGGGGGCAAATGCCGTCTTGTGATACGACGTGACCTACCATCATGAGCTTGCGCCCGACCAAATGGCACTTTTTCAGGTTCAGTTGCAGGCCTGCGTTGGTCAAGGACGTGAACACTTGCCTAACGCGAAGAAAATGCGTCCTGAAATCCGGGGCGAACGCACTGATGTCGTCGAAGTAGCACAAACACGTGCTCCATTTTAGGCTGCACAAGATATTGTCCATCTTTCGTTCACACGTAGCAGGCGCATTGCATTGGCGAAATGGCATGCAATGTCGTGTCGTGCTCGTGCTCACTGATCACCTGACGCTCCTTGGTGGATACGCGGTACAGGCGCCGCCGTAATGGCGCGTTAGAGCCAGTGTCGATGTGGTGGCTGACGGTTGACGCGCGATCCAGAGTACGCTGAGCAACATCAAAAGAAGAGTGGAACTGGGCAAGCAGGTGAAGAAGCTGGAAGCGCTGCTCAGAAGTAAGGGCATCGGCAATGACAGGTGCGAACAAGTCAGGTGATGGCGGAGCAGAAGTGGAAAGTGCACAGAAGTCAGTGAGCTTTGCACACGAAGCATGCGGCACGTCAGTTATTACCATGTCATCAAGAGGCTGAACATGGCCAAGTGTTTCGCTGCAAAGAGCCGTCAGGGCTGTGGGAAGCAGATTGTAGACAATGATGGCGCTGAAACCGGCTGAAATGTTAAGCGTGGCGAAAGGGAGGGGAACGTATTTGTGGGTTATGAAGAATGCCTAAGGACTGAAGAGGACAGCGCCTTCAGAGACAGCGCCATAGAAGACGAGAAGAAAGGCAGACGAGTACCGTGGTATGGCGATGTCTTCCCGAAGAACTAGCTTAGCGGGAAGAAAAGTGGCGCCGACGAGGGGCACGTCACACAGAGGCGATAATTCGAGTTCAGCACGTGCACAATTGATGACGGCGTTATTTCGCGAAAGAAAGTCCCACACATGTATCACGTCGTGAGAACATGACTGCATGACCACAAGCTCCACAATATAGAGAACGCCCTGAATAACAACTATAGCTGTGCATGCTGCTGAAGGCTGAACTGGCTGGCCGCTGGCTGGGCGGAGAGAGAACTCGGAAAGTGGCGACGTAACTAAGGCGTTCGTTTAGGACAGACACTGCTGCTCCAGCATCAATTAGCGCAGCGGTAGGGACGCCGTCAACAGTAAGGTCGACAACGTTCAAAGGCGACAATGGAGGACTTGTACAGATCGATGGCTACGCAGTTCCTGCCTCCTGAACTGCGGCGCTCAGTTTTCCTCTTGCGTGGAAAGGCTGCACATCGGCGTAGGGAGGCAACTGCAAAAACCCCTCAGAGTGCAGCAAGCGGTGGCGGGAGAGTCGTGCAACATGGCCGGGAATACCGCAGGCGTAACATGGGGCCCTTTTGTCTTGCGTGCGCCAAAGATTAGCAAAGGCAGGCTATCACAGTGGCGCCGCTAACGGCCCGCTTTTTGCACCGCCATGTTGTCGCAGGTCGATGAACGGGATGATGAACGGGTGGTAGCGGCCGAGGATGCAGCGCAACGAGTGGTTGTCGAGGAGGCTGCGCGGAGACGGATGCGTAACTAAGTGGCGCGGCGACAGGCTACCGCTGATGCTGCATTGGTAGAGGCTCAGCAACTTGGTCTTCAATGACCCGCCGGAGCGCAGGGGCGAGCTGTGTAGGAGGCTGTTCCGGCAGCGGCTGCTGTTGGGGTAGCTCAGCGAAGGGTATTAGAGAAAGCTGACGTGCAACTTCCTCCCGCACGAAAGTTTGGATTTGTGTGAGCAAGGGGGAGTGATCAGAGGAGGCTGTCATGGAAGAGGGGGCCTCCTCAGCTACCGAGGGGCGCCTGGTCAACTCGCGCTGTCTCCTCGACTCGTCGTAGCTTTAGTACAAGTTTATGAGCTCTGCTACGGTGCGCGGACTCTTGGCGAGCAACATTTGGAAAATATCATCGGCGATGCACTTAAAAATGCGCTTCAGTTTGTCATTTTCGGGCATAGAAGCAGCCACACGTTTGCATAGATGGAGAACCTCTTCGATATAACAGGTGAATGTTTCACCGGGTTGTAGCGCTCGCTCTCGTAAATTCTGCCCGGCGCGCAACTTGTGGACGGTGGGGTGACCGAAAACTGCAGCGAAACTGGTCTTGAACGCGGACCAGAACTGAAAGGCGGCTTCGTGATTTTTAAACCAGAAGTGAGCCACTCCCGCAAGTTAGAAGATGACGGCATTTAACTTGGCAGTATCGTCCCATCGATTGTTCAAGCTCACCCGTTCGTAGGTAGACAACGAGTCAGGGACGTCCTGCTGCTCCGTATCACTGGAAACCGCTGGATAGCGTTGCGAGACAGCGGCAGAGCAGGCAACGGGGGGTGGTGGCTACGTCGGCTGGGGAGAGTGAGGCATGACGGGAGGCAGAGTCCGAGACCGGAGTTCCAGGGTGTACATGCTCTTGAGTACCCTGCACCTCCACCAATTGTAATATGGTGTAGTGAACAGTTCAGATGGTAGCGCCTGTTCGTAACCGAGAAGGCAGATGACGCAGAGCAGAAACAGCTGGTTGCCCGAGCGGCTCACACTCGTGCTAAGCACTGGCGATCCGGCTGGCCCACTGGTTGCAATGAAGGCATGGGAAAGACGATCTGGCTGGCCTTGTTCTTGTTCTCTTCTTCTTCATTACACCAGCAAAACAACAAGGAAGCAAAGTCCAAAGTAACGCACTAATAAATGGCCAAGGTTCAGTACCGTAAAGTCGTAAAGTTCATTACCGCTTGTAGAACAGCTTAAGCCGCACAACATGGACTATTTCAGGCGGTCAGTGGCGCCACTGTGATAACCCAATGCCGTGTGGCACGACGTCATAGTCGAGTGAGCCAATATACCGGATGATCTTTTAGGGTCCGAAAGAGCGGCGTAATAGTTCCTCGCTGAGTCCTCGTCGGCGTATCGGGGTCCAAACCCAAACTCAGTCGCCGGGTGGGTACTCGACGTAGCGTCGTCGAAGGTTATAGCGTCGCCTGTCGGTCCTCAGGTGGTTCTCGACGCGTAGGTGGGCGAGCTGCCGGGCGTAGGCGCGCTGTATATATGAGGTGAAATCAAGATTCTCTGCCGCATGGCGTCGAGAGTGGTCGTCGGATTCCAGTCGGAAATCAGGTTGAACGGCGTGAGCTGTGTTCTTTGTCCCGCCGCCATGTTGTAACCAAAGGTTACGTATGGTAATACCCCGTCGTACGTCTTATGCCCGGCGTCGATGTACATTGCTACGATGACGGCGCGGGTCTCATTCGGGTACTCCGTAAGGCCATTCGTCTGCGGGTGGTAGGCAGTTGTACTTCTTTGGCTTGTGTGGCTGTATTGCAGAATGAATTGGGTTAGCTCTACTGTAAAGGCCGTTCCTCTGTCGGCGATGAGGACCTTTGGAGCACCTTGTCGCAGCAGGATGTTTTCGTCGATAAATTATGCCACCTCGGATGCGCTACCGTCGGCAGGGCATTAGGTTGAGCGAAGAGGTTGAGGTAGTTCGTCGCCACGAAGATCCACTTATTTTCGGATGTTGATGCCGGAAACGGTCCTAACAAATCCATCCTGATCTGCTGATAAGGTCGACAAGGAGGCTTGATCAGCTGTGGGAATCCCACTGGCCTTTTCGGTGGTGTTTTGCGTCACTGACAGTCACGGCACGTCGTTACGTAACGCGCGACGTCGGCACTCAGGCAGGGCCGGTAATACTTTTCCCGTATCCTCGACAGCGTCCGGGAAGATCTGAGGTGACCAGCGGTAGCATCGCCATGTAGGGCGTGCAGTACTTCCGGATGCAGCGCTGACGGAATAAGAAGAAGGTAGTTGGGCGGAAAGCCTCAGCAGTCAAGGAGGCATTACGGAATCCGGGTGTAGATGAGCCGTATGTAAAAATACTGAAAGATATCTATTGCGGCTCCACAACCACCGTAGTTCTCCATAAAGGAAGCAACAGAATCCCTATAAAGAAAAGCGTCAGGCAGGGAGATACGATCTCTCCAATGCATTTCACAGCGTGTTTACAGGTGGTATTCAGGGACCTGGATTGGGAAGAATTGGGGATAAGAGGTAATGGAGAATACCTTAGTGACTTGCGGTTCACTGATGATATTGCCTTGTTTAGGGACTGAGGGGACTAACTGCAATGCATGCTCACTGACTTGGAGAGGGAAAGCAGAAGGGTGGGAATGAAAATTATTCTGCAGACAACTAAAGCGATGTTTAACAGTTTCGGAAGAGGGCAGCAGTTTACGATAGGTTGCGAGGCACTGGAAGTGGTAACGGAATACATCTACTTAGGACAGGTGGTGACCGCGCATGCGGATCATGAGACTGAAAGAATCAGAAGACTAAGAATGGGCTGGGGTGTGTTTGGCAGGCACTCTCAGATTATGAACAGCACGTTGCCATTATCCCTCAAGAGAGAAGTGTATAATAGCGAAGTGTTACCAGTACTAACGTACGAGGCAGAAACCTGGAGGCATACGAAAAGGATTCTACTGAAATTGAGGATGACGGAACGAGCTATGGAAAGAAGAATGATAGGTGTAACGTTAAGGGATAAGAAAAGAGCAGATTGTGTGAGGGAACAAACGCGAGTTAAAGACATCTTAGTTGAATTCGAGAAAAATAAATGGGCACGCGCAGGGCAAGTAATGAGGAGGGAAGATAACCGATTGTCATTAAGGGTTACGGATTGGATTCCAAGGAAAGGGAAGCGTAGCAGGGGGCGGCAGAAAGTTAGGTTGGCGGATGAGATTAAGAAATATGCAGGGACAACATGGCCACAAATAGTACATGACCGGGGCAGTTGGCGAAGTATAGGAGAGGCCTTTGCCCTGCAGTAGGCTTAACCAGGCTGATGATGATGATGAGTTGGCGCGGACTGGTGAAAATTTCTTCACGAGTAGATAGTTTCGAACCGTCAACGAAGACAATACGCGCCTAAATGACCTAGGGGCCACATCGGTGTTCCCTTCTAAATTCTCGACGAGGCCTTTTAGCTCCGGGTCTTCTTGGTGCTGTTCAACGAAGGCTTACGCGCTTATTATTCAAAGGAAGACGTCGTCATCATCGTCATGTGGCGGCGGCTCAATGGGGGCACGTGATAGGCAATCGGCATCAGAGTGTTCTCGTTTGGACCTGTAGATTACAGTAATGGCATATTCTTGCAGTCTCAGTCTTCACCATGCTAGCGGTCCTGATGGATCCTTTTAATTAACTAGCCATTACTACGCGTGATGGTCGCTGACGACTTTGGATGGCCTGTCAAGTAGTAAAGGGCCGACTATTCCTGTAGCTGGAATGACTCAGAGGCATTCCTTTTCAGTGGTAGAATAATTGCGTCGCGCTTTGGCAGCAACCAGCAAAGGTAAGATATCACCCGTTCAAGTCCGTCTTTTCGTCTGGACTAGGCCGGGACCAAGACCTAGGCTACTGATGTCAGTGTGGATTTCGGCATTGGCGTCCTCATCAATGTGCGTAAGTACTTGCGGCGACTGCACACGTGTTTTGAGGTCTTGAAGTGCGTCGGCCTGTGGCGGTTCCCACTTGAACTCGACATAGCATTTGGTTAGATGTGTCAGCGGCACATCAGCACTCATGTCATCAGCATGTCAGCACTCCCTTCTTGTAGATGTTCTGCAGTAACCTTGCGATTGTAGCTGCCTTCTGCGGGTCAAGGCTTGCGCTAGATTTGCTGATGACATAGCCTAGCAACAGAAGCTCATCGTAAGCGAAGCGACATTTTTCTGGTTTAAGAGTGAGTCCTGATGACTTAATGGCCTGTAGCACTGTCGCAAGTGACCTAAGGTGATCGTCGAAAATTCCGGCCTAGACGACGACATCATCCAAGGACACTAGACAAGTCTGTCGCTTAAATCCTGATAAAACCGTGTCCATCATGCGCTCAAGAAAAAGAAATCAAGGAAAAAATCAAGAAAAGAAATGGACATGGGCAGGACATGTAATGAGGAGGGAAGATAATCGATGGACATTAAGGGTTACGGACTGGATTCCAAGGGAAGGGAAGCGTAGCAGGGGGCGGCAGAAAGTTAGGTGGGCGGATGAGTTTAAGAAGTTTGCAGGGACGACATGGCCACAATTAGTACATGACCGGGGTTGTTGGAGAAGTATGGGAGAGGCCTTTGCCCTGCAGTGGGCTTAACCAGGCTGCTGCTGAAGATGATGATGATCATGCGCTCGACTTTTACAGGCGCCGAGCACAGCCCGAATGGCATAACCTTGAACTCATAGAGGCCCCCTGGCATGATAAAAGCGGTCTTTCGCGATCTCTCCCATCGACTTCTATTTGCTAGTAGCCAGAGTTGAGGTCCATCGACGAGAAGTATTTATCGTCGCAGAGCCGATCCAATGCGTCGTCTATGCGTGGGAAAGGGTATACATCCTTCTTAGTGATTTTGTTAAGTCGATGATTCGACGAAGAAACGGGGGGTTCTGTCCTTTTTCTTCGCCAAGACTAAACGAGATGCCCACGGGCTTTTCAACGGCCGGATGATGTCGTCGCGCAGAATTTCGTCGACTCGTAGCTGAATAGTTTCAAGTTCTCGAGTCGAAACACGATAAGGGCTCTGGCGGAGTGGTCGAGTGCACTGTTTGGTTATTATGCGTTGCTGTGCGACTGGCGTTTATGGATTCTTCAATGACGTTGAAAAGCATTTTTTGTGTCGTCGGAGAAGCGTTCTGAGCTCATGCTACTTACTAATGGACACACTAGGACTTATGGCGAAGTCTTGTTCGGGAACTATGGTCGTCGAAGTAGATGCGGCAGGATCCGAGAGAACAAACGCATTGCTTGTTTTCCCAACTTTCTCCATGTACGCAATTGTCGTGCCCATGTTGATGTGCATGAACTCCTGGCTGAAGTTGGTTAGCATCACTTCCGCTTTCCCCCCGTGGAGTCGAGCTATCCCTCTTGCGACGCAAATTTCACGGTCGAGCAGTATACGTTGGTCGCCTTCGATGATGCCTTCTACGTCAGCGGGTGTTTCGGTGCCGACGAAGATAGTAATGCTGGAGCGCGGCGGGACGTTCACTTTATCTTCGAGCACTCTCAAGGTGTGTTGACTCCGAGAGCTCTCCGACGATATCGCTTGATCTTCCGACAGCATGATCGATTTCGACTTCAGGTCGATGAATGGACCGTGTTGGTTCAGGAAGTCCATGCCGAGAATGAGGTCTCCTGAACTCTGTTGGAGGGTAATGAAGGGGACCTGGTTAGTAACTGTGGTCATGAACGCTAATTTTTGCCATGCAGATTCCAGTCGCCGTAATGAGGTGTCCTGTAGCGGTCTGAATTTGAGGGCCTTGCCATGCAGTCTTAACTTTCTTCAACTGGATGGCGATGTGTCCACTCATGACGAAGTAACCCGTTCCTGTGTCCACAAAGGGGGTCACTGCGTGGCCTTCGAGAAGCATGTTGAGGTCGGTGGTTCTTTGTCTTGCGTTACAGTTAGGTGTTGGCGTCGGATCATGGCTGCGTCGCGGTGACCTGTGGTGGGTACGCGGCGTCGTCAGGTCGTCTTGCGTGAGCGTATTGTTTGTTTCCAGATTTGGTTTAGACAGCGGCGTATCGTTATCCTGTCGAGACAGTCTTTTCGGGGTCTTCCTCGGTGACGGAATATCTTCGTAGGTTCGGCGAACAGCAACCGCACTTCAATCGGTGTCTGCTTTTAGTTTTCCGGATATGGGCTAGCAGAGCGGCCGCGGGCTAAGCCAGTGGGTGGACGGCGCTGCGGCGACAGGTAGCGGCCTCGTGATGGCGAACGGGACGGTCGTCGAGAAGTTTACTGACTGACGGCGAGGTAGTCGGCGATGTCACGTGGTTGCTCTCCATGCTGTGGATGTGGCGCGTTGACGGCGAACTTTTGGAGTTCTAAGTAGTGGTATGGGCATCGGCGGTATGCATGGCCAGCTTCTCCGCTGTGATGGCATAGCGGGCAGTGGTTGAGGGCTCGCCAAATGTCCGTCTTTCTAGTTTAGCTATGCTGGGTGAGGTGTGCGTGCTTGCTGCAGCAGCGGTGGATGAAGGAATTGCGGCGTTACAGGGCGCGGCGCGAATGCGCCGGGGGACCTTGACGGCGGGCGACGGCGACGTAAGGCATCGCTTCCGGCTGGGGCTGTAGCGATTACGGTTGTACTCCAGCAACCCCAATTATCGCTGGACCTCCTCTTTGACGGTGACCGCGATGGAGGCCACTTGAGGCTGCGACCTAGCGAAGAGCTTCCGCTGTTCCTCGAGAATGTCCGTTGTGATGGTTTCTCGCTTGTCTTCACTGCCGAGTGAGTGAACATCGGTGTAGGTTCGGCGACTGTACTGCCTTGTCCGCATATCCAGCGTCTTCTCAGCAGTTGTTGCTTCGAAAACAAATTCAACAACAGTCCTGGGCTGTTTGCGTTTTTTTACAATTGCTAGTAGGTACAACGGGGCGTGGCACTATAGGCCAAAGCAGGTCACGTGATTTCCGCTGCATTGAAAAAAACAGCTAGAAGCTAAATGTACTGTGGCGTATGTAATGTTAAACAAGATTTCATGAAGCACAAAATACTGTACGCGATGTCCATTGCTGAAATGAACGCCTGTTGGAAAGCTACGACACTTACGGCACCGCAACCTCGCCCTAGCAATTGGCGACGCCCTAGGATGAGCACTGCTGATGGAGCTTCCGAGCGTCGATGGAGCACCCCAACCTGCAGAAAGTGAAATGAGAGTAATCTTTTACATCATTTGCTGCGCTGTCTCAACCGGTGCGCTTGACTGTGCTACTAGAAAGCGTGACAAGTGGGCTTGTTGGTATGTTATTTTTGTCGCGTTCGTAGCATTTGCAGCGTTGACGCCAGGTACGCTTCAGCACGAGATGGAATTGTTGGTCACTGCGAGCGCGAGGGATGCAGGAAATGAAGATGCAGTGTTTATAATAACAATAATAACTAGAGAGCCAATGCATGCAGCTGCTTATTTAGATAGTCCCTCTGTGTTAACCGAGGGACATGTAGGATGCCGAGCAAATTATGTGTTTTTCTGTTCGCGCTTTTTTGATTGTGCAAAGAGGACAAAATGCGGATAATGGGACACATAAATGCAACATTAAAAACTATTTGATGCAACCTTAAAAAAAACTTTGATGGTTACGCTTTCTGTTGCTTCCTTTCTGTGTTATCCGCATTATGCTTACTGCAGCCTCGGTGGACACTTGAAAAAGAAAACGAGAAACTCCCGGTTGCAGAGGCAAGAATGTTTATTTACTGCATGAAGATACTCTGAATTAACTTCGATCATGCTATTCACAATGACGCCGACAAATTTAATTCCTTCAGGTCATTTTTTACTCAATCAGCTGCATTGGCTATTTTAGAGTTCCAAGAAATATGAAAGGATGTTGAAGACACAATTAAGCTTCTACGGAAAAGATTTGCTGACAGCCAGCTAAATGCGCAAGATCAGCTGTTAAGCCTGCTTGAATAGCAGCGATTGTACCCATTGGCTTATATGTATCGTCTGTGTGGGCACATCAGAAGGTTAAAGGCCATTGTTACTAGTCTCGCCACATACTGCTTGTTATTGTGCCATGTTCATATTCTTCAAACGAATTCTGTGCTTCGGTTTCATGGAACACATTATTCACCATGAGCAGGAAGCAAGGATTCTCAAAGCAATCAATGAGTCTGCCTCAACGAAATCTGCAGTCTCTTCTGATGGTCTTCAACGCACAACATTTGGTGCAGGTAGGCTTTCGGTGAGACCAAGGTGCATGTTGCTCAGAAGAACAGTGATAAGCCATTGACATTAAAAAATGTCAATGTCATTTCACAAAAAACAGCTACCTTTAAAAGCTCAGTATAGGCGGAAGCACCCTCTTCTGTTTGCGATTCTGTTAAACCTACAGTATCAAGCAAAAAATAAAAAGAAGCCTGCTCAACAAAACTGGGAGATGTTTTGATCACCTCGAGCAAGGGTCTCTGTCAAGAAAATGAAGACACATGTGAAATACAGTATATTTACAGAACGCTTTGCGCCAAAATTGATTGGAAAATAGGGCTTAGCGTGTGCCCTTGAATTGCACTTCTAATTCTCTAATAGCCCAGTCTATCGCGGTTAGTATGACTCTTTGCATGAAGCCAGAGGCGCCTGTAAAGAAACTCTGCTGCTGCAGAAAGTACAGGACTGCACACTTCAGAATATCTAGGACTTCTTTTAGCAAATACGTTGCCTCTCCGTTCCTAATGCTTTGGGCCACTTCTTTGGCCTTCTTGATGAATGCGGTGAGGGAGCTTTTAGTTGTCTCCTCCCGCGTGAACGCGTCCACAGGACTGTTTAACAAAGCTTCTTCAAGGTTCCCTTTAAATAATTGGTGGGCTTCACTCGTTATCCATCGATCGATACCATGCCTTTGTTGGCTCGCGCCATTGCTGGAAGTTGACGGCACGGCGTCTTCATTGGTTTCAGTTGATGCATTGACTGCATTATATGTACGGGGGCCGGGTGTCGTTACGTTAGTATCACTTGCTCCTTGCGATTGTTTAGTACGGCCTGCGTCTGTTGTCGATACGCTGCTGCAATACGAACAGCTGCTGCAATGTCGGCGGCGGCAGTTGCTGCGACACCGTCGACGCTTCCGCCTCGGTGCGCAACTGCTGCTTGCGCTGTATCTGTGTTTTCCAGCGCGAGCGTGCTGGCGCGGAACCTGGTTGTGTCCGTAGCGGTGATAATGTTCTTTGGTTAGTGCTCCTTCGCAATGGCCGCCGCTGCTGCTGCTGCTGCGGCTGCAGCTTCCGCTCAAGGAGCGGTGGTGGTACCGGTCACGGCTGCAGCGGCGGGAGCGCGAGCGTTCGAGGCGGCAGTTTGGACTTCGACGAAACCGCGCCGAGCGTAGTAGTAGGCGCTTGCTGCATGTGCTACTGCTGCGGCTTCTGCTGCTTCTGCTGCTGCTGGTGCTGCTGCAGCTTCTGCTGAAGGAGCTGTAGCGGTACCGCTCACGGCTGCAGCGCTGGTAGCGCGAGCGCTCGAGGGGGCAGTTTGGACGGCCACGGCACCGCGCCGAGTGTAGTAGCGGGTGCTTGCTACTTCTGCTGCTGCTGCCGCCGCTGCTGCTGCTGCTGCTGCTGCTGCTGCGGCCGCGGCGGCGGCGGCTGTTGTTGTTGCTGCCGCTGCGGCGACGCCTCTGGGGGCGGCAGCGTCTTTTCTTGTACTTGAGACCTTGTCCGCAGGAGCTGGTGCCGCAGCTCTTCGCCGTCTTGGCTCTGCACCCAGGGCTGCTGTCCTTGCTTAAGATAGACTCTCGGGAAGCCATGTTTGTTCGAATCTGGAACCCACGCGAATGCCAGCGATGCCTTTGCCGCTTACTTGCTAATTTCTCCTGGCGCCTACCCACTACGGGGAATCGA